>NC_134354.1:775681731-775998132 GCF_048569485.1 Anomaloglossus baeobatrachus | reverse complement strand
CCGATCTGACACTTCCCTGGCTTTATAGTCAGACCAGCGCTTTGGATCCGCCTGAGCACCTGCTCCAGGTGCCCCAGGTGTTCCTCCCAAGTGGGACTAAAGATGGCAATGTCATCCAGGTAAGCTACTGCAAACCCTCCTAGTCCCTCGAGCAGCTGGTCGACCAATCGCTGGAAAGTGGCAGGAGCATTTCTCATGCCAAAGGGCATGACAAGGGATTCATACAGCCCGAATGGGGTGATGAAGGCGGACCTTTCCTGTGCTTCCTTGGACATAGGAATCTGCCAGTACCCTCGACTCAGGTCCATGATGGTCAGGTACTGGGCCCCGGCTAAGCAATCCAGTAACTCGTCGATGCGTGGCATTGGGTACGCATCGGGTGCTGTGATTGCATTTAGCCTCCTGTAGTCCACACAAAACCGGGTTGTCCGGTCCTTTTTGGGAACCAAGACTACAGGCGAGGCCCATGCACTTTTGGACCTCTGGATCACTCCCAGGACTAGCATTTCATCGATCTCCCTTTTTATGTCCTTTTGTACCTCTAGGGAGACACGGTATGGGGGTTGACGAACTGGGGAATGACTCCCTGTGTCCACCTGGTGGGTGGCTAGGGATGTCTTCCCTGGGACATTCGTGAAGGTCATCAGGTAAAGCCGGAATACCTCCCGCAGCTGGGACTTTTGGTCCAAGGATAGCTGTGGGTTGAATGCCGCCTCCTCGATAGACCCTCCATCCCGGGCTGAGGCGAGCAAGTCCACCAAGACTTCACTTTCGCCTTCCTCGGGAAGACTACACACAGGAAGAGCAAAGGCTTCCCTGTCATGATGAGCTTTCATCATGTTGACATGGAAGACCTTTTGCCTCTTCCTGGCATGGTCGATGGTGACCACATAGTTTACGTCATTGAGGCGCTGATGCACCAGGTATGGACCCTCCCAGGCCGCCTGAAGCTTGTTCTGGGTCATTGGGACTAGGACCCACACCTTCTGACCCACTTCGTACACCCGCTCTCGAGCGTGTTGGTCGTACCATCGCTTCTGGCTGGCCTGGGCTTGCGCCATATTCTCATGCACCATCTGCGTCATTGACTGCATTTTGTCACGGAGCCGAATGACATACTCCACAACGGACACTTCTGGGGAGTTCAGTTCCTCTTCCCAGGATTCCCTTACCAGACCAAGAGGCCCCCGGACTCGTCTGCCATACAGGAGCTCGAAGGGGGAAAACCCCGTTGAGGCCTGTGGTACCTCTCTGTAGGCAAACAGCAGGTGTGAGAGATACCGCTCCCAGTCGCGTCCATGTGACTCAACCAGCATCTTAAGCATCTGCTTAAGTGTACCATTAAATCGCTCACACAAACCATTGGTCTGTGGGTGATAAGCGCTTGATATCAGATGCCGCACCTGCATTTTCTTACAGAGAGCCTCCATTAGACGAGACATGAACTGAGTCCCCTGGTCGGTAAGCATCTCCCTGGGAAATCCTACTCGGGAGAATATGGTCAAGAGGGCATCTGCCACCTTATCGGCTCTAACTGAGGACAGAGCCACTGCCTCCGGATACCGGGTAGCATAGTCTACCACAGTAAGGACGAATCGTTTTCCAGAGCTGCTGGGGACGGCCAGAGGCCCGACAATGTCCACAGCGACCCTCTGGAAAGGCTCCTCTATCACCGGCAAAGAGATCAGGGGAGCTTTGGGAGCAGGCCCTGACTTTCCCACTCTTTGACATGTGATGCAGGAGCGGCAGTAGTTGGCAACATCTGTCCCCATTTTGGGCCAATAGAAGTGGTGAGACAGCCGGGCCTTGGTTTTGCTGACCCCCAAGTGTCCGGCGAGTGGGATCTCATGGGCAATCCGCAGCAACTCACTCCTAAAGCGGTGAGGCACCACCAGCTGTTTTTCCTTCAGCCACTCTTGTTGGGGGTTACAGGGAATTGTCTCCCGGTACAACTTTCCCTGGTCCCAGAATACCCTCTCCTTATCGGTCTCGGAGGAGGGCTTCTCTGCGAGGTACCTTAACGTCTCTAGACTGGCATCAGTTCGTAGAGCCACCTGAAACTCTTGGCTAGAGGCAGCCAAAAGTGACGTTAAGGTTCCAACCTCACCGGGACCCTCTGGGACCTGCTCTGGGTCCATCACCAGTTCCGTTATCCCTCTGGGTGAAGAGGTGTCAGAAGGCAGGGTTTCATTTGCGTTCTGGGCACTCTGACTGCGGGTGACAGCACCGATGAAGGCTGTCTCCCCGGGGAATAACCACTCTTCCCCATCAGCCTGACAGGTACTACTGGCTGTGTCACTGTCCGCTGTGACACTGCTCAGCTGCATTTGGCCACTGTCCTCGTGGTTCTCATGTCTGCCTCCATCTCTGTCAGCACAGACACTTGCTACCTTGGGGTTGTCCTCAGCCACGTCACCCTGCCGCGTGGCATGGCTGAGTTCCCCTGTACAAACCTCCACTTTATTACCATGCACAACATTTGTAATCACGTTCTGGATATCCGCATTCGGGTCGCATGACTTATCAACAACATTTGCATCACATGATTTAACAACATTTGCATCACATGACTGATCAACAACATTTGTATCACATGACTTTTTGGATTCGGGAGGATCATCAGGGAGAAATTGTGCAACTAATCGCCCCAGATCAGTCCCCAATAAAACATTGGTTGGTAGATGTTCATCCACCCCCACTTCCCTCCACCCTCTCCCAGCACCCCAGTCGAGGGGAATCAGGGCCATTGGGAAGGAGTGGTGGACACCCCCCGCCAAGGCGACAGTCAGGAGTTTTCCCGGGATAAAGTTTTCAGGGGGTACCAGTTCAGGGCGGACCAGTGTTCTGTCGGCCCCAGTGTCCTTGAGCCCCACAGTGGGGGTTCCGCCTACGGTGACGGGGTGTAGGTTTTCGCAGGCCCTACCACCCGCCTTCCTTGCCAAAAGGACAGTTCCAGTGGGCCCTTGGGCCTTGGATGTGGGGTTCCTCTTCTGCCTCTCTGGGCAACCAGAGCTGAGGTGTCCAGGCAGGTTGCAGGAAAAACACCTGCGAGTGTCAGAGGTGGGCCGGGCACTGGTGGATGAAACAGGACCTACGGGAGGTCGGCTGGTAGGGGCAGGGGTGGTTGTAGTTGTCATCTTACCCCCTTTCCAGCTAGTGGTGGACGGCTTCCGCACCTCCGATGCACGGTTGGCCACATAGGCGTCGGCAATCTGGGCTGCTTTTGAGGCCTCCTTGGGCTCTCGGTCCATAACAAACTGTCGAACCTCCACAGGACAGACATGTAGGAGTTGGTCCTTCACCATGAGGTCCTTTAACTCCTCAAAGGTTGTAACGGACAGTCCTTGGATCCACTGGTCAAAGGTGCGCTGGAGCCCACCCTCCAAATCGCTGTAGCTGTCATGAGGTCCGAGCTGGAGGGTCCGGAATTTTTTTCGGTACACCTCCGGAGTCAGCTGATACTTCCGTACTAGGGCCTGCTTTATGGCCCCATAGTCTCCACTCTGCTCTTGAGGGAGACTGGCAAACGCGTCCAGGGCCTTGCCTCGCAGCCCTGGGGTTAAGTATTGTGCCCATTGTGTTGAGGGCAACTGGTACTGCAAGCAAGTCTTTTCAAATCCCCTCAGAAAGGTGTCCAAATCCCCGTCCTTTTCCATCACAAGAAAGTGCTCCGGTCGGGGCTTAAAGCTGCTGGCATTATTGGACTCACCGTTTAGTGAGGAAGATGTCTGCTGCCGGGCTTTGAGGATATTCAATTCATGGTCTCTCTGGGCTTGGCGCTCTCGCTCGGCTCTCTCAGCCTCTCGCTCGGCCTGAGCCTGGCGCTCGGCTCTCTCAGCCTCTCGCTCGGCTCTCTCAGCCTCTCGATATTGCTGAATGAGGCTTAGCCGTCCCTGCCGGTCATCTGCAGCGAATTGTTGTAGAGCCATCTTCAGGAAAGAGTCCATGTTGCCCCGGTCACTGCTCTGGCTTGCAGTTGATGGTGGGGACTCTGCAGAAGCACTATCCTGGGCTTGGCTTGCCTCCTCTTCTCCAGCACTGGGGGAATGAACGTGCTCTGCGTCCCATTGTAAAAGTTCTTTAATGAGGTCTTGCCTCGTTTTGCCATGGCCATCAATCAACTTGGATCTGCAGAGTGCAGCAAGAACTTCCTTCTTCTGCTGATTGTACCAGGCTTCTGACACAGCATCCATAATTGCCAAATAAAAGATAGGATAGAAAACAAGAGAGAAGGGGAGGGGGTAACTGCTACACGTACAGTATTGTTCCAGGTATATTTAAACACTGAGTTCAATCCTCAAAACTTTTGCAAGTTTTTAGTGAAAGGGATAATTGCTCAAACCAGATCACTAATGCTTTATATATCCCACCGCTTGCCACCAATTTGTCACGAACAGCCGGGGAAGTCCCTCAGAAATCCGCAGCTGTTCACTGATTTGTTACACACGACTACTCTCTAGCGCCCCCCTTGTCTGCAGGCCACTTTTGGTACTGCAGGACAATGCATAAGATGAGGCTGCTGAGCTGATAATGCCAAATATTGGAGGTCTCACAGCAAGGGTAAATGTATATCTCTGATTCCTGCTAATGGAATATTTATATACCTCGGTACCCTTAATGATAGCACTCCAATAATTCTATGCAATAACAATTACGCTGCCACCACCCAGACTTTCTACAGGTAGCTGGGAACCCGTTTCAGATAGCATAAGGCCCTTCGGGGTTTTGGATTCGTATATAAAGCATAAGGAAAGAAACTCTTAAATTTTTATATATTTAATCCGAAAATAGGCAGTGTTTTAAGAATATACAGGAATTTACAAAAGGGAACAATACACATTACGGCATAACAGTTACATAAAATAAAAGGTATAAACGTGAAACTTACTAAGCTTGTGCCATAGAAGTGACGTCTGCTTAGGGAGTAGGAGGGAACTCCAAGAGATGTTAGAATCGGCCAGCATCACCCTTCATGATGCCCTCCTCGTGCTGACTGAGCCCCCAAGACAGGAACTGTCTCTTATGCTCTTGCTAGCCCCCCTTGCCTGTGACATCATTTTACAGTCACTTGTGGGCTGGGCTTGAGATGGTCACAAAGTTCCATAATTCTAGGGTTTTTCATATCTTTGCCCCTGGGTCACACAGGTGAAAGATATTAGCGTCATATTTAATATCTCGATTTTACAGTTACATTGATACCAAACACAACGCCTCTAGCACAATTTTACTGGCCAATACTAATTTGTCGTGATTCCGTCGATCTCCTCGTCAGGTGAGACGGTGCGCTGGGTTCCGCACGACGCAGGGATTCTGGCAATGTGTTTTTCATCTTTCTAGCATTAAAGTCGCACTTCAAAACCTGCTTTGGGAGTTTTCCCGCCAATATTACAAAGAATTGTCTTTCTCTGCAGCTTTTGGCTTTAGTTCTACCATCACCCAAAGTCATAAATACCTTAAGCTTCCAGGCCAATCAGATAATCGCCATGACGACCTGTGGCTGGTGAAGAAGAGGGGGATGAAGTCCTTTCAACAGTTCTACATGACAATGGACATCACCAAACGCTGGGTTTCCTCCTTCTTAATGCTTTGCCAGGCCTTTACAGCCGCAGCCTTCAGGTCTTGCTTGTTTGTGGGTCTTTCCGTCTTACGTCTGGATTTGAGCAAGTGAAATGCATGCTCAATTGGGTTAAGATCTGGTGATTGACTTGGCCATTGCAGAATGTTCCACTTTTTTGCACTCATGAACTCCTGGGTAGCTTTGGCTGTATGCTTGGGGTCATTGTCCATCTGTACTATGAAGCGCCGTCCGATCAACTTTGCGGCATTTGGCTGAATCTGGGCTGAAAGTATATCCCGGTACACTTCAGAATTCATCCGGCTACTCTTGTCTGCTGTTATGTCATCAATAAACACAAGTGACCCAGTGCCATTGAAAGCCATGCATGCCCATGCCATCACGTTGCCTCCACCATGTTTTACAGAGATGTGGTGTGCCTTGGATCATGTGCCGTTCCCTTTCTTCTCCATACTTTTTTCTTCCCATCATTCTGGTACAGGTTGATCTTTGTCTCATCTGTCCATAGAATACTTTTCCAGAACTGAGCTGGCTTCATGAGGTGTTTTTCAGCAAATTTAACTCTGGCCTGTCTATTTTTGGAATTGATGAATGGTTTGCATCTAGATGTATCATAGTTTTAAGGTTGAAGGGAGACTCTAAGTCCATCTAGTTCAACCCGTAGCCTAACATGTTGATCCGAGGAAGGCAAAAAAAACCCCCAATGGGGCAAACAAGTTCCAATGGGGAAAAATGTCCTTCCTGACTCCACATCCGGCAATCAGACTAGTTCCCTGGATCAATACCCTGTCATAAAATCTAATATACATAACTGGTAATATTAAATTTTTCAAGAAAGGCGTCCAGGCTCTGCTTAAATGTTAGTAGTGAATCACTCATTACAACATCATGCGGCAGAGAGTTCCATAGTCTCACTGCTCGTACAGTAAAGAATCCTCGTCTGTGATTATGATTAAACCTTCTTTCCTCAAGACGTAGCGGATGCCCCCGTGTTCCAGTCGCAGGCCTAGGTGTAAAAAGATCTTTGGAAAGGTCTCTGTACTGTCCCCTCATATATTTATACATTGTGATTAGATCCCCCCTAAGCCTTCGTTTTTCCAAACTAAATAACCCCAAGTTTAATAACCTGTCTTGGTGTTGCAGCCCACCCATTCCTCTAATAATCTTGGTGGCTCTTCTCTGCACCCTCTCCAGTTCAGCTATGTCCTTCTTATATATCGGTGACCAGAATTGTACACAGTATATAAGTGCGGTCGCACTAGTGACTTGTACAGAGGTAGAACTATATTTTTTTCATGAACACTTATACCTCTTTTAATACATCCCATTATTTTATTAGCCCTGGCAGCAGCTGCCTGACACTGTCCACTAAAGTGAAGTTTACCATCCACCCATACACCCAAGTCTTTTTCTGTGTCTGTTTTACCCAGTGTTCTACAATTAAGTACATAATCATAAATGTTATTTCCTCTACCCAAGTGCATGACCTTACATTTATCTACATTAAACTTCAATTGCCACTTCTCAGCCCAGTCCTCCAATTTACATAAATCTCCCTGTAATATAAAATTATCCTCCTCTGTATTGATTACCCTGCAGAGTTTAGTATCATCTGCAAATATTGAAATTCTACTCCGCATGCCCCCAACAAGGTCATTTATAAAAATGTTGAAAAGAAGCGGGCCCAATACTGACCCCTGTGGTACCCCACTATGAACTGAGACCCAGTCCGAGTACGTACCATTAATAACCACCCTTTGTTTCCTATCACTGAGCCAGTTTTTAACCCAGTTACACATATTTTCCCCTATCCCCATTATTCTCATTTTATGTACCAACCTTTTGTGTGGCACCGTATCAAAAGCTTTTGAAAAGTCCATATACACAACATCCACTGCATTTCCCTGGTCCAGGCTTGAACTTACCTCTTCATAGAAGCTGATCAAATTAGTTTGACAGGATCGATCCCTCATAAACCCATGTTGATACTCTGTCATAAGGTTATTTTTCTTGAGATACTCCAGTATAGCATCTCTCAAGAAACCCTCAAGGATTTTACCAACCGTAGAGGTTAAACTTACCGGCCTATAATTTCCCGGCTCAGTTTTTGTCCCCTTTTTGAATATTGGCACCACATTTGCTATGCGCCAGTCCTGCGGTACCGACCCTGTTATTAAGGAATCTGAGAAGATTAAAAATAATGGTCTATCTATCACAGAACTCAATTCCTGTAGTACTCTGGGGTGTATGCCATCCGGGCCCGGAGATTTGTCAACCTTAGTGATTTCGAGGCGGCGGCGTACTTCCTGCTGGGTTAAGCAGGTAATATTCAAGGGTGAATTTATGGTATCACTGGTCATGTCATCTGCCATGGCATTTTCTTGTATAAAAACCGTAGAAAAAAAGTCATTCAGCAGGTTGGCTTTACCCTCATCCCCTTCCACCATTTCACCAAGACTATTTTTAAGGGGGCCAACACTATCGCTTTTCAGTTTTTTACTGTTTATGTAGTTAAAGAATATTTTAGGATTATTTTTACTTTCTCTCGCAATGAGTCTCTCTGTCTCAAACTTAGCTAACTTAATTTGCTTTTTACATATTTTATTTAATTTTCTATAATTATATAATGCCTCATCACTACCTACCCTCTTTAATTCTTTTAAGGCTTTTTGTTTTTCTTTTATTGCTTCCCTTACAGCTCTATTTAGCCATAGGGGTTTCCTCCTATTTCTAGCATGTTTGTTCCCATAGGGTATATTTTCTGCACAAGCCCTATTCAGGATGCTCATAAAAGTCTCCCATTTGCTTTGTGTACTTTTATTACTTAGTACATCATCCCAGTTTATTGCACTAAGATCATCTCTCAACCGTTTAAAATTTGCTTTCCTGAAGTTTAGTGTCCTTGTAGCCCCTCTACTAGACATCTTACTAAAGAATACATGAAAACTTATTATTTTGTGATCACTATTCCCCAAGTAACCCCCAACTTGTATATTTGATATGCGGTCTGGCCTATTGGTTAGTACAAGGTCTAGTAGTGCTCCCCCTCTTGTGGGGTCCTGTACCATTTGTGAAAGGTAATTATCTTTCATTGTTATCAAAAATCTATTTCCTTTGCTGGAACTGCAAGTTTCTGTTCCCCAATTTATATCAGGATAGTTAAAGTCCCCCATAATAATTACCTCTCCAAGACTCGCTGCTTTATCAATTTGCACCCTTTGTATTTACTTTCATGGAGTCTTCTCTTTACCGTTGACTTAGAGACAGATACACCTACTTCACTGAGAGTGTTCTGGACTTCAGTTGATGTTGTGAACGGGTTCTTCTTCACCAAAGAAAGTATGCGGCGATCATCCACCACTGTTGTCATCCGTGGACGCCCAGGCCTTTTTGAGTTCCCAAGCTCACCAGTCAATTCCTTTTTTCTCAGAATGTACCCGACTGTTGATTTTGCTACTCCAAGCATGTCTGCTATCTCTCTGATGGATTTTTTCTTTTTTTTCAGCCTCAGGATGTTCTGCTTCACCTCAATTGAGAGTTCCTTAGACCGCATGTTGTCTGGTCACAGCAACAGCTTCCAAATGCAAAACCACACACCTGTAATCAACCCCAGACCTTTTAACTACTTCATTGATTACAGGTTAATGAGGGAGATGCCTTCAGAGTTAATTGCAGCCCTTAGAATCCCTTGTCCAATTACTTTTGGTCCCTTGAAAAAGAGGAGGCTATGCATTACAGAGCTATGATTCCTAAACCCTTTCTCCGATTTGAATGTGAAAACTCTCATATTGCAGCTGTGAGTGTGCACTTTCAGCCCATATTATATATATAATTGTATTTCTGAACATGTTTTTGTAAACAGCTAAAATAACAAAACTTGTGTCACTGTCCAAATATTTCTGGACCTAACTGTAACTACTATAATACTGCCCCTATGTACAAGAATATAACTTCTATAATACAAGAATATAACTACTATAATACAAGAATATAACTACTATAATACTGCCCCTATGTATAAGAATATAACTACTATAATACTGCCCCCTATGTACAAGAATATAACTTCTATAATACAAGAATATAACTACTATAATACAAGAATATAACTACTATAATACTGCCCCTATGTACAAGAATATAACTACTATAATACTGCTCCTATGTATAAGAATATAACTACTATAATACTACTCCTGTGTACAAGAATATAACTACTATAATACTGCTCCTATGTACAAGAATATAACTACTATAATACTGCTCCCTTTGTACAAGAATATAACTACTATAATACTGCCCCCTATGTACAAGAATATAACTACTATAATACTGCCCCTATGTACAAGATTATAACTACTGTAATACTACTCCTATGTACAAGAATATAACTACTATAATACTGCCCCTATGTACAGGAATATAACTGCTATAATACTGCCCCTATGTATAATAATATAACTACTATAATACTGCTCCCTATGTACAAGAATATAATTACTATAATACTGCCCCCTATGTACAAGAATATAACTACTATAATACGGCCCCTATGTATAATAATATAACTACTATAATACTGCTCCTATGTATAATAATATAACTACTATAATACTGCCTGTATGTACAAGAGTATAGCTACTTAAATACTGCCCCTATGTACAAGAATATAACAACTATAATACTGCCCCTATGTACAAGAATATAAATACTATAATACTGCTCCCTATGTACAAGAATATAACTACTATAATACTGCCCCTATGTACAAGAATATAAATACTATAATACTGCTCCCTATGTACAAGAATATAACTACTACAATACTGTTACTATATACAAGAATATAACTACTATAATACTGCCCCTATATACAAGAATATAACTACTATAATACTGCCCCCTATGTACAAGAATCTAGCTACTATAATACTGCTCCTATGTACAAGAATATAACTACTATAATACTGCCCCTATGTACAAGAATATAACTACTATAATACTGCCGCTATGTACAAGAATATAACTACTATAATACTGCCCCCTATGTACAAGAATATAACTACTATAATACTGCCCCCTATGTACAAGAATATAACTACTATAATACTGCTCCCTATGTACAAGAATATAACTACTATAATACTGCCCCTATGTACAAGAATATAACTACTATAATATTGCCCCCTATGTACAAGAATATAACTACTATAATACTTCTCCTATGTACAAGAATATAACTACTATAATACTGCTCCTATGTACAAGAATATAACTACTATAATACTGCCCCTATGTACAAGAAAATAACTACTATAATACTGCCCCTATGTAGAAGAATATTACTACTTTAATACTGGCCCTATGTATAAGAATATAACTACTATAATACTGCCCCTATGTACAAGAAAATAACTACTATAATACTGCCCCTATGTAGAAGAATATTACTACTATAATACTGGTCCTATGTATAAGAATATAACTACTATAATACTGCCCCTATGTACAAGAATATAACTACTACTAGAAGGTGGCCCGATTCTACGCATCGGGTATTCTAGAATTTACGTATTGTGTAGTTCATGTATGATTTTTGTTATATATATATATATATAGATGTTGTTGTGTGTAGTTACCAAGTGTTTGTGTAGGGCGCTGTACATGTTCTGGGTGTTGTCTGGGTGTGGCGGGGGGTGAGAGCAGTGTTGTTTGTGTGTTGCGTTGTTTGTGGAGCGCTGTGTGTCTGTAGCGTTGTGTGTGTGTTGCGTGGTTTGTGTGTGTGTGGTGTGTTTTGGGGGGAGGTATGTTTTGTGCAATGTGTGTGTTGTGCGGTATGTGCGTATATTTGTGTGTGCAGCGTTGTCTGTATGTGGGTGTCTGTGTAGGGCAGTTGTTTGTGGTTCCCAGTGTGTGTGTGTGGTGTGTTGTGCAGTGCGCGCGTGTGTGTGTTGGGGGGAGGTGTGCACTTACCATCGTGCTCCATCCCCCATGCAGCGCACTCCCCATCGTGCTCCATCCCCTATGCTGCGCACCCCCCATCGTGCTCCATCTCCCATCCTGCGCACTCCCAAACGTGTTCCATCCGCCATGCAGCGCACTCCCCATCGTGCTTCATCCCCCATGCTGCGCACTCCCAAACGTGCTCCATCCGCCATGCTGCGCACTCCCTTTCGTGCTCCATCCCCCATGCTGCGCACTCCCAAACGTGCTCCATCCCCCATGCTGCGCACTCCCAAACGTGCTCCATCCGCCATGCTGCGCACTCCCCATCGTGCTCCATCTCCCATGCTGCGCACTCCCAAACGTGCTCCATCCGCCATGCTGCGCACTCCCAAACGTGCTCCATCCGCCATGCTGCGCACTCCCAAACGTGCTCCATCCGCCATACTCCGCACTCCCCATCGTGCTCCATCCCCTATGCTGCGCACCCCCCATCGTGCTCCATCTGCTATGCTGCACACTCCCAAACGTGCTCCATCCGCCATGCTGCGCCAGCATCAGCCTCTCTACCCGCAGCATCAGCCTCTCTGCCCGCAGCATCAGCCTCTCTCCCCGCAGTATCAGCCTCTCTGTCCCCAGCATCAGCCTCTCTGTCCACAGCATCAGCCTCTCTGTCCCCAGCATCAGCCTCTCTGTCCCCAGCATCAGCCTCTCTGTCCCCAGCATCAGCCTCTCTCCCCGCAGCATCAGCCTCTCTGTCCCCAGCATCAGCCTCTCTGTCCCCAGCATCAGCCTCTCTGTCCCCAGCATCAGCCTCTCTGTCCCTAGCATCAGCCTCTCTGTCCCCAGCATCAGCCTCTCTGTCCCCAGCATCAGCCTCTCTGTCCCCAGCATCAGCTTCTCTGTCCTCAGCATCAGCCTCTCTGTCCCCAGCATCAGCCTCTCTGTCCCCAGCATCAGCCTCTCTGTCCCCAGCATCAGCCTTTCTGTCCCCAGCATCAGCCTCTGTCCCCAGCATCAGCCTCTGTCCCCAGCATCAGCCTCTCTGTCCCCAGCATCAGCCTCTCTCATCCCAGCATCAGCCTCTCTGTCCCCAGCATCAGCCTCTCCATCCCAGCCTTCCCCAGGATCAGCCTCTCTCATCCCAGCATCAGCCTCTCTGTCCCCAGCATCAGCCTCTCTGTCCCCAGCATCAGCCTCTCTGTCCCCAGCAAAAGCCTCTCTGTCCCCAGCATCAGCCTCTCTGTCCCCAGCATCAGCCTCTCTGTCCCCAGCATCAGCCTCTCTGTCCCCAGCATCAGCCTCTCTCATCCCAGCATCAGCCTCTCTCATCCCAGCATCAGCCTCTCTGTCCCCAGCATCAGCCTCTCTGTCCCCAGCATCAGCCTCCGCCTCCCAGCCTTTCCCAGGATCAGCCTCTCTCCTCCCAGCCTCCTCCAGCACGCCATGCTCCTCTGCCGACACTCACAGATCCGATCGCATACACTCACACACACCGACACACACCCGATCGCATACACTCACACACACCGACACACACCCGATCGCATACACTCACACACACCCGATCGCATACACTCACGCACACACACATTGACGATATTGCACATACGCGCTCATACTCACAACATCCGGAGATACCACATGCTTCTGGCCATGTGATCCTCTGACAGGTCCTGGAAGGTCACAACAGCACAGTATCGAGGCCGAGAAGCAAGCGATATCGCCGGATGCTGTGAGTGTGTGGATGCGATGTGTGTGTGAGGTGTTTGTGAGAGTGAGTGTGATCTGATGTGTGTGTATGTGTGTGTATGTGCTGTTATGTGTGTGCGTGTGGATCTTCCGCCGCTGCAGGACCTTGATGTGCTGGTAACTATGCTAGTGTGGCACCCCTAGGGGTATTAGCCACAATAAAACCATCATTAGTTACTCAACACAAGCAGTAGAGCAGACACCGCACTACCACCTCTGGCCAAAAGGAGGAGCTCAAGAGACTCCCCTAGATATATTCTGATCTGAGGTAAAATTGAGAGTTTAGTTTTTTCAGTTGGAGCTGGGACGCTCAGAGGAGCAGTCACAGAGAAATTGCTCTGAGGTACTTAGGAGAAACTGACAATTTCCAGGCCCAAGCTCCTCGGTCTGAGGAGGAGGAGACATAGAAAAGGAACATTTTAGGAACCGGGTAGCCATTAATATCTACCCCTGAAAAGGCGCAAATACGGACACCGGATCCGTGGCTGCATTAGTTTCACACAATACAGCAACCAGGAGAAGTGAAGGCGATTCAAGCTTCACCAGGGTCAGACACAGCAACATCCAGAGAGTTCAGCGGTACTCCCAGAGGGGGTAAGCAGGGGAAAAGGACTCGAGTTGCCTGTTGAATTAGGACCCGAGAGGGACAGTTTGGGCCAGCAGCCAGTTCACAAACAGCAGCAGGGCCACACACAGACAGCGCAAAGAAGGAGGCCAAGGACCTGGCAGGGCAGAGTAACTTAGTCCTCCTGATACAGACTCCGGCGACTGGACTTGTTGTTATGCAGTTTTTGTTAAAGTAAATCGGTTAAACGTTGCCTGCGCCTCAGTCTCTCATTTGGACAGTTGCCATATATCCAGGATTGGGACCATCGAAGCTGAGAAAACCTGTTGCTGATCAAATAAGTGTCTGCGCCCCCAAAGTCTCCTCACAATACCATCATCTATAACAACCATTGACTTTTACCTCACCTGCCTGGGACCCACAGCCCTACCCGGAAAGGGCTTTCCACCTCAGCTGCCCCACATCATCATCCCCGGCCAGCTACTGGCAGCGGTGGCCATAAATAGCCACATTTATTCCGGGTGGCGTCACGAAAAACTCTTATAAACTTTTATTTATCCCCTGTAAATACCCCCCATTGCACTGTGCATCGCCTGAGACCACAGCCCGGGTCGAGCCACCCGTGACATCCCCTCAAGAAATAGACCCCTGGTCCGGTGCTGGGTACCCCGGTCTCCAGGGCGACACACTAGCATGGTTACCAACGTATCCCGTCCCCCGCTCGCACGGGAGCCCACACCAGCATACGGCGGCAAGGCCAGCAATGCGAGGGTAAGTGTCGGCTGGGTTGGCGGCGTACACTGATGTGGGCTCCCGTTGGGGGAGGGGGGGGAGTACAGTACTCACCTGGGAGTCATGCCGTGACCGTGTCAGTTCGGGGAATGCGCTGGGAGGGGGGGGGGGGCGGGGCCAGAGCTAGCGTGCATTGCGTGAGGGGGGCGGGGCATGGCGTGGCCGAGTTGCCAATGCCTGCAGGGTGCCGGGGCGAGAGGCCAATCTGTGGGGGGGGCGGAGCCTGGGCGAACGGCTGACCAATCCGTGTGGGGGGGCGGGGCCATGGCGAGCCCAGCGGCCAATCAGCTTTGTGTCACCGTAAGGACACAATGTCACCGGAAGGACACAATTTTGGAGCATGACAGACAGACAGACAGACAGACAGAATAAGGCAATTATATATATAGATAATACTGCCCCTATGTATAAGAATATAACTACTATAATACTGCCCCCTATGTACAAGAATATAACTACTATAATACTGCCCCTATGTACAAGAATATAACTACTATAATACTGCCCCCTATGTACAAGAATATAACTACTATAATACTGTCCCTATGTACAAGAATATAGCTACTATAATATTGCCCCTATGTACAGGAATATAACTACTATAATACTGCCCCTATGTATAATAATATAACTACTATAATACCGCCTTTATATATAAGAATATGACTACTATAGTACTGCTGAATGTCCCATGACTGGAGCCACATACTGTGGGTGGTCTGCTGTGCAGCTGTGAAGAGGTAGTAGCACAGAAGCATCTGTACTGTGTAAGAAAACAAAGGTGGGTTTTTCCCTTCCGTACTCTTATGCAGCTTCTTTGTGCAGGTGGTCTGCTCTGTGTCTCTGTTCTCCATGTATAAACTGCTTGAATAGAAAATTGTGTCACCTTGGTCTTTTTTTTTGCATTGGAGCCCATTAGTCTCTAGTTGTGTTCTCGGACCCCAAACTACAGTTCCCATAATCCCATGTCCCAGCTGTCCGGGGATAGGAAGTAAATGCCGACCACAATGCTCAGCAGTTACTACCCGAGGATGCCAGATAACCCCTTTAAAGTGCCCATAGACATGTTGCTGGAAAGGATAGCGTCGACTCCCACCTCCAGAGACTAGGGAGTGTCAGGGGAGATGACTCTGCTCATTCTGCCCCAATCTATAAGGCAATGTTTATAATTGAGCTCTACCAATGGAACAGTGACTGCGGCCGGTACTGCACATTTGCTCCTTATTGATTCGAATAGGGAGCAGGTATGCATTACCCAGCCATGGCCACTGTACAGTTGATGGAGCTCTGCTGTGCAGCCATCAGTGATGGCACCGGGAACAGTTGATTAGCGGGGGTAGCAGGTATCGCATAATAGAAATGACCTCCCAAAGGAAGTAACATCTGAACACCTCTTTTGTAACCTGTAGCGAGTAGGTTTGTTCTGCATCCAGCAGATGAAGGGCTAATAAGCAGGTCTGAGCCAGGAAGGAAATGCATAGAGTTGGGAAACAAACAGGAGATGGAGCAGGGTCTGCCCTGGAGCTAAGACAGAGAAGAGCCATCTACATTCTGAAGCTAAGTTAGACATGGACCTGGTGGAATCGACCCTAATTCCCCAAAAAAGGGGAACAACTGGGCCTAAATGACAAGATATTGGGACAAGAAATTAAGAGAAGCAAGTTTCCATTATCCTGAAAGAATTGGCTTTCTGATGGTAAATGCAAAGGCAATGTCCCAAGTCCATAGGTTTTAGGCTCACCTGGTGAGGTGGTGTCTCCAAGCCCAAGGTCCAGGTGGGCATCCCTGCAGCAGGTAGGTGAGGCATGCAGGAGACAGGTAGCAGAGGTCCTGGGCACTACAGGCAGGTAGCAGAGATATAGGAAGCCGCAAGCACACAGGACTCTGGAAACACTAAAATCTTAGTACCAAGACACAGGTGTGTGATTTGGTGAACCTTATATAGGTCCAGGCAGTTGATCACATGGTATCATGGCAGGCCAGCTGCAAAGCTCAACGTCAAGTGTGGTGCCCCAGGACCTGATCGCCACAACAGCATTGCCCCTCCAAAGGGTTAATGCTGAGCCTGGAGGTAATTGGGGGAATCATTGGTCAGTAAGTTCAACATCCAACGCAGTTTCTCCCTCAGGCCAGCAGGGTGAGCTCTGAACCTGGAGTTCCAGGGAGCATTCCTCAAGTCTGACCTGAGGGAGGAAGTAGTGTTCAGTCTGGGTAGAGAGAAAGCAGAGAGTGCAGACGCAGAGTAGTGCTGTCTTGTGAAACTGGGGCCTAGAGCTGGAATAGCTTGGCCCAGTGAAGCAAGATTTGCAGAGAGGCACAGAAGAGACTCGGACATCGGAGTCTGTGGTTGCCAGGGTATAAAATCCTTCCCTGGTGGCCGAATCCGGAGGGCAGGAGAGCTGCAAGCCCCCTGGCCCATCAGCAATCTGAAGGTACAGCTGCATCCCAAGGGCCCGGTGTGGACTCCAGCAGAGAAGCACCCGAGAGGGCCTGCGCAGCCTACCACACAGAAAAAGGGACTAACCACCGGTCCCAGCAGCAAGAGGGCCATTGCTAAATTCAGAGTGCAGGGTCCTGTAGAAGAAAAGAAAGAGCAGGGAGTAGGCCTCATACTCAACTGGCCAAAGAGATCACCCCCAGGCACTTCCAGGCCGGCCGGGCCATCTTTACCACCTGTGACGGTCTCCCTGGACTAAACTGTTGCCAAGTAAAAGAGGAGAAGGTAAAGAGACTACTGTTTGTGCCTGTTTCTTTCACTGCCTGTCGGCCCTGCACCGTATTATTCACACAACATTACACCATAGACTCTCACGAGCACCAACTGTTGCCCTGGGGCACCGCTCCACCTGTAGGGAGCAGGACCATCCGAGCTGCTGTCGCGGGCGGGGAGGAGGGTGTCAGCACACCGCGCTCACCCCTTCTGCTCGGGTCCGGCAGTTGCTCCTGGTGGCTCGAGCTGCGGGCCGGATCCCGGGGTGTCTCGAGCGACACTCCTCGCCCGTGAGTGAAAGGGGGTTGTTTGTTGGGATTATAGTTCGTGACGCCACCCACGGTTGTGGTGATGGCACCACCGCTGCTCAGTGTGGGGGTCCCGGGGATAGTGATGGGAGCAGCCAGGTGTTGTGTTGCCCCTCCGTGGGTAGGGGTTGGTGATCCCGGGGCCCGGTGAAGGGATGTGAAGTGTAGGGCCTGGAGGGCGCAGGGACGCGGGGGCAGCGCTGTGCCTTGCGGCACTGTGGTACTCACTCAGCCTGAGACACGGACACAGTTTGTACGGTAAACCAACGGCTGGTAGGACGGTCCCACAGACGGTTGCACCTGCACTCCCGGTAGGTGACGGTGATGTCTCTCTTCCTTGCACCTGTTTGACTGATGGTAGCGGTGGATTCCCTCCGGTTACCCGCTCCCCGACTGCAATCTGGGCCGGAGGAGCTCTACACTTTGCCCGCAGGCGCTGGCCCTGGGGAAACTGGTGCCTTGGCGGTGGCGGTGTCTCCCCGGTAATGGTCGGGCTGTTGCCGTCAATCGGGACTTTGTTGCTGGGGGATCTGCGTCCCCTTCGCTGACGGATTCGGCAAATTGGGCGACTCCTAGCCTTGCCGGGGTCCGAGAGGCCCCTGCCCTGGTGCTGACTGTCCTTCGGAACACTGCTCCAGACCACCGGGCACACAGCCAACGGGGTCCTTCCAGGAACTTCCAAACGGTCCCCCTCCGGACAGTCACCGCCGTCGCTGACCTTGCTGTTCTAGCCCTACACACAGCTGGGCTCTCAGGCTTTGCACACTCTCTGCGCTGTTTACTTTCTCACTTCAACTCCTCTCACTTGCCCTGACTGGGCCTTCTCTCCTTCTTTACTCAAGCCCTGCCTGGGCTAAACTGCCTGGTAACTTCCTGCCTCCAGAGTTGTGAGCTCCTTGGTGGGCGGAGCCAACCGCCTGGCCCACCCCCTGGTGTGCATCAACAGACTCTTGGAGGGAGGCAACAAGGATTTCTGGTTAGCAGATGTGCCTACCTGGAGTGTGGGGTGTGGTGGTGTTATGTCCTGTGTCCCCTGGCTTGCCCAGGGCGACACATTCCCCCTTAGCAAAATGCAGACCGTCCGCGGGCTGCCGTCCTACACCGGTTTTATTTTTCTGTAAAAAGGGGATAACAGGGTTAAACAGACATGCATGACATTTTTAATCAACTCTTCCCAAGACGGGAGGCACATTTTACTTTTAACGTTGCAACGGTATACGGTTACGGTTTCCGCTCTCTCCCACCCAAGCAACCTGGCCCTGATGCTGCCCCTAAAACCCAGGCAGCACCCCTTGACCCACAGTCCAGCACAAGTCACCCGAGCGGGATCTGTCCTTCCCTCCAGAGGGTAGCCACCGGTCCCTTTGGTGGCTGGGCCCTGGCCTGCTCTGCTCAGGGCCCTCCCTCCAACCTGCCTCTCCGGAGGCGGCATTGCGGAAACGGTAACGGTACCCAACATATTTACAAGCCACTAACGTTTGTGGTTGCCCTGCAGAGTTCACGGGCTTGTCCATGGCTAGTTCCCATGCATTTTTAAACTTTTAAACGGTCCCCACGGGGACAACGGTGCCGGCTCCAGCCGGTTGCAAATCACAGCTGACAATCAGGTGAAAACTCGGTTCAATCAGTGTTTTTCATTTTCCAAAACTTTTAACAAACTTTCAAACAAACAGCAACACTCTTTTACATTTGCGGGCCCCTTTTACTCATAGAACGGTCTCCCTGTACCTAAGTGGGGGTCTACCTAGGTTGGAACGGGTGGACCTTCGGGGCCCGGTGTCAGTGGTGCTAGACAGTGGGGTAGAGGGAACAATCGGTTCCTCCTCCCTGCTATAGTGTGGGGCAGGCGGAGGTGCAGGGGGGCTGGGTACAGGTTCATCCCTGGGCACTGGCACTGGTTCTGGCTCACGGTTAATCACTTCCACTACTTCTTCATCCACGGGTTGTGGGAACAGTATCACTGGAAGTATCACCGCGCCGTTCTGTGTAGGCCAGTTTGCTGGGAAGTCACCCATTACAGTGTGGATTACCTCTGCTGCCTTTTCCACTGGTGGAGGAACCGGTACTTCAGCCTCTGTTTTCAACACTGGGGGGCATTTTTTTAGATGGTCCCGAGAGACTGTGGCCAGGGTGCACCCTTGGTCACGACTGATCAGGTAGGTCTTCCCATTGTCCCACTCGGTGGGTTGTACGACGTAAGGGACTTGCTCCCACTGGTCATCCAGTTTGTGGGCTTTTCTCTTCCGCTTCAGCACCACATCTCCTGGCTGGAAAGGACCTGCAGGCGCCTTCTGGTTGAACCGGTGCTCTTGCTGTTCCCGACTTCGACTGAGGTTTTTCTCCACATACTCCTGGATTTGCCGGTACTGGGCCCTCCTCCGACTTTCCCATTCTGCCGTTGAAGGGAGTGCTTCCGGAGCCTCCAACCCCATTTCCAGATCCACCGGCAGGCGGCCAGGCCGGGCCCTCATCAGATACGCTGGGGTGCACTTCGTCGAGCTGGATGGGATATTATTGTACATGTCGACCAAGTCGGGTAACTTTTCCGGCCACATGTTCCGTTCTTCCAGCGGTAGCGTCTTGAGGAGCCCCAGGACCAAGTGATTAATTTTCTCGCACATGCCGTTGGTTTGGGCATGGTACGGAGTGGTCCGGATCTTCTTGCAGCCGTACAACTGGCAGAATTCATGAAACACTTCTGCTTCAAAAGCCGGGCCTTGGTCGGTCAGCACCTTCTCGGGGTACCCATGGGGTCGGCAAAAATAGGCCTGGAACGCTCGGGCAGCGGTTCGACCAGTCAAGTCCTTAACGGGGACTACCACCATGAATCTTGAGTAGTGGTCTACCATGGTCAACGCGTAGGTGTACCCACTTCGGCTAGGGGTGAGTTTGACATGGTCCAGGGCGACCAGCTCCAGCGGCTGATGGGTGACTATGGGATGTAACGGTGCCCTCTGGCTAGTCTCGTCCTTTCTCCTCAGTGTACAAGGACCGCACTCTCGGCACCAGGCTTCCACCGATTCACGCATCCCACTCCAATAGAACCGCTCCCTCAACAGCATCTCCAGCTTCTTCCACCCGAAGTGGCCAGCACCATCATGGTATGCCCGCAGGACAGTAGCAACCTCAGCTTGAGGAACGATCAACTGGCATATTTTCTCATGGGTCTTTGGGTTGATCAGCTCACGGTACAGCCTCCCTTGGTGTAGGTAGAGCCGTTTTCGTTCTTTCCACAAGCGTTGGGCTTCGGCTGGAGCGGCAGGGTCTATTCCCATAGCACCTTGTTCCACCAGGGTCTTGACAAGGCGGACAGCCGGCGCTTGGTCCTGGGCGTCCTGCCACTCTTGACTGGGCCGCGGGTCCAGGTCCGCCCGTTGCTGACATACTTGTACCCTTTCAGTAGGCGGCTGGTGAAACGCAGGCAACTCAATCTCCTCGAGGTCATCATCCTCACACCCCTCTTCTGACAAATGGGGCATCCGGGAGAGTGCATCTGCATTGATGTTGACACGACCAGCTCGGTACTTTATGGTGAAATCATAGTTGGCTAACTGGGCTACCCACCGCTGCTCCAGCGCGCCCAACTTGGCCGTGTCCAGGTGAGTTAGCGGATTGTTGTCCGTAAACGCGGTGAATTTGGCCGCCGCCAGGTAGTGGCGGAACCGCTCTGTGATAGCCCACACCAATGCCAATAGCTCGAGCTTGAAGGAGCTATAGTTCTCAGGGTTCCTTTCGGTCGGCCGGAGTTTTCGGCTGGCGTAGGCAATCACCTTCTCCTTCCCATCCTGGACCTGGGACAAGACCGCTCCCAGCCCCACGTTACTGGCGTCCGTGTGGAGGATGAACGGGCGCCCATAGTCAGGGTACGCCAAGACCTCTTCTCCGGTCAAGGCCGCCTTCAACTGGCCAAAGGACTCTTCATGCTTGTCCTCCCACAGCAGTGGGGCTCCAATAGGTCTACCACCTTTGGTCTGTCCCACGAGGAGATCTTGCATGGGGGCAGCCATCTTCGTGTACCCCTTTATAAAGCGCCGATAGTACCCCACCAGACCCAGGAACTGCCTTACTTCTCTCACTGTGGTTGGTCTCGGCCAGCTCTGGATGGCAGTGACCTTCTCCGGGTCGGGGGCGACACCATCCGCACTCACCACGTGTCCTAGATACTGCACCCTGGGTTTCAGCAGATGGCACTTCGAGGGCTTCAACTTCATCCCGAACTTGGCAAGGGACGCGAACACCTCGGCCAGGTGCTCCAGATGGGCCTCATACGTCTGGGAATAAACAATCACATCATCCAAATACAGCAGGACGGTCTCGAAGTTTAAATGTCCCAGACAGCACTCCATCAACCGTTGGAAGGTCCCGGGGGCATTACACAGCCCAAACGGCATGCTATTGAATTCGCATAGCCCCATCGGGGTGGTGAAGGCGGTCTTCTCCCGGTCTTCGGGGGCCACGGCCACTTGCCAGTATCCGCTGGTGAGGTCAAGAGTCGAGAAGTAGTTTGCAGTTCTCAGTGCAGCCAAAGATTCTTCAATACGAGGCAATGGATAGGCATCTTTATGGGTTATCTGGTTGATCTTCCGGTAGTCCACACACATCCGCATGGTACCATCCTTCTTCTTGACCAGTACCAACGGAGCGGCCCAGGGACTACAACTGTCCCGAATAACCCCTGCCTCCTTCATATTCTTCAACATATCTTTGGCACACTGATAATGTGCAGGGGGAATAGGTCTATACCTCTCTTTGATAGGGGGATGTTCGCCCGTGGGAATGTGGTGTTGGACCCCCTTGATCTGCCCAAAGTCTAGGGGGTGCTTACTGAAAACCTGTTCGTACTCCTGCACTACCCTGTGTACCCCTGCCCTGTGATGTGTAGGGGTATCATCAGTGCCCACATGTAGCTGTTGGTGCCACTCCGTGGTGTCCCCCTGGGGTGGGGAAGTGCTGGTGGTAGGTGGGAGTGTGGATGGACGGGCTTCCTGGATAGTGTGAGGGTCCAGGGTGAGCAGCTTGGCAATGGTGGCATACCGGGGGAGCCTGACTTCTTCCTCCCCACAGTTCAACACTCTCACAGGCACTCTCCCTTTCTTCACATCTACCACCCCTCGGGCGGCCACTACAGTGGGCCAGTGCTCGGAAGGCATGGGCTCCATCATCGCAGGGTAGTCACGCCCCTGAGGCCCTACTGCTGCCCTACACCAGATCATCATCTCACTCCTAGGGGGCACAGTCAATGGAGCAACATCCATCACTCGCACTCCACCAATCTCCCCGCCGGTTGAGCTTACATGCTGGCGGTACATCAGGGCGCGGATCTCACGCTGCACAGCCCTCTGCCGGCTCCCCGCCGCCGTGGCGGCTAGCTGCTGCAAAAGGTTCAGCACATCAGCCATGCAGTGTTCCATCACATTGGTTCCCAACACTATTTTCGGGTTATGATCACTAGGCTCATTCATGATCACAATCATACCCTGGTGTTGCAGTTCAGCTTGCCCCACTGTCATAGCCACTTGTTTATACCCCACCTGGGTCAATGGAAGTCCATTAGCAGCAATCAAATTTATACTATTGTCTGGAGGCGCCAGCTCGTCTGTGGCCCAATATCGCTGATACAATGTGTACGGTATGGTAGTTACCTGTGATCCAGTGTCCAAGAGAGCCATCACGGGTATGCCGTCCACAGCCACAGGGATGAAAGGGCGGGCCCCGACGTATCGGTCTCGCCAGTCCGGGGGGCCACGGTGTTCTACTCCTGAGGATTGGCCCGGGGCCCCAGGGGTTGCTCGTTTAACGGGCACTGTCGGTAAACATGGCCCGGCTTACGGCACTTGTAGCAGATTGGAGGTCTGCTCCGCAGGTTGTTAGCGCTTCTCTGCTGCATCCAGGGAACATCTTTGGGACTGTCAGCAAGTTGGATCTGCGCTGGGGGCTGAGATCTGGTCAGAGGTTGAAGCGCAGCAAGGATTTTGGCAAGGTCTCCGTCCAGGCGACGGACCTGGGCTGCCAGTTCTTCCACTGTGCTGCTCGGGGCTGCGGGTAGTAAGGAGGTTGGTTTGGCTGGGGTCGCCACAACGGGAGCTGTCTCGACGGGCCACAGGACGGGTTCCAGAGCTTCAGCAGCTGGGGGCTGTAGTGCTTTGATAGCCCGCTCCTTTAACACAGCGAAGTCCACATCAGGGTGTTCCAGGGTCCACAGCCGGAGTTGTTTACGATCCTCAGGGGACCTCATCCCCTGCGCAAATTGCTCCACTAACATCTTATTGCTATCCGCCTCATTAATAGAGTTCACCCGCTTCAGCGTGCGGAGGGCGGTCTGCAGACGTAGAGCATAGTCCCGAATGCTATCCCCAGCTCGTTGCCGGCACTGGTAAAACTGCATCCTCAGCTCAGCTTCGGTCCGGGTCTCGAAGGCAGTCTGTAGCTTCTCGAAGATGGTGGCTACAGAGAGCCGGTCCCCCTCGGCCCAGGTCTCCGCTTCCTGCTCCGCCGCACCGGTTAGCTGGCCTAGCACTATCGCTGCACGTTGCTTATCAGTCAGGGGGTACAGCTCTAGCAACGGGTTAAGCTTTTTCCGGAAGGCCTGCAAGGCATCCGGTTTCCCGTCATACTGCGGTAGCCAGGCAGCTCCGGGCGCATAGGGCAAGGAAAACGGCATGACCTGAGCAAGCGCGGGGGCCGCGGCACCTCCCGCCAGTACGGCCGGGACCTGGGCAGGCCCATTCCCATCTGCGGGTGCCGCTGCGGCTGCGACCACCGCTCCTCCAGCGGCTTCGTCGGGCGCAGACATCTTGTTTCCGTCCCCCTTAGCTCTTTCCGGCCCCTCCTCTCTCGGGGCGGAGTTTTGGCCTTCGTGCCTCTACTGCTCGAGAAGACGCTCGAGCGGGAACTTTTCGCGCCAAAGATGGCGGCTTCTGAAATTTTTCTGCCGGATACCTCCGGCGGTAACAAGGCGCACCTCTACCAGACGGCAGAGCGGTAAGATCCTGTTCGTGACGCCAAGTTGTCGCGGGCGGGGAGGAGGGTGTCAGCACACCGCGCTCACCCCTTCTGCTCGGGTCCGGCAGTTGCTCCTGGTGGCTCGAGCTGCGGGCCGGATCCCGGGGTGTCTCGAGCGACACTCCTCGCCCGTGAGTGAAAGGGGGTTGTTTGTTGGGATTATAGTTCGTGACGCCACCCACGGTTGTGGTGATGGCACCACCGCTGCTCAGTGTGGGGGTCCCGGGGATAGTGATGGGAGCAGCCAGGTGTTGTGTTGCCCCTCCGTGGGTAGGGGTTGGTGATCCCGGGGCCCGGTGAAGGGATGTGAAGTGTAGGGCCTGGAGGGCGCAGAGACGCGGGGGCAGCGCTGTGCCTTGCGGCACTGTGGTACTCACTCAGCCTGAGACACGGACACAGTTTGTACGGTAAACCAACGGCTGGTAGGACGGTCCCACAGACGGTTGCACCTGCACTCCCGGTAGGTGACGGTGATGTCTCTCTTCCTTGCACCTGTTTGACTGATGGTAGCGGTGGATTCCCTCCGGTTACCCGCTCCCCGACTGCAATCTGGGCCGGAGGAGCTCTACACTTTGCCCGCAGGAGCTGGCCCTGGGGAAACTGGTGCCTTGGCGGTGGCGGTGTCTCCCCGGTAATGGTCGGGCTGTTGCCGTCAATCGGGACTTTGTTGCTGGGGGATCTGCGTCCCCTTCGCTGACGGATTCGGCAAATTGGGCGACTCCTAGCCTTGCCGGGGTCCGAGAGGCCCCTGCCCTGGTGCTGACTGTCCTTCGGAACACTGCTCCAGACCACCGGGCACACAGCCAACGGGGTCCTTCCAGGAACTTCCAAACGGTCCCCCTCCGGACAGTCACCGCCGTCGCTGACCTTGCTGTTCTAGCCCTACACACAGCTGGGCTCTCAGGCTTTGCACACTCTCTGCGCTGTTTACTTTCTCACTTCAACTCCTCTCACTTGCCCTGACTGGGCCTTCTCTCCTTCTTTACTCAAGCCCTGCCTGGGCTAAACTGCCTGGTAACTTCCTGCCTCCAGAGTTGTGAGCTCCTTGGTGGGCGGAGCCAACCGCCTGGCCCACCCCCTGGTGTGCATCAACAGACTCTTGGAGGGAGGCAACAAGGATTTCTGGTTAGCAGATGTGCCTACCTGGAGTGTGGGGTGTGGTGGTGTTATGTCCTGTGTCCCCTGGCTTGCCCAGGGCGACACACTGCCATACCACCAGCCCCGGAGGCCTCATACAGCAGCGGCGGCTTAATAGCCGCAAACAACAGGTGGCGTCACGACAAATATAAAGTTTAACAATCACCCCCACTGGAGCGATATTAATTGACCCCACCAGGGTACGGAGTCAGGCCCAGCCACCACTGACTACCCCCGGACTAGTCTGGCCCGGCACCGGGTGTCCCATAGCCCTGGGGTGGGCGAGTCACAAGCACAACACATTTTAGTGGACCAGGGTGAGGGAAGCAAAGCCCAGATTTTAGAGAGGTGTACATCAATAAGTGTCATACTGTGTTCAGCTTTGCACTCGCTGGGTGTCATGACGGCGTTGGACTCTATTCACACAACTGAGTCTGCCAAACAAACTAAGGTATTTTAGTTGTTCAGCCAGAGTCGGGCGTCGGCTGTGTTTTCTTCACTGCTTTCCAGTACAGCAGGAGTGTACTCTTGCTAGCTTTGTGAACTGCTGTTAGGAGCTCAGGTTGCTTTGATCACTCACTACCACTTTCACCTTTTATAAGGTGCTAGATCCAGTTGTTCCTCACCGAATATAGCTCAGCATTGCTGCAGCGATACTGGTCCCTATCGTAGTGATCCAGAGGTTGGTGATCTGTTGTGTGATTTTCTTTGTGCTGTGTAAATATCCCTGGTAATAGTTTATTTCCTCTCTCAGTTTTATTTCCTCCTCGGCACGTATTGTCCCTCCCCTGTGTCTGATTGCAGTGTGCATGTGTTTTGGTTTTTCCCTGTCTGTGGTATTTGTGGGGTTTCCTTCTCCGGTCCCGCACCTCACCTGGTATGCGGGAGAGGAGGTGTTAGATCAGGGTTTGGAAAGGAGTTAGGGTCAGGCTGGTGGTCCAGACCTAGCTACCATCAAGCCTACCTCTGGGATAAGGGATAGTGCAGGGTCCCAAGTCTGAAGGCCAGCTTAGAGGACTCTGCTCCAGTTACCCCGACACTCCCGTGACAGTATGATACCAGGAAAGATTTGGGTCAAAAAAAGCCTCCACTTGTAACATAGGTAAAAATATTACCTGCTTAATATTTGCAAATAGAGGAGCAGTGAGGGGAGTAGTATCTTACATTTATTATGCACTGGGGTCAAATTTTCAGAAAAAATCATCGAAATTTGGTCAATTCTAATCGAGGCATATTCGATAATCTCTAATTGTCGATCTTGTAAAGACCTGCAGGTAAAAAAAATGAAAACGGTTCAAACTGTAGCCCTGGTAATTCTGAAAATAAAAGACAAATTATAAGGTATTAGGAAATTTCCTAGCCTAGCACTTGTAAGAAAAAAAACATACAAAGGGGAGGAGTCTTAGAGGTCTTGTTATAGGCTCAAGCAGAATTTAAAAGTCATTTATTGGGGCTTAGAAAAAATTTACAAAACTGAACACGAGTTCATTAGTTTAACCTTCTGATCAGACTGTATGAAGCTCACTACCACGTCCCAGTGAACCTCTGAATGTGGGGGCTCATATTGTACATAGGCAGCTATGTGAGAGCTCATACTGTATATAGAAGGCTATGTGGGGGCTCATACTGTCTGCCTGTCACTCACCGCTCCGGTCCCCGGTCCCCCTGTCCACGGCTGTTCCTCTCTCTCCCCCTCCTGTGCGTCCTCCATGCCTCCCGTCCACTGGTCTCGGCGTCCCGCTGCGACCCGCGACACTGTGCCTGGCTCCCCTGCATCTCCTCCACCTCCCTCTCTGCTTCCTGCACTGGTCTCCAGCACTCGGGCCTTGCGCATGCGCATTAGGGCGCGGGCGCGCTCACTCACCTCTTCTTAAAGGGCCAGCGTCACTGGAACAGGATATGGCTGATTACAGGTACAGGGTATATAAGACTTCCTTTTCCATGTGGGCGGTGCCTGTTGAACGTGTTCCTGTAGCTAGGTGTTCAGGTCCCTCTGTGCTTTGTACTCAGGTTAACCCTGTCTCTTCCGCAGTGCCCGTCTGGTGTCCTGAGTGTGTCCAGTCTGCCGGTTACCCAGGAGTTGCCCCGATGACTATCTGCTGTGGATCTCGCTATCTTCCGTCAGCCTGCACCCCTCACCGATCCTGGCTTCCCCCTGGTTACTTCAGCCTGCACGTCTCGCTGGACCCGGACCCCGTCTGCTGTTACCACTCGGCACCTGCACCCGGTGCCAGTCACCCGTCCTGCATACGGTTCCCGTTGGACTAATAGCCATATCCCGTAAAGACTTCTGAAGGACCCGTAATCCGAACTCTCCCATGTTCCGGCTACCGTGCATCTAGGCCCTCTGGAGGGGTGATCGGACAGTCCCTGTATAGGGGTTCGCTCCTGGTTGCCTCTCTGGGGGAGTCCGGTGCTCGGTCCCGTGGATCCACCTCCAGGACGTTACACATACTATATATAGGGGGCTAAGTGAAGGCTCATACTTTATATAGGTTGATATATGGGGCTCATACTGTATATAGGAGGCTATGTGAGGGCTCATACTTTACATAGGAGGCTATGTGAGGGCTCATACTGTACATAGGGCACTATGTGGGGGCTCATACTGTATATAGGGCACTATGTGGGGGCTCATACTGTATATAGGGCACTATGTGGGGGCTCATACTGTATATAGGGCACTATGTGGGGGCTCATACTGTATATAGGGCACTATGTGGGGGCTCATACTGTATATAGGAGGCTATGTGAGGGTTCATACTGTACATAGGGCACTATGTGGGGGCTCATACTGTATATAGGGCACTATGTGGGGGCTCATACTGTATATAGGAGGCTATGTCAGGGTTCATACTGTACATAGGGCACTATGTGGGGGCTCATACTGTATATAGGGCACTATGTGGGGGCTCATACTGTATATGGTGCGCTATGTGGGGTCCCACACCCCCTTAGCTGGGAGGAAAGGGACTGAAAAGAGACTCACCGAAAGTTTTAAATGGCCTGGCATCTCACAGTCGGAAGCCCATTAGTGTACTGTATACTGCAATGTCACAGTACTAATATATTCACGCAGCATATTCTCTGTTGTCCAGCACTGCTCCGCTCCACTTCTGAGTCACGTGACAGATGTTCAGTCTCTGCAGATCACTCTGCTCTATGTGTGAGTGATCTCTCTCTGACAGCATAAGTCTATGGAGCCTCGTTCTGAGGCTCCATAGACTTACAATAGTAAAAGCCACTTCTGTACTATGTACAGCACAGTGTGATCCTGAGGAGCCATCAGGTGACTCAGTAAAGGACCAAGGCGGTGCTGGAAGCTGAAAAAGACAATGATAGGTGAGTATATAAATAGTGATGAGTGGACACTATAATGCTCGGGTGCTCAGTACTTTGCCCCCCATGCCAAGGTTTTCCAGCCAGCCCCTGCTTATCTGTGGATACATTCCCTTTTAGTGACATATGTCTAGTTCCTTTATAGAATAATACAACTTTCATGTGTCTCGGATAATGTAAGCTTATTAACATGCGGTAAAACTATCAATATTCCCCTCAGTCAATAGTTCTGCGAGTTTGTGCTAATTGCCTTACACAACTCGTAATTACTTCTTATTTAGCCAAATATTTACCCGGTAAATCATTTACATTTGTACATATTTTTGCTTGAGAAATGGTTTCCATAGAAATCCAGTAATATAAATGTTGCAATACCCGCTTCACTGTTCACCGACTCTATTCACACAATCTGGTGTTAAATGCTTGAAAAACAAAAATGTGATAAAGAACAAATGTCTGAATGCGGAGTCACGCAGATCTACAAATGGTTCATATGTGGTCGGTGTCCTTGAACTTATGTAGGTCTACATTTCCCATTAGGCGCAAGAGGTCCATGTATATGGACAACCCTGTTTGTGTCATGCGGTGTTCAAGTCTACACTCACGGGTTGCCGAAGCGGCATCGGACTCTGTTCACATTGCAGACGCAACCTGAGATCCTCTAGCTGCTCAGCCTCAGCCGGACGTCGGCTGAGTCTTTTCCACTGCTATCCAGTCCTGCAGGAGTTAATTCCTGTGGAGTGGTGCGGAGTTTATTGGAGACTCAGGTTACTAATTCATATTCAGCTGTCCCCTCCCTATTTAAGACTGGGGAGTCTGTTTGTTTACTGCCAATTACAGCTTCAGCTTATGCTCCTGCGATTCCAGTCTTGGCATCGAACCGATTTGTGGTGACCTGTAGTTTGCAGTTTGTTTGGTGTGGAATTTTCCCCATTGTGCGTTTACTTCCTTTCTCATACTTTAGTCCCTCCCGTAAACGTATTGTCTCTTCTTTGTGTTTGTGTGCAGTGTGTATGAGTTTTGCTTTTATCCACTGTCCATGCTGTTTGTGGGGCTTGTTACAGTGTGTCCAGCCCACCCCAAGGGTATCACGTCCCCACCGGAGTCTGCTCCTTCGACTTCTGCTCCGATCGCTAGACAACGCCATGTTCCCACCATGGATAGTGCTGGTGATGGGAGAGGAGTCGGTGCCCGTGGCTCTGCGGAGCACAGGCTCCACTCATTCACTAGGCTGGGTTTCCCTGGAACCTGCAGTACCACTGGCTGACTGTAGGTGGCGTGTGTCTTCCAGCTGAAGTTGCCAACATTCACCTGCAGCCAATGGGAAGACAGCACACCCTTCTTATTCCCCCTCCTGTCACATGACCACTGCCAGAGATAGTTCTGTACTCCTGGCTCATGTTGATGCCTGTGCGCTGACCTTTGCTTGTTGTTTGACTACCCTCCTGTCTGTCGTTTTTGTACCTTGCTGCCAGTTCTGGATTTGACCTCTGCTTTGTCGCCTCACTACGCTGCACTTGCCTGCCGATTCTGTTCCTGTTTAGCATCTCCTGGTTTTTGACCCTGCCTGACGACCACGGACTACAGCCTACCACAGGTGGTGATCTCTGGGGCTCTGTGTAATTCCAAATCCCTGTATAGGGGTTAAAGGGTTGCAGAGTTCTTGAGGTCCTGCTTTGTGAGCGGCTTTTCTCTAGACTCCCCTTACAGCCAGTATGAGTCTGTGGCTCCAATCAGGCATTACAAAGGGTAGAGGAGAGAAGGAGTAAGATCAGGGCTTGGATCGGATTCAGGGTCAAGTTGGGGGCTCAGACCTGGCTACCATCAAGCCTACCTCCGAGATAAAGGACAGCACAGGGACACCAGTCTGAGGGCCAGCATAGGTGTCCCTGTTTAGTCTTCTTATACCCCATGATAGTTTGGGAGGGTGTCTACTGCTCCAAGGTCCAAGAACCCAATTCCAAATCTGTAAATGGTCCACCACCTACTATGTGCCAGTTATAATACTGGTGTCTTCTTGTGTGACTGGGAAGAAGCCCTTGGATCCTCTGATTGTGAGCATTACCTCCCATGGACACACCACTTGGATGATTGTAGTTGGTGGAGGTGGAGTTAGTCCAATAGTTTTGTTTATTGAGAACAATGAAAATAGTTTTCACTCAACACGAAAAGGCCTTCTGTGTTGGATAAGGGCCAAGCAGCATTGTTATAAAATTCCTGGTAGCTTTTAGAGGATCTATTTGTTTGGTTGGGTAGAATAAGAAGATTCAGTAGTGGCAAATATTGACTATCCAGGGGTACAGTACTGCGTGGTGGTAGTGTGGCGCCCCTGACCTGGTCAGGCACCACTGAGTACTGCACCCATGCTGGGTCAGTACAAACAGGTAATCCCGAAGGCTGAGAAGGGTGTGTACACAGAGGCACCCTTTGACCAAGACACACACACAAACATTAGAGGGGACCCCTGGGCAGACCCAGGAGGGGGCGGAGCCTCCACATCTCAGTTAGTGTGGTGCTGTAGTGAAGCTGGAAGAGAGTTGTGCAGTGGCAATCAGAGGAGAAGGAGTGTAGCAGCCGTGTCTGAAGTGTAGGGCTGAAGAGCGGAACACTGTCAGACCCTGCACGTGCAGTGGCTGTTGGCGGGGGAGAACATTACCACCAAGTCAGACTGAAAGACACCCGAAGAAAGAGAGCAGTAAGCAGTCGAGTATGGGGACTCCTGGTAATGAATGCACACACGGGGTACAGGTCCCTAGAGCCAGACATCTATTTAGTGGTCTGCTAAATCCTGCAGGCGGTGGGACTAGAGGTTCCATGCCAACCAACACAGAACCCGAGCATCAACAGAAACGAGGGGGCCCATAAGGAGGATCGAGCCTGGAGCCATCTTATCCTTGGTCCACGTTGTCAGCAAACGGGTCAGAAAGGGGAGAAAGGCAGTAGCGACTTCCCTGGATGCATCCCACGATACTTCAAGTCTGGGGTGGTCCGAAACAAATGTGCTAGGAAGGCGAGTCAGCAGTCACCCCTATATCAGCCTGAAGGATACCTGGTTCCACCTGATTCATCATAGCATCGCCCGGGTTGCCTCACTCCACCAGCAAAAAGTGAGTAAAAACCCTGTAAGACATTTCTGGACTGTGTGTGAGTTTTTCTGCGACCTGTGGTACTACGAACTTAAGCGGGCTTTACACGCTACGATATTGCTAGCAATTGCTAGCGATATCGTACGCAAAAGCACCCGCCCCCATCGTGCATGCGATTTCGTGTGATCGCTGCCACAGCGAACATTATTGCTACGGCAGCGTCACACGTACTTACCTGGTCGGCGGCGTCGCTGTGACTGCCAAACAATCCCTCCCTCAAGGGGGAGGGACATTCGGCATCACAGCGACGTCACCACGACGTCGCTAAGCGGCCGGCCAATCAAGGCGGAGGGGTGGAGATGAGCGGCACGTAACATCCCGCCCACCTCCTTCCTTGCGCATTGCGGTGTCACACACAGCAATGTGTGCTGCCGCAGGAGCGACAAACAACATCGATAATCAACCATTACCGATTTTTGGTTTTGGGACGGCCTTTCCATGGTGAACGATTTTCACCATTTTTGAGGTCGCTTAAGGTTGCTGGTAAGTATCACACGCTGTGATATCGTTAATGACGCCGGATGTGCATCACTAACAACATGACCCCGACGATAAAAAATTAACGATATCGTAGCATGTAAAGCCCCCTTTACACTTGAGCCCCTGGGGCCAGCCTCACTCTTGGGAGGCCACATCATCTAACTGCGCATACCATCAGCCCCAGACGCTCGTTAAACTGCAGTGGCGGTCACCCCCTGACCGCAACACCGAGAGTGGCGTCACGATTCCTATTAAAGTTAATTTGACCTACCTGTTGCCGGAAGATTCCCAGCACGTGAAAACCCTGAGGCGACCTGCAGGTGAGGGGCTTCACAGTAGTTGTGGTGTTGATTTCTGACACCCTGGTACACTACATGGAAGACACGGTCCTAGCTGGGTGTTTGGACTTTTGCCATGTGAACATTATGCCCGTGTAGGCGGCATGGTGACAATGGTTTTGGCTGGCCAGGATCAGTTGACGACTTTACCAACAAGGAGACCACCAATTTAGTTCAACAAGAAGACTTTACTTAATGGTTTCTCTTCTTCAACTACATACATGAGATAGCGGGCACATAACTTCCAGTATGTTTCAGTTGGACAGAGCATATTCAGACACACTTGCAGTCTCTCTGGGTTGGTTCCGGTCTTACTGATCCTGTGAGTCCCAGCACAATCCAGCCTATACAGTCCAATTTGTGACAGTTACTTTCCTCAATTCCACGTCTATGCTCCTCATAGAGGAGGGAGTTTGCCAGAAGGGCCAGAGCAGAGCTTTAAGCTCTCAGACAAGTGGGGATCCTCTGCACGGGAAAGTCAACTTGGGTCATGTACCTGTACATCTTGGTCCGTTACCTGCCGGCCACAAGAGTTCCATTTGCAGACCTTTCTGCCTGGGGGCCACTCTGTTGGAAGGTCTGGTCTCTAGACTAGACATAGTCTTTCTTTCTGTGTCTTAGTCACCACTTTTGGATCACGTTATTTCAGCTCTGGTCTCCTTTCTCCCTCTCTTGCCGCAGGTCACCCACTGCATGTGGCCTTGATGACCTTTAGACTATACGTTTGCTCCTGTCATATACTGAGTCTTCACTAACTTTCTAAAAGGAATCTGTCTCTTTCCTTATGAACTAACCCATCCCATTGTGGGCTGGTTCCAACACTTAACTCCTTCTTGCCCTGTAGTCCAACAACCATATAACATACTGCTATGCAACATACATGAAAACATTATAATATATTCCATAATTTACAAAGACACAGGACATAATTCACATGACAATATGACACTGAGATTGGTGTCTTCAGAGGAAGGAACACAACGATCTAGTGTCGTGAAGTTCTACCCCTTGGATGGATGTTGTCTTTGAAGTCTTCTACTGAAGATGCTCTACAGTAAGTCTTCGATCACTTGGTGGAATACCCTTGCAAATTTTGTTGAGTTTTTATTTCTTGCAGTTGGCAAACATAAAGCTAGACAAGAGCATATCAGTCAACGTTTTAACAAACTATCCATAAATCAATACATAGGAATACAAGAAACCTTGTATATGTCTGTAACGCTAAGTGCGGTGAAGTAACAAGCGAACGGTGAAAGGGAAGGGAAACCCTGCATTTAAGGAAGGGGGAGATAGTGACCGCTGACAAAATCTACTGCTGGCTCCTGGGGTCCCTCACCATCCTAGATAGATTCCGCACCTATGCGCTGAGCTGGATACCTGGCCCTAGGATTACCCTACATCTGGGCCCTAGATAGGGAACGGGTGGGATGAGCTCTTCGTCAACCCCACGAAAGACACAGGGAGCACACACATATGGAAAAATCATGAACTACTTATCTCCAGATGACTCAGGTAGAAGTTCAGCAAAGAACAACAATGATCCTACAGATGAGTGCAAGCCGCATGCTTGCATCCCAGAGCTTGTGAAGGAAATGAATATCACCAGCACAAGTCCAGTGAAAATGAGAATATTTAAACCCAAGGGGAAATACAAATGATTTGCCGCTGAAGGGAAGAGGAGCTCCACTGGGTCCTAAAGGGAAAAGGATGAAAACCCAGCAGAGGAGGTACCCAGTGCAATGAATACTGACAGCAGGAACAATAGAAAGTCAGGGAGCAGTTTGTACAGTCACACGCTGTGACTTTATATTGCCGGACACCACAGGTGTTGTGAATACATTTGAATTAGCCGGTGCTCAATTGTATCTCCTGTGTTCTAAGGACTTCCTGAAACCAGTCCTGTTCTCTGTGTCTACCAGAATTCCTTTCAGATAAGTTGGTCATATACCTTTGCTTATGGTTTTTCACTTTCTTGTGATTTTGCTTGTGTGGAGTTCCTGGTGGAATTGGATTATTCCCTGCTGGGAGTATCTGTGTACCTTGCTCCATGTTCTGTTATGTATTGTGTTTTGTCATGCTTGGTACAATATTCAGTCCCCTCTCTATATCAATGTTTTTCTTGGATCCCAGTAACATCAGAGTACTGATATAGTGGGGGAGAGCCTGTTCAGGCTCAGCATTTTTCCATGTCAGGCGTGCTGGTATTTATTAGGGTTTTTATGGCTGCAGTCAGTTGTCTTTCCTATTCTTTCTTATGCAGATAGTTTTGGGCCTCATCTTTGCTGACTCTGTTATCTAGCTATGTATTGTGATTTCTTATATCACCGTAATCTTTACATGTGGGGGGGTATCTATATCTTTGGGGACTACTCTAAGGCAGATTAGCTTTTCTACGTTTCTCTCTGTTAGAGTATTTAGTTCTCTGGCTGTGTCGAGATGACTAGGTCATCGTAAGCTCGTCCCACGGCTACTTCTAGTTGTGTGTCAGGCTTAGGTCTGCAGTCCGTTAAGGTTCCAGCCACTCTGGTTATTTTTTGGATTTCCGAATTATTGCTCTTTTTCTGATCCTCCTCGGTCACTGGATCATAACACACAGGACTGTCTATCACCCGTAACAAAGTCTTATTGGAGAAATATGTTTCTTTCTTGATTTATGATACTTCTTCCTCTCCCCCACTTCTTGATCTCATCATCCACTCTGGAAAACAGCTAAAATCTATCCTGCAAAAGACTGACTGTCAACTCACTGAGGGATCAGGTTACAGCTGCCATTAGAAGTCTATTGAAAGGACAGCATGGTTGATTTGCTTTGGGGGTCCTGGGTTCACATCCCACTAAGGACAACATCTTCAAGGAGTCTGTATGTTAATTTCTATAAAGTGTTGTTTAAATTAATGGCCCTGTATAAGCAAGTAAAATAAATAAAAATGAGGATGAGAAGGAGACAGTAAAGTAAAAGAGGCTACGAATTTTTATAGAAAGTGTCTCATCTCACCAGTGCTGGATTCACAGCTACACTGCTCAGTATTGCTTTATATTGTCCTCCATGCTGCTTCTGCTTATTCTGAACATGTAATACATGGAGACAGGAGATCTGGAATTCCTCATGTCTGTGTGTGCTGTGTGTGACGACATGGACTCTGTCAGTGCCTAGCATTGATTAAGTTTCTTAAAATTCAGCCAGACATGATGATAGTTTGTTTATAATCGGGGGATAAGCGCCCCATTATTTCTACAAGACTCTTAGGAGTCTAGTGTTAAAGGTCTTGTTGAGTCATGTAATTGCCTTGGCCAGTGAAGGTCAGATACCCAGACAAATCAATTATGCGGACCTCCCATTGTATTACTATGTGTATTGCTAGATGCAATGTAATTTAGCTGTCTCTCCCTCGTCTCTGCCAGAGACCATTACTAATAGGGATATTTTGTATACGGCTTGAAATCTAGCCAATAAGAGTCCAGTCTTATCCACCAATCGTAAAGATTCTAATGGTCTGAATGGAGAGCTTAGGGGTATAAGAAGGAGGACTGTCCATTGCTGTTGCTACATGCTACCAATCTAGAATCTGCGGATCCGATTGGCAAGCCACTACCGAACCTGGATTATAATACTACATGGACTTCAGCATCTAATGCAAGGATTCGGCTGAGCTATCAAAGACTACCTAGGAAGGAATCCAGCTTGGGACAATCCAGACACCTGACTACAGGTTTTGCGGTCCTCAGCCAGCTTCCTAAATCTGGCGTTATTCTATTCTTGGTGGGTGCCCGCTGAAAGCGGGGTGCTGCTGGTTTGGAGTAAGTAGCCCTGGAAGCTCTGAGGCACGGACATTCTAATCCCTGGTGAGCCAACGGAAGGGTGAGACTCTGTTGCCGGTTACATTTTGTGGTTTTGCTGGTTATGTGCCATATGCCATTAATATTTTGGGGATCCAATAAAGTCTCAATATTGTGATTCCCTCACCCTGTGTTGTCTGAGTAGTGTTCCGCCCACAGTTAAGGAGGTCGGGCCTTCAGCTGGGATGAGCCCTGGGCCATGCTGTCTTTCTAAAGGTGGCCGGACCAACAGACGAGAGCACCCACTGACCCCCGTGCCCCACACCGTGTATGGGAGATCATAGCAGCTAGCCTCCACCCACCAGCTCAGAGACAACTGGAAATTAGAGATAGAGTCTGCAAAGGAGAAAATTGATGAAAATGCAAAATACTAGACATGTAATGGCCAGAAATAGTGTTATTCCTCATATAGTAACACACGACAGCTTATTCGGAAAAGTCACCTGAAAGGACAGTAAAGCTTTAACAATTAGGAAGAAGTAAATATCAGTGTTTACGAGGGAAAGTCTCGTACTCGTAAGATCCTATCCAACTGTTGCAGAGAGAACATATATACTCAGCGCTCCATATCTATTCACACACTAAAGCGGGCATCACGTTATCCTTTTATTCTGCATTCATGTGCAATGTCTACAATTTGTGTCTTATCTACTGTACGTATGACCAAAGAGCGGGATCTTAGGGGAACATCTTTATAGATTTGTATGAATGGAGCGTGGTGCGGAATCTGAGAAGCCCAATCTGGGAATTGTGAATAATTAAACCTCCTTCTATAGAGTAATCTCCTATGTGCGGCTATGTGATTAGAATCTGATATTTTATTTACTGAGGTATGATCTCCTCCACTTAACAGAACCAAAGGAAGTGTGCACAGGCTTCCTGCAAACCTTTATCTTGAGATTGTCTAGAGATGATAAACTAAATTGTGTATGACAGCAAATGTATAGGGTCAGAGACATCAGAGGTGGCTCAGTTGTCAATTTGCTGTTGCCTGGGCCCTCCATGCACCACCAGCGATGAGCATGTACTACCATGCTAAGTTCTCATAACTAGTGATGAGCGGGCACTACCATGCTCGGGGGCTCAGTATTCGTAACTAGTGATGAGCGAGCACTACCATGCTCGGGGGCTCAGTATTCGTAACTAGTGATGAGCGGGGGCTACCATGCTCGGAGGCTCAGTACTCGTAACTAGTGATGAGCGGGCACTACCATGCTCGGGTGCTCAATACTCGTAACTAGTGATGAGCGGGGACTACCATGCTCGGGTGCTCAGTACTCGTAACTAGTGATGAGCGGGCACTACCATGCTCGGGTGCTCAGTACTGGTAACTAGTGATGAGTGGGCACTACCATGCTCAGGTGCTCAATACTCGTAACTAGTGATGAGCGGGCACTACCATGCTCAGGTGCGCAGTACTCGTAACTAGTGATGAGCGGGCACTACCATGCTCGGGGGCTCAGTATTCGTAACTAGTGATGAGCGGGCACTACCATGCTCGGGTGCTCAGTACTCGTAACTAGTGATAAGCGGGCACTACCATGCTCGGGTGCTCAGTACTCATAACTAGTGATGAGCGGGCACTACCATGCTCGGGTGCTCAGTACTGGTAACTAGTGATGAGCGGGCACTACCATGCTCGGGTGCTCAGTACTCTTAACTAGTGATGAGCGGGCACTACCATGCTCGGGTGCTCAGTACTGGTAACTAGTGATGAGTGGGCACTACCATGCTCAGGTGCTCAATACTCGTAACTAGTGATGAGCGGGCACTACCATGCTCAGGTGCTCAGTACTCGTAACGAGTGATGAGCGGGCACTACCATGCTCGGGGGCTCAGTATTCATAACTAGTGATGAGCGGGCACTACCATGCTCGGGTGCTCAGTACTCGTAACTAGTGATGAGCGGGCACTACCATGCTCGGGTGCTCAGTACTCATAACTAGTGATGAGCGGGCACTACCATGCTCGGGTGCTCAGTACTGGTAACTAGTGATGAGCGGGCACTACCATGCTCGGGTGCTCAGTACTCGTAACTAGTGATGAGCGGGCACTACCATGCTCGGGTGCTCAGTACTCGTAACTAGTGATGAGTGGCCACTACCATGCTCGGGGCTCAGTACTCGTAACTAGTGATGAGCGGGCACTACCATGCTCGGGTGCTCAGTACTCGTAACTAGTGATGAGTGGCCACTACCATGCTCGGGTGCTCAGTACTCGTAACTAGTGATGAGCGGGCACTACCATGCTCAAGTGCTTAGTACTCGTAACTAGTGATGAGCGGGCACTACCATGCTCAAGTGCTTAGTACTCGTAACTAGTGATGAGCAGGCACTACCACACTCAGGTGCTCGAAGAATTGATGTCCTAAGGTTTGTTCAGTGGACTGGGGGGGTCTGTGACAGAAGCTGCTTGCTCCTTTGGAGCTAGACCCCCAGCTACTTTTGGACACCGGTCTGGCAGCACAGGTTGCACCACTGGTGTGGGGCCTTATAGAGAATATTGTAACCTTCAAGTTTCACAACCCATAAGTGAAAAATAAAACTAATAAAGTTAATCTGTCAACAGCGTTTAACCCTCAAAGCTGGAGAAACTAAAGTAAACATACCATCAGTGGTGGAAATTTAGGTGGCATGACCATTAAGGTTGACTTATGCAGGTCACGTGCCAGGGAAATTTTTGTTTTAAGCTCCCAAGTGCCGAGTATTCGATCCCTTTATACACAGTCCTGGACCCCTACACAGAAGGCTCCCTGTCCTCTTTCCTCGAGTGATGGCTGATTGTGACTGTGTCGGAATATGGGCACAACGATCCGTGCAGCCTTGTGAGATTTGTGATTTGATACTGCCCTCTGCTGGCCAAAGAAATAATAGCTGCCGGAAGACAAGTAGCAATCTAGGAATTAAAAACTGGAGTATTGGTTCCAAAAGGAAGGTCTTAAAGAGATGAACCAGTTCATCAGGAGACAAGGGAAGAGGAGTGAAGAGTCTAAGGAGGGACCGGAAGAGGTCCTGTGGCGCAAAGAAGCAGCAGTGCGAGGACGTGCAGGCCAAGGGGAAGAAGGAAGCCTCCCCTGCAGGAGACTGGTGAGGCAGAGAGACGGCTCCGGAGCAGACTGAAACATGTAGTCTGCAAGTCTCGAGCCCCCACACCATCCAGCAAGCCCCTGACGACAGCGCTCATAACCCCCAAGACCCTTGAACCATCCAGCAAGCCCATGAAGACAGCCCTCACGATCCCCAAGACCCCCGCACCATCCAGCAAGCCCCTGCTGACGGCCCTCAAGGTCTCCGAGACCCTGACTCCTGCTACGCCGGTCAAGACCCAGACCCCCGCTATGCCAGCCAAGACCCCCGCTCCGCCAGTAAAGACCCAGACCCCCACTACGCCGGCCAAAACCTCGGAGACCCCCACTACGCCAGTCAAGATCCCCGTTCCAGACTATGCGGTCAAGCCGCAGACGTCGCCAGTCAAGATAGCCGGCCGTGAGTGACCCATATCCGCCGGGCTGTTACGTCTTGCCGAGCTGTGCGGTACTTAATGCCGGGATTATGACGATACCAGTTTAAGTTAGTTTTTTTCAGGATATAGCTACTGTATCCCATAGAGACGTAGGTTTAGTAGCTAAAGACTACAGACGTAGGCCCTGACTGGTCCATATTCTCCCCAATTGTAGTTAACATGGGTCACAAGTTATTGGAAGGAGCGTTCCTTCTCTGAAGTTTGGTAGACTGAACATTTATTGTTGGCTGTGATGTTGAGAACTAAAAATTATAATTCTTACCTTGTGATAACTTTTCCGCATTTTCCAAACCCCAGTGTGTGTATTAATTAATAAATATTGTTGCGTCACCACTGTGTCTTCCTTCTCTGTGCGCTGCATCTTGACCTGCAACTGTCCTGGGCATTGCACAAGAAGAAACTGCCTACTGGACACTTGTTATTACAGTACCAGGGATTTGGTACTTCTTACAGAGACTTTGCTTTCTTTTCCTTCTTACTTTCCTTGTAGGCAGTGCTTTCCTAAATTACAGTGCAATCTCTAAATTAGGCCTAGGACACACGGTGAGAAAAACCGTGCGAGTGGAATGCGATAAAAAAAATCGCATTTCACTCGGACCAACATTACTCCCATGAGCAATTATTTTCTCAGCCCTAATCGGACCGAGAAAACAGTCGCAGCATGCTGCGGGTGGAATGCTATCCTGTTTCACTCACACCCATGCAAGTCTATGGGGGCGAGAGAAACATTGCAGCGGAGTGCAATGCGATTTTCACATCAGACGCCAACGGAGGAGATTAGGAGATAAATCCCTCCCCTCCACAGCGCCGACCCTCCCCTTCGCAGCGTCGGCCCTCCCCTCCACAGCGCCGCCCTCCCCCTCCGCAACTGTGGTCTGATTGCTCGATCGGATCACAGTCGCATGACACTCACATGACACTCGGCTCCTGCTGTGCTGCGAGTGTGTGCCGAGTGTCATGCGAGCACTCACACAAATCCCCGTGTGGCCTCGGCCTTAAAGCAGAAATCACTGGCTGCTGCTAATTGCTGTGAAAACTACATGTGTTGAGGAGGCCTATTGGATCAAATACTTAGTCAACCTCAGGACATAGGGGATTGTGGGAAGTGTGTTTAATGAAATTGATTTTCCATACATAGATAAGTTCAAATGTATCGTGTGACACAAATCCAAGATGGCCACTTATGACATCATAGACCTGCCCACAGACGACACCCCGGACCCACACACCATTACGTCATAGACCCGCCGACCGACGACACCCTGGACCTGCCCATGATTACGTCATAGACCTGCCCACCAATGACACCCCGGATCTAGCCACGATGACATCATAGACCCGACCACCGATGACACTCCGAATCTACCCATGATGACGTCATAGACCCAACCACCGATGACCCCCTTGTATGCACCCATGATTACGTCATAGACCTGCCGACCGATGACATTCCAGAGCCAACCACGATTACATCATAGACCTGGCCACCGATGACATCCTGGATCAACCCACGATGATGTCATAGACACGCCCACTATCGACACCCCGGGTCCGCCCACGATGATGTCATAGACCCACCCATGATGACGTCACGGATCTGCCTACCAATAAGCCAATGGACTAACCCATTGTTTATCCCACTGACCAATGGGCATATCCGAACATGCCCACTACAGAGCTAACCACACCCCATACCCTAGTTTATATAAGTTACTGCTGGGGTGAAATAAAGGTCTCTTGGTGCCAATCTCTGATCAAGGATAGACCCTTTGTCTGATGTTATTCTTCCACGCATGCGCTTGATCAATACCAAGGTCAGGAGCAGGCAACTGCTGAACATTCTAGAGTGTTCACCCTAACACATGTTCCAGATATCACCCAGGTGGACAGATCACAATTATCACAAACTACAGGTGATCAGATCATTCCAGTTTCTAAACAGGAACCTAGAGAGCCATGAATGCAGCTATCAGGCACAGGAGAGGCTTCGCCCTGCGCACTCAGTATATGTCATAGGCAGTGCGCAAGCGCTTGAATCTTACTGCGCACTGACCTTGAACATATCCGATAGATCATCTCTTCCAGCCATGTATCTAATTTTCTATCCCATCTCTCATGTTTTCATTTAATATAGTAAGTCATTAAGGTTTGTTTATTGGGCAAAATATATGGATAATAAAATTTTTAAGGGAACACTTCCAAAGGAATACATGTAATTAAAATATTTTGATCTATTTCGGCTGCCTGCTAGCAGGACATTAATGGGCTTGAATAATTCAACTTCTGATTAAATATATATGGCAGAATGCTGAAGTTCTGTCCTACTTAATTGTGTGATAATTTTATATTCTGAGTTGCTTTTCTTGTAAGTAAAAGTTGTGAGTTATCAACTAATTCCTACGTGATGTCTGCAAGGGTTAATTTATCTCCCTTCACCCAATCCAGCAGTAAACCTCTGTTATAGGCTATGAAGTGAGCATAAATCGCACCCCGATACAGTCCACGCACCCCGGCTACACAACATGCTGCCACCACTTATCAAAGAAAATAAAAAGTGTGAACCAAATGGTCAAATCCACTGTCACGTCGGGACGAGGGAACATTCCGCTTGTGGCGCAACACAGAGGGAAAACCAGGGGAGATGTTTAAAGAAGGCCCTGGTGATAGGGAGAGGGGAGATGGGTCACCCCCTCACATTCACCAGTGGCTGATCCCTGCACTTCTTAACATCAGTAAACGGTTCCTTACCCCATACACCATCACGTGCCTTGGTCCTTGCTAACCCTGAACTTACCCTGACTAATGAGTAGACCAGCGAGACACTAGTCCCACTACTACAATAAGACAATATGAAGAAAGTAAGACAAATGGATGTGGGAAAAAAGAAAAACAAATAGCAAGTTACTCTTACCATAAAGAACTCTCTTCTATGCAGGAAAGAAAATGTCTGCACCAGCATAGAAGAGGGTTCTTTACTGGGCTCTGAAACTCTCTTCCTGAGGAAGTGGTGATGGCCAAGTCACTGAATGAATTTAAGAGATGAATGGATGCTGTTATGATTCAGGGACTGAGAAGGATCAAAACATGCAAAATCCCAAAAAGTAACCAGAGTGGCTGGAACCTTAACGGATTGCAGACCTAATCCTGACACACAACTAAAAGTAGCCGTGGGATGAGCCTACCATGACATAGTCGTCTCGACACAGCCAGAGAACTGAATATTCTCACAGATAGAAATATAAGAAAGCTAATCTGCCTCGGAGCAGTCCCCAAAGATAGATAGATAACCCCCCACATGTAAAGGCTACGGTGATATATAAAAACACAATAAAAAGCTAGAAAAGACAGATTCAGCAAAGGTGAGGCCCAAACTATCTTTCTAGGAAAGGATAGGAAGGAGCACTGTCTGCAGCCGTAAAAACCCTAATATATACCAGCACTTCTGATATGGAAAAATCCTGAGGTCACACAACCTCTCCCCCACTGTATCAGCACTCTGATGTCACTGGGATCCAAAAACACTGATACAGATGAGGGACTGACTTAATACCAAGCATAGGAGAAGAAAAACTGTGGAGAGAAAGCGCAAATAGGGTCTTACCCCAATATATATAATAGGGAGAGGTAGAGAGGGGTGTTCAAATGCCGCGCCAAATGATCACTGTTCAGAAGATCAGATTAATGTATCTTTATTTTCATACAGGTCTACGCGTTTCAGGAGCTTCTGCTCCCTTCCTCAGGATCGTCAGGCACAAAGAAGATTTGATGTTTTTCTTTGTGCCTGACGGTCCTGAGGAAGGGAGCAGAAGCTCCTGAAATGCGTAGACCTGTATGAAAATAAAGATACATTAATCTGATCTTCTGAACAGTGATCATTTGGCGTGACAAACACAGAATGCAGAATGCAGAATCATGGAGCTAAGTATACAGACATTCCCAGCAGGGAATGATCCCATTCCACCCCGAATTCCCCACAGACAAAATAGGAATCATGCATTAGTATCAAAGTAGAAAAAACAACAAGAAAGTGGAAAACAAACAGCAGAGGTACAAAGACCACTTATCTGAGAGGAGTTCTGGTAGTGAGCAGAGCTGGTTACAGAATGTCCTTAACACACAGGAGACCATTGAGCACCGGCAAGTAACAAGAGAAAACTACTCAGTTATATAGTCCCAATCTGACCCTGATTGCCAGTCCTCTACTGGTGTGTGGCTTTCATTCCACAAATCAACTGCACCGCCAGCACTGACCACAAGAGGGAGCCCCAAACTGGAAAATGTATTCACAACAGTATGCTTTTCTTGTTAGTAACAGTATAGAAGGTTATGAATAACATAGTATTACAGGTAGATAACTGACCCAGCTTAGGATTCGGTAAGGAATTTTTTTCTCTATGGGGAAAATTGGCTTCTACTCTGTAGGTTTTTGCCTTCCCCTGGTTCAATATTGCAGAACAGCTGCACTAAAAGTAGGCTGGACTTAAAACTTAAAACATATTAAAACTAGATGGACATAAGGTCTTCTTTCAGCCTTACAAACTATGTTACTATGTTACTCCTACGTTTCTCCAGCAGGAAACTTCTCAGCTGCAATTAAAATGACACCCCAGCTTCTGCAGAGGCTGGCTCTTTCAATGTGGACAGTATAAATATTATATTATATCACCAGCATGGAGTAAAGCCAGGAACGGGTAGACATAGCGGAAGGGCTGAAGAGAAGATGCTGCACCTGCGATAAGACTATAAGTAATCTCAGCCCGAAAAGATAGAGGCCTTAACCCTTTCAGCATCAACTGAAAGTAAATCCACTCCAATACAAGACGTAACCTGCAGACTTGACACACACCTGTAAATTTCTGATGTGTATTTTTGCTTTAGATTTCACCTTTGCAGATGCAAAATGAAATAAACGAAATCTGTTGTAAAATTACAGAATTTTGGGTGTAAGATCCACAGTAAATATTGGTGCTGAGCATTCATCATTGCAGTTATTTCACAGTGGATATCTCCAGTGTGGACATGCTCTATTGGTCCGATCCCTCTCGACTGGATGATACAATTCACCTAAACGGCATTTTTTATTTTATGGTTTAGTTTGATGCTCATCTGGCCCCATGGATAACAGTACCCCAAGCTAGTCCAAGCTTTGATGTATAGAAAAATGTCCAGAACAATGTACAAATGGACCAGTGAGGGCATCAAAGAAACCCGAGGTCCAGTGATGGAACTGGCTATATGGTACCATGGACCAGAAATGTAGCTAAGCCGGTGGTTGGGTACTGGAGGTCAGGCTGGTTGCGTTTCGTATTACAATGGATATGAGCTGCAATTCCGTCTCAACCAATGAGCAGAAGTGTTGCGATTTCTGTAAAATAGCACACCTTCTAATTCTGAACTATCCCTTTAAATAACCACCATTGCTAAGTACCACAAATCCTCTGCATACCTGCAAATGTAGCCCAGTGCAATAACGCAAACAGTACAAGTCCTAACAGTTGTTATTTTACAGATGGCATTGCACAGTATGTATTCATCAATAGTCACCTTGACATGCATTGTGTCACTCCTGCGCTGCAGTTATTGAGAGGTTTTCTCTGGAAATATAATCTAAATCCCAAGTAATTTATTGATGCAAAGAAAAATAAGGTGTTTTAGACAGCAGTCATTTATCCTTGAGGCTTCAGCCCACTCATCACTTAACCTTGTAAACATTCATATCTGGAATATGTATTATCTGATCCCGCTCCGGAGCAGCTGCCGATGGAACGAGCTGATCTCCATGTAGATTTAAGCGAAATAGATGGGTTTTTAATATATGTATGATGGGATGTCATATTTTACTTGCGTCTTGTTACGTTGCCATTACTGCTGACACGATGTAATATTGCTAAAATAAAATGCTGTTCTACTAAAAGAATCTTTGAGTTTGCGTTGGCATCTTTAGGCTAACGTTGGATGAAGCAGGCGATAACGACAGAATTGGCCAACAATCCAAGTGTATGAGGGTCTCCCACTGTTATGATCGCTGAGAGGCGGCGAGCGTCTGGGAGTGACCCACTGAGCCATAGACTGGACCCCCCTAGAGGAGCTAACCTTGAGCTAACACCTATACAAGAATTTTCAGGCACAGCCCCAGGGGCCCTAAATGTCGACTGCCAGGACCAGTGGGGTTGGCTTAGACAGACTAAAGAGCCTCTAAAGTCCGGTACGTATGTGCTTGGACGTAGCAACATGAAGGTGATGACTCAGACGTGATAGCACGGAGGTGGTGACTCAGACGTGGTAGCATGGGGGTGGTGACTCAGACGTAGTAGCATGGAGATGGTGACTCAGACATGGTAGCATGGAGGTGGTGACTCAGACGTAGTAGCACGGAGGTGGTGACTCAGACATGGTAGCATGGAGGTTTCAACTCAGACGTGGTAGCACGGAGGTGGGAACTCAGATGTAGTAGCATGGAGGTGGGAACTCAGATGTAGTAGCATGGAGATGGTGACTCAGACATGGTAGCATGGAGGTGGTGACTCAGACGTAGTAGCATGGAGGTTTCAACTCAGACGTGGTAGCACGGAGGTGGGAACTCAGATGTAGTAGCATGGAGGTGGTGACTCAGACATAGTAGCATGGAGGTGGGGACTCAGATATGGTAGCATGGAGGTTTCAACTCCGACGTGGTAGCACGGAGGTGGGGACTCAAACGTGGTAGGACGGAGGTGGTGACTCAGACATGGTAGCACGGAGGTAGTAACTCAGATGTAGTAGCACAGAGGTGGTGACTCAGACGTGGTAGCATGGAGGTGGTGACTCAGATGTGACAGCACAGAGGTGGTAATAGCAGGTTCAGGAAAGAGAGACAGAGTAGCAGGTACAGGTAACTGATACCAGGACATGAAAATGCGGAACAATACACAGGAACGGGTATGGGACCTGAGAACTTGCAATGAAATACGGATAGGCAACATTGCTCAGGCATCTTCCCTAAGGAGAGAATGCCTTAAATACTTAAAAGGAAATGATGGTCAGAAAGAAGAGAGATTTAACATATACAATTTTAGATTGACAATCCTTTTTTGTTTTGAGATAAGCCACACCATGAGAGTGGATTTGGGAGAGATATCCGTTGGTAGAAAGAAACACCAAACCATTGTTTGGCCAAGAGTGTTGGAGGGTTTACATTTAGATCTTGATGCTATATCACAAGGATGTGCCATCAATGTCCAGTTGGCTGTAAGATTTGCTCACCAAGAACAATGACTTGAGTTTCCTGGCACAGGCTAGACTAGGAAGTGCAGGGTAGAAAATTCTCAGTATTCAGTTCACTCAAAGTCGTCATCAACAAGTGGTAGAAGGCACTTTGAGCATTGACAATGATGATACCATTATCGCTCACTTGGTAATAATGATTTGCTCAACTTAAGCAACACAGTCTAAATTAGGGTGTGGAAAATTCTTGGTTGTAGAAATTGGTTTGAGTATCCAATATTGAGATTGATGACATCACAAGGATGTGCCCTTAATATCCATTTAGGTGTAATGATTTGCTCACATTGAGTGATGTAGTCTAGACTAGGGTGTGCAATCTATAAATTCCCCAGTGTACATCCATTAACCCCTTTTAAGAATTTGAAAAGAATCCCTAAATAAGTGGTCCCCAACCTTTCTGACCTTTAGAGCCACATTTAGCTCTGAGAGAGGGTCACAAAAGCTCTCAGAAAGGCTTGCAAGCCACATTCAGCTCTGAGAGAGGGTAATGACCTACATTCAGGTCTGAGCTAGGGTCTCAAGCCACTTTCAGCTCCAACAGAGTGTCACGAGCCACATTCAGCTCTGAGAGAGGGTCATGAGCTACATTCCAGTCTAAGATAGGGTCACGAGCCACATTCAATTTTAAGAGAGGGTCACGAGCCACATCCAGCTCTGAGCCAGGTTCATGAGCCACATTCAGCTCTGAAAGAGGGTCATGAGCCACATTCAGCTCTGAGAGAGGGTCATGAGTCACAGTCCGGTTTGAGCTAGGTTCACAAGCCACATTCAACTTTGAGAGAGGGGCACGAGTCACATCCATCTCTGAGACAAGGTTGCAAGCCACATTCAGCTCTTAGAGAGGGTCACGAGCCACATTCAGCTCTAACAGAGGTTCGTGAGCCAAATTCAGCTCTGAGAGAGTGTGACGAGCCACATTCAGCTCTGAGAGAGTGTGACGAGCCACATCTAGCTCTGAGAGAGTGTGACGAGCCACATCCAGCTCTGATAGAGGGTCACAAACCACATTCAGCTCTGAGAGAGGGTCACGAGCCACATTCAGCTCTGAGAGAGGGTCACAAGCCACATTCAACTTTAAGAAAGATTCACGAGCCACATTCAGCTCTTAAATAGGGTCGTAGAAGCACACAAGGTGTGAAATGGTCTTCATCCTTGGGGGGCCTGCACCCGGCTCTCTCCTTCCCGCTATTTTACCTGCACGTTATATGGAATAAAAGCACTTTCTGGATCTTGGATGGTGTATGCCGTGGTTTTCTTCTTCATGGACGTCTGTTCAGTATACCAATATCCAGTGGTTCCTACCTCCATTCAGATCTGTCCTTCTGTATGCGGCTACTCACGAATGTCACCATCTGGAGACTTGCTCCTCATAGCTGTTTGGAAGACCTCGTGCAAATACACCTAGCTGGCAGACAGCTGTGAGTCACACATTATGGGCCTGTGAGCCAAATGTGGCTCCCAAGCCATAGGTTGGGGTCCCCTGCTCTAAATCATGCCCCCCCAGATAGCCATCGGCTAACAACAGAAGATGGGTTGAGCAACTGACACTGATGACCTATCACCAGGATAAGTCATCAATATCCATTTGGTTATAATGATTTACTAACCTAAAATGATGACTTGAGTGCCGCAGTTGTTTTCAGCACAGGCTTTAGTAAGCCTCATTCAAACACCTGTGAATCATGATTCAAGTAGAGATCTCAATGCACAGACTGGACGTGGCTCTGCTGACCTCAACTTGACAGCCTCATATATGCCTACGAGACTGTCAAGTTCAGGTCAGAATATCCACAGCCAGTCCGTAAATAGTGGTCCAGACACTGACCATTTTTCACACACGCATAAAGGTGCAAAATCTAGAAAATTCTTAGTCTTCAACTGTTAATCACTAAACAAGAGTCTGAATTTTGCAGCAGGAAAACCTCCAGTTGGGATACCCGAAATAATTCATCAACCAGTGGCAGAAGATGATTTGAGCAACTGGCAATGATGACATATCTCGGGGATGTGCATCGATGTCCAATTAGTTGTGATGATTCCTCACCTAGAAAAATGACTTGAGTCCCACAGTTGTCTTGGCCCAGTCTAGATTAGGGTGCAGCATCTATATGTTCCATATGATTTACCCCATAATCTCCATAACGCAGAAAATTTGAAGGGAATCCTAAATCATGCTGTCCCCAAGATATTCATCGACTAGTGGCAGAAGATGGTTTGAGCAACTGACATTGATGAAAAATCAACAGGATTTTCCATCAGTGTCCAATTGGTTGTAATGATTTGCCCACCTGTAATGAAGACTTGAGTGCCACAGTCTTCGGCACAGGCTAGATTAGGGTGTGAAATCTAAGGGGTCCCTTGGTTTTCCCACTGTAAAAAATAGGAAGAGATCTGGACCTTGTGGAAGAGAGTCCGCAGGTCACAGTCCCCAAAATAGTAATTAATAGATTACAATTAGATATGCAAGTTGATACAGCGGTGACGTTGGTGATGTGGACCCACTGCGTCAAGAGTCGTGTTTACCCTGGAGGGGCATGACTAAGTGACTACTGGGAGTTCTCAAGAGCTTCTGGGAGTGAAGATAGGCTGCTGGGTCACAGGTAGACACCAGGTACCACTCCAGGGCAGTCCTTAAGACTGCAGCAGCTGACAGGAGGGTAAAAGACACGAGTGCGAGAACGAAGGCAAAAGGCATAGTCAGTCAATCCAGGGTCAGGACAGGCAGCATATATACATAGCCAGGGTCAGGACCAGAGAGAGGGAGATAAGCGAATAGGCAAGCTAGGTCACAAAATGGAAGAGGCAATACCTTGTGGAAGAGAGTCCACAGGTCATAGTTCTTAAAATAGTAATTAACAAAGAGAGAGAGAGATAAGCGAGTAGGCAAACCAGGTGTCATGACTGTAGTGGGACTCCGATGGGGTTAAGTCTTGTGAGAGGGGCTTGCCCGGTGGTGCCTCATTCCGGGACTTACACCGCTTTATTATGGTGTGGAGTCCACCGGAACGCCGCCAGTAATATTTCCGGCTCTACTGTGCGCAACTGTTCTGTGAGAGTTCTCTGTTCTAGTCCTGCTACCTGGTATAGTTCCTCTTGCCTGACCTGGCCTTCGTCCCTCCTGCCTGACCTGACCTTCTTCCCTTTTGCCTGACGTGACCTCCGTTCCTCCTGCCTGATCTGATCTCTGTACCTCTCTGTCATCCTGTCTCTGGTCCTGTTCCATGTCCTCTCCTTTTCGCTCCCTGGCATCTGACCTCGTCTCTGTTATCTGAATTCGACTTGATTACTCTTCTGTACAGATGTGTCATCCCGGCATTGATTTTGGCTGATCGACTATGCCTGTGTGACGCCCTGGGCAAGCCAGGGGTCACAGGTCACAACACCACCACACCCTACACACCAGTTAGGAACACCAAGGCTACCAAAATCCTTGTTGCCTTCCTCCAGGGGCTGATGTTCACACCAGGGGGTGGGCCAGGCGGTTGGCTCCACCCACCAAGGAGTTCACAGCCCTGGAGGCGGGAAGAACCAGGGAGAACAGCTAGGGTAGTGAAGGAGTAAACAGTGAAGTGGTAAAGGAGGAAAGTAAGAGTGGCGACAGAAAAGAAACAGTTAAGAAAGCCTGAAGTTGGTCCGGGTGTGTGCCCCGGAGAGTGACAGCAAGGTCAGCAGACGGCGGTGATAGTCTGCAGGGGGACTGCTCGGAGGTTGCTGGAAGGACCGCGGACGGGTGGTGACCCGGCGGTCTGGAGCAGTATACGAAGAACAGTCAGCGCCAGGGCAGGGGCCTTTCGGATCCCGGCAAGGCTAGGAGTCGCCATAATTTGCCAAATCCGTCAGTGAAGGGGACGTCTGTCTCCTAACAACCAAGTCCCGATTGAAGGCAACAGTCCAACCGTAATGGAGAGACACCGCCACCGCCAGGGCACCAGTTTCTCAGGGCCAGCGCCTGCGGGCAAAGAAGGGCTCCTCCGGCCCATATCCAAGCCGGGGAGCGGGTTACCGGTGGGAACCCATCGCAACCATTATCATCATAGGTGCAGGACAGAGGGACCGTCACCGTCACCTACTGGGGAAAGCAAGTGCAGCCGTCCGTGTGTTTTACTGAGAACTGTGTCATCGTCTCAGACTGAGTGAGTACCACAGTGCCGCAAGGCACAGCGCTGCCCCCGCGTCCCTGCGCCCACCAAGCCCTGCATCATCCACCTCATCACTGGGCCCCGGGATCACAAACCCCTACCCACGGAGGGGCAATGTGACGCCCTGGGCAAGCCAGGGGTCACAGGTCATTGCACCACCACACCCTACACCCCAGTTAGGCATATCAGCTAACCCTAAAATCCTTGTTGCCTTCCTCCAGAGGCTGATGTTCACACCAGGGGGTGGGCCAGGCGGTTGGCTCCGCCCACCGAGGAGTCCACAGCCCTGGAGGCGGGAAGAACCAGGCAGTCTAGCTCAGGCAGAGCTTGAGTGAGGAGTTCAGTTGAGGAGGTGAAAGTGAAAGGAAGCAAAGTGAAGTGGCAAATTAGGGCAGAAAAGGTGACAGTTTGTAAAGCCTGAAGTCGGTCCGGCTGTGTGCCCGGATCGTGACAGCAAGGTCAGCAGACGACGGTGACTGTCTGGAGAGGGACTGCTCGGAGGTTGCTGGAAGGACCGCGGACGGGTAGTGGCCCGGCGGTCTGGAGCAGTATACGAAGGACAGTCAGCACCAGGGCAGGGGCCTCTCGGACCCCGGCAAGGCTAGGAGTCGCCAGAATTTGCCGAATCCGTCAGTGAAGGGGACGTTGATCCCCCAACAACCAAGTCCCGACTGAAGGCAACAGTCCAACCATTGAGGAGAAACACCGCCACCGCCAGGGCACCAGTTTCTCAGGGCCAGCGCCTGCGGGCAAAGTAGGGCTCCTCCGGCCCATATCCAAGTCGGGGAGCGGGTTACCGGTGAGAACCCATCGCAACCATTATCATCATAGGTGCAGGACAGAGGGACCGTCACCGTCACCTACTGGGGAAAGCAAGTGCAGCCGTCCGTGGTAACCGTCTTTCCAGCCGTGTGTTTTACTGAGAACTGTGTCATCGTCTCAGGCTGAGTGAGTACCACAGTGCCGCAAGGCACAGCGCTGCCCCCGCATCCCTGCGCCCACCAAGCCCTGCATCACCCACCTCATTACTGGGTCCCGGGATCACCAACCCCTACCCACGGAGGGGCAACACAACAACTGGCTGCTCCATACCATCCTTCCCGGGATCCCCATACAGAGCAGCGGTGGTGTCAACAAATCACCACCACCGTGGGTGGCGTCACGGACAATAAACAATCCCCACACCCAAAAAAACCCTTTCACTCACGGGCGAGGAGCGCCGCTCGAGTCCCCGGGATCCGGCCCGTCGCTCGAGCCACCGAGCAGCGGCAGACCGCAGCAGCCGCAGTGCCAGCCAGACCCGAGCAGTGGTAGAGCGCAGCGTCCCCTCCTTCGCCCGCGACACCTGCACTTGTTAGTGACCTCTAGTGGGTGTCTGTATTACTGCACTCAGGAGTCTATCTCTACCTGAGTGCATACGCCTTCTAGTGGTAGCTTGACACCGGGCCAGAAAACGGAAGAGGCAATACATTAAGTACCCTATAGAGTGAAAACATCCTAAATTTGCCCTTGCCCCGATTAGTATAAATCTACATAGATCTTGCAACGTTTCTCATGCCACTAATAACTCCATCTAAATGTCATACTTTATAGAACAAAGTGACTATTGAAAATTTAAGCTGGAACAACTTATTTTTTTATAAGCCCCTCTTTTGGGTAACTTACTATCGTAAATTTAATTTTGATTAATTTTAATTCACTTGAATTCTCATAAGAACAATAGTCATCTCCGAGCACTTCCCGCCTCCTTACTTAAGACGAGTGGGTAGACACAGTATTACATGTTCTATCGGTAAACCTATAATAAGATGGTGTTTTATCACAATACAGGATAATAATTGTAGAATAATACATGCAAATTTGAAGCTCATGAACGCTTCTTATATAAAGGAGAGAACTCAAGGACAGAGCGATTAAACACTCCCATTACAAGCACTTATAAAAATTGTGCGACCGGGAAACAAACACATATTGAGAACATTAAACACAAAGTTAGTTATTTCTGCTCATGAAAATGCTAAATGATGTTATAAAATAGAATTAATGGTACAGATATAGATTTTATGCGTTCCCTTATTCCACACTATCACCATTATGTACCTGTCATTTCAGGTGACTTTAGAATAAACTGTGAGGTGGGTGCATGGATAATAAAACTATTTCTGGTCATTATTAGTGATGAGCGAATTATACTCAGCTCTATTTGTTATTCCCATGAATAATATGTAATTCGCAATATCCGTTACTTGTCGAGTATTTTGTTATTCGCCGTCTGCGTTTCGAGTCCCCAGCAGCCCACAGCTGTGAGCATTATTTTGGCTGTGTATCAAAACCCCATGCGACTTTCTTTTAATTATTTAAATAATTTAAAAAACTGGCATGCAGCCCCCCCCCAATTTTGATGCCCAGCCAAGATAAAGCGGACAGCTGGGGGCTGGTTTTCTCAGGCTGAGGAGACCCATGGTTATTAGGCCCATCCCAGCCTAAAAATAGCAGCCCACAATTGCCACATCCATTTGTTGCGACACTTCCAGTGCTTTACCCAGCCTTGTAGCGGTGGAAATCTGGGTAATATAAGGGGTTAATGGCAGCTGGGATTTGTAAAAAAATCATAGCTGTCATCAAGCCCAAAGCTAGTAATGGGGAGGGGTTTATGAGACCCCCTCATTAGTAACCCTGTAAGTAAAAAGAGATAAACACAAACACACAAATCCTTTATTTAAAAAAAACCAACAACCCTCCTTCCCTGACAGCCGCAGTGAGCGGTCATGTTTTCTAATGTAGAAAAGAGTTTCTAGTTTATATTATAGAGTCATGTCCTTTGTCTGCACACTCCTCCCAGTTACCTCAAGTGTTCTTAATTTTCCTTTAGCAGGCTCTATTCCAGCCCATATAATAGATAAGTTTGGACAAGAGAGGCATAGCAATTAGAGTATGACCCAGATGAGAGTTACACCTTGACGTGGTATTTGGGCACAAGTACATTTGGCCACTCATATTTTTCAAAACATTTTCTCATGTTTTCTTAGCAGTAATACGTATTCACATTCCAATATTCACCATCTACATTCTTGTTTTTTCTCCTTCCCTTTAGTTGAAAGCATCCGCTATTTTTTAATGTATTCTAATGTGACCACACACTGTGACCTCACATGTAGCAGCCAGGATCGTTGAAAGACCTCGTGTGGAGTACATCAAATTTGCAGTAGTGTTTTGGAGGTTATTAAATTGGGGAAAGATGATTTAAAAAAAATAAAAGAATTCTGTGTGTTTGTATTTCTTTTTACTTACAAGGTTTGTAATTGGATGGTCTCATAGACCTCTCCCCATTACTAATCCAGGGCTCGATGACAGCTGTGATTTTTTAAAAGTCACAGTTGTCATTAACCCCTTGTATTACCCCAATTGCCACCACTCTAGGGCAATGAGGATAAGCATGGTAATCTCATGCATGGAGTAGAATATGTCCATATATAATGACACACGCGATCAGAGCAACGGGTATCTGACGCACTACCAAAAACACCACGTAAAAGGGGGAAACAATACAACGGAGGTCCCTGCCGCTAGGGAGAGGGGTGACGGGGCACTTTCTACATTCACCTTAAGCTAATGCCTGAGCTCCCTAGTGTCCCTATACAGGTTCTTTCAACCTGTCGGTGAGCAGGATACCTGGGTCCCTCAGCTGGCCCTAAACTTACCCTGTCTATTGAGTAGGTTGATGAGTAAACTAGACTCTCTAGGCACTCAACTAATAAAAATGGAGGGAAATGAAAGACAGGTAGGGAGAATAAACAGAAGGATGCAAAACGCCAAACTTTACCATAACAGACGGACTCAATAGTAGCAGGTGCATGGGCACAGGACAAAACCTCAGCAGATCCTTCCACCAGGCTGGCCAAAGTAGAAATGATTCTAATAGCAGCAAGGACTGGTAGGAAGCTCCAGTATTTAACCTAAATGGCCGTGGGCCTAAAGCAACAACAGCTGACCTGAACAGCACAGAGCTGCTGCAAACAAAACTGAAATTAACTCATAAGATGCCAAAGGAAAGGAAACCTCATTTAAATGAGGAGACTAGATGGAGATGGGAAGCTCCAGTCCTAAGGCTGTCACTGGTCTCAAAACAGCAGGGAGATGACCATTACACGTAAAGCGCCGGAGTAGATGCCTCTGATGGATGTGACAATTCCGGGGCGGCTGCAGGCTGCTATTTTTAAGCTGGGGAGGGCCCAAAAATAATAGGCTTCCACAGACTGAGAATATCAGCCCTCAGCTGTCCTCTTTATCTTGACTGGGTATCAAAATTGGGAGGGACCACATGCCGTTTTTTAAAATTGTATATTTAAATATCTTTTTTTTTTTAAAAAAAAAAAAAAAGCCCCATAGGGTCTCTTGTATTTTGATATACAGCCAAGATAATGCATACAGCTGGGGGGTCCAGTCTCAAGCTGTCTGCTTTATCTGAGCTGGATATCAATATACGAGGGACCGTACAACAATTTTTCAATTATTTATTTTATACTCCACATCCTGCCCTAGAGAACTACAGTGAGGGCAACCAATCACAGATGCCGATACCCTGGCCGTCTGACTGCAGTCAATCACAGATGCTATCACAGAGGGTGGGTGGGGGAAGCAGTGAATATGCATGAGATCTAATGAGTGGACCCGGAAGTAGTGTGAAAGCCGCAGGAATCTTACTAAGTGTATTATTCCTGCATTAATTCATGTAATACTCTGACATTTTTCACAGAAACCAAATGTTAGTCACAAACGCATCCAGGCATCTTCCCCATGTTTTTCCCCATTCCGTTTCAGCACTTTTCCATCCATTTTAGCAGTTTTACAGCCCTCTCACATCTACTTCCAAGGTCCTCCAGAAAGTTATTCAAGTTTCCCATTGACTTGAATATACGAATAATAGAAATTATTCTGCTTGAATAATCTGAACCCAAAAATGTAAGTATTCATCCATCTCTAGTCATTATATCAAGCAACCCATTAAAAGTGCAGGATTTTATCGCTGTACTTGGCTTTTTCCGGCAGTCCTGTAGGGAATGAATGTAGCGAAGAATGAGCACAGCCTGTAACTGTCATTTGTCACTTATAAAACCTTCTCAAAGGTGTTGTACAAAAAAAATGTCCTTACTAACGTCACCATTGTGTCACTATGTCACATGTAGATGAGCAATTACACTGTATGTCCAATAATACTGTGCTTCCCCTAGAATAAGAAAGGGTCTTATATTATTTTTTTCTCCCAAAAAAAGTGCTAGGGCTTATTTTCAGAAGATGTCTTATATTTTTTATTGTTGCGTATTGCCCTGTTGTGTTGCTCTAAAGGGGGCTTTACACACAAAGAAATCGCTAACGAGATGTCGTTGGGGTCACGAATTCGTGACGCACATCAAGCCTCGTTAGCGACATTGTTGCGTGTGAAATGTACGAGCAACCGCTAACGATCAAAAATACTCACCACATCGTTGATCGTTGACACGTCGTTCAAATCCCAAATATCGTTGCTGGTGCAGGACGTAGGTTGTTGTTCGTTCCTGAGGCAGCACACATCGCTACGTGTGACACCCCGGGAACGACAAACAACACCGTACCTGCGTCCTCCGGCAACGAGGTGGGCGTGTCTTTCATGCGGCTGCTCTCCGCCCCCCCGCTTCTATTGGCCACCTGCCGTGTGACGTCACTGTGACGCCGCACTAACAGCTCCCTTAGAAAAGAGGCGGTTCGCCGGCCACAGCGACGTCGCTAGGCAGGTAAGTATGTGTGACGGGGACTAACGATATTGTGCACCACGGGCAGCGATTTTCCCGTGACGCACAAACAACAGGGGTGGGTGCTTTCACAAGCGACATCGCTAGCGATGTCGCTGGTTGTAAAGCAGCCTTTAGAACCAGAAAATGTATAGTTGTGCGCCAACTAAATAAATGTTAATGAAAAATGAATATTCCCCCTTCCCTATTCCACCCCTCTGTGCCGGTGTCTTTGATTCAGTCAAACTGCTGTATTACTCGCCCGAGGACTGCACTGGAATTTTCAGATTGGCTGGCGGCTCTCCTGACCTGAGCATGACTGCTGTATAGAAATACATGTGGCCACGTTCAGGTCAGGAGAGCCGCCAACCAGTCTGAGGATTCCAGTGTGGTCTTCGGGCAAGTAATACATCAGTCTGGCTGAATCATCGACACCAGCACAGAGGGGTGGGCGGGGGAAGGGGTGAATATTCATTTTGCATTAACCTCTTCACCCCCGGAGCGATTTTCCTTTTTTATTATTTTCATTTTTTGCTCCCCTTCTTCCGAGAAACGTAACTTATTTATTTTTCCATCAATTTTGCCATATGAGGGCTTATTTTTTGCGGGATGAGTTTAATGGTTTAAATTAGTTAATTAGTTTTACCATATATTGTGCTGTGAAATTGAAAAAAAAAGTGCAATTGTATGATTGTTTTGGGATATTTTGTTCATACTGGTCACTATATGGTAAAACTGATGTGTCGGTGTGATGCCTCAGGTCGGGACGAGTTCGTAGACTCCAAACATGTATAGGTTTACTTTTATCTAAGTGGTTAGAAAAAAATCAGAAGTTTATCCAATGAAGAATTGTGCTTCTGGCATCGTGTTCTCATTTTTCGGGATCTGGGGTTCAGTGATCGATTATTTTTTGAGTCTTGAGCTGATGTTTTTAATTATACAATTTTTGTACAGTTGCTACGTTTTGATTGCCTGTTATTTATTTTAAAAAATATTTGTGACGACCAAAAAACTTAATTTTGGCGTTTTGATTTTTTTTCTCGCCACGCCTTCTACCGATCAGATTAATTGATTTTATATTTTGATAGATCGGCCATTTCTGAACATGGTGATACCAAATATTTTTGTATATTTGTTATCTTTATAACTGTTTAATTTTCAATGGGGCGAATGGGGGGTGATTTGAACTTTTATATTTTTTTATTTTTTCATATTTTTAGAAAGTTTATTTTTACATTTTTTATTTATTTTACTAGTCCTTTTAGGGGACTTTATGGATCAGCAGTCTGATCGCTTGTGAATTTCTATTGATCATACCTGCACAGCTCTGATCAGCAGAAATGCACCGATCCAGTGTGAGCTGGCGCTCTGTCGGCTCTTACAGGAAATACATCATGATAGCGATTAGTCATCACATGACCCGTCGCTACTATGGCAGCCATCGGCTCCCCATGATGGCGTCATAGGGCTGCTGATGGTGGCGGGAAATGGTGTGATCTCTGTTGCGGCCATTTAAATTGCACTGTCACATATTAACAGCCTGATCTAAGTGGCAAGCGGGCGTGGGTGTATCGCGGATCCACTTGTGCCTGTTAGCCCCACATGTCTGCTGATCAAATCAGCAGACATGTGCGGGGATCACCTCTGGCTTACCGCAGCAGCCGGAGGCGATTACCACGACGCGGTAATTTTTAAGTGCTTAACATATGGTTAACTAGCCGGCGAGTGACTATTAATTTTCCAGGGCTTACAGCCACGCAACAGGGTGACGTACAGCAATAAAAGTCACATATCCTAAAAGGGCTGCCCAACCTCTATTTCAGGATGCTATTAGTATGATGAAGCGTAACTAGGGCTTTTCTTTGGAGTAAGGCTTATATTTTAAGCATGCTCCAAAAAGGCCAAAAAGTCCTGCTAGGGCTGATTTTCAGGGTAGGTCTTATTTTTGGGTAAACACGATAGTAAGACGATTTGTCGTCATGTATAATTACAAATATTTGGATAAATGGATAGTTTTGATCTTGTCAATTCTGATAATTATGTAATGAAACAGTGCCTTGAGAAAGTATTCATACCTTTTGAACGTTTCCACACCAACACAAAGTAGCAAGTATTTGTGAAGTGTAAAGAAAGTGATACCTGGTATTCCAAATATTTTAAAAATATAAATCTGAAAATTGTGATGTGCATTTGTATTCAGCCCCCCAGAGTCAATATTTTGTAGAACCACCTTTCACTGCAGTTACTACAGCTAGTCTTTTGGGGGGATGTCTCTCCAGCTTTGCACATTAAGAGGTGATATTTTTGCCCCTTGCACACGCGTTGTCACTCAGCAATAATTGGACGGAGACGTCTGTGATCGGCAATTTTTCAGTCTTGTCGCAGATTCTCTGTGGATTCGGTCTGTGCGAGTGATGCAGCTCAGTCATAACAGATAATACATTTTGTAAAGCATATACATCATACAAGAGACACAAGGGCTGCTGTATATACATTACAGAGGAGATGCTGAGGCTGGAACATATACATCACATGGGTGCTGCATTTTGTACCTCAAAGGATACACTGGGGCTGCAATATATACATTACAGGAAATACTAGGGGAATATAAATAAGCAGAAGATGCTGGGGCATATACATCAATGGGGAAGGCTGGAGCATACACATCACAAGAGACACTGGTGGTGTATACATCACTGGGGGTTGTGGGCATATACATCCTTGGGAGGCTGGGGACATATATATCACTGGGGAGTCTGCGGCACAATAATCACTGGGGAAGCTGGGGGCATATACATCACTAGGAAAGGCTGGGAGCATATACAGCAATGGGGAGGGCTGGGGGCATAAATACATCACTGTGGAGGCTGGGGCACATTCATCACTGGGGACAGCTGGGGGCATATATACATCACTGGGGTGGCTGGGAGCACATAGACATCACTGGGGAGGCCGGGGTGATATATACATCACAGGGGAGGGCTGTGGGCATATAAACATTCCTTGGGAGGCTGAGGGTATATACATTACTGGGGAGGGCTGGGGGTACATACATCACTTGGTAGGACTGTGAGCATATATACATCACTGAAGAGGCTAGGGACATGTATACATCACTGGGGAGAACTGAGGGCATATACATCACTGGGGAGGACTGAGGGCATAAATACATTGCTGGATACGATGGGACTGTCTCTGCAACTCTTTATGCGTGGGACAGAATGCTGTGTGCGCTAAATCCATCCACAAAGTACTTCCTTATTCTGGCGTTGGCCGGCATGAGGATGAAATCCTTCAATGCATGTGTGCGCAGTATTCAGGAGTGAACACTTCGTACATGTATTCACAGTTCAAGTGGGAGTTTAAAGGGCTGGCAGCTGGATTTTTCCAGCTGCCAGCCCTTTAAACCCCCACTTGCAAATTTTTGAGACATCAGAGGGGCATTTCTCGACTTTTTTAATTTATATCTTAAATGAAGAATGATCAGAATTTGAAATAAAGTAGAAACCTCTTCTCATTGAAGCATGTTTTGACTTTTATCACACAACATAATACCAAGCACTTATATATTGATGGAAAATAAATACGTTTCCCTCTTTGCCACCAATGCCCATTGATACGCTCAATACGCTTTCAGTCCAAACCATCTTGCTGTGAGGATGACAAGATAATTGCCTTTATTTTTATATAACTGTCAAACCAACACTTAGTGCAGAGTTGAGTCATCAAAGAATCGAGCGATGCATTCAGGATGGAAGGCTCTTCAATCTTCCCCTTTGTGTTGCCTAATTCATGGACACTTTAATGGTTTCTCTATAACGGGTTCCATCCTGTTATTCTCTCTATCTATATATATATGAATGAATGTAAGTATAAAATGCGCTTCTTTACAAGGAATAGAATGTATCTTTGGTGCAATCATTTGCCTATTTTATTCCGGTCCCCATGGTAACTAGAAGGCCACCATTGATTAATCGTACGGAAACTCAAAGAGGTGAAACGAACTTGACGAGAAAAAGCTAAACATAAATAAATGTGTGTACTTGTCTACAATGTCAGCAATCTATGGTTTTCGAGATTACAAGAGACAATTTAATAAGTGGCACCCATTTATATATAAGGACCCTACCCCAAAATATCTCCAGACTAATTGGTCTAAAAAGTGACTGCAACCAGTGATGATCAAGCATGCGCGACACACTCGGTATTTGAGCGCCATGGTCGAGTCTCTGTTCTACAAGGTTCACGGCTGTTAGATAGTCAATCAACATACGGGGATTGCCTGTCATACACGGTTACGCCGTAGCCATCTTGACTACTGGCATTACTATGATTGGCCGACTACAGAATTAGTGGGTCCACTGGAGCTAAGGCACTGTTCACTTGCCTGGAGGAGCGAATAGGACCAGCTGCCGAGTCTTCACTTCTGCCAGGGTGATGTTAGGTACACACGCTGGTAAGCAGCTGGTATAGGGCAGCCCCAGGGAACCTCTGGTATCTCGGCAGCTGGCACCACAGATCTACTACAGTCTCTGAGCATAGGAACAGCAGCCAGTGTCGTGGATTCAGCTGGTATGGATGGATGTGGAAGCAGCGGCCAATGAGAGCTGGTCCCGTAGAGAGCGGCCGTGGTGGATATCTGCAGCAGTGGATATAGTGGTAGCCAGCCTATGTGGATGGTTGTAGCAGCAGATTAGAAGTGCACTCAAACACAAACAGGAATCAGCAACAAAATATAATTCAGTAACAGCAGCAGTGACAGTAGCAATGAAGACCTGAGAACTAGCAACGTAACTAACTCCATGCCCAGGCACCTTCCTTAAGGGGAAGGTGCCTTAAATACCTGAAACCTCTCAGCTGACATGACATGCACTTCTGGGTCAGGGTGTAGTGCCTCTTTAAGAAAAGGGGCGTGACCGTGCACAGCCTATGGGCATTCCCAGGAGGCCTGTGCAATGTGTGCAGGCCCTGGAAGAGAGCAGCATGGACTAGGGACTGAGCAGCCCCTGATGGGTGGCCGGGAAGGTGAGAGGCCTCTGGGGAAGGGGGAAAGAACAGCGCAAAGAAGCTGACATGGGCTTTACACAGTCAAAGTAACACAGACAGCTGGGGGCTGGTATGGAAACTGTCCCTCATTCATCAATTCATTTAAAAAAAAAAAAAAAAAACAATCCTCGCAGCTCTGACGTAGTCCGTGGTATTTCCAGGACAGCCACTACTTCTGTAACTTAACTATGGAGCTTCATTCTGAGAACAACACTTCATGGGTCATTTCCAGTCAGGCTGTACTATGTGGTGATGACGTCAGTAGCGTTACCGGTCTCGCCGGGTCACACAGAGGACAGCACGAGACTCAGAATGTCTTATGAGAGGTAACGTTTCTGAGTTAGTGACGTCATCTACGCTTATCGCACTAGCTGGGTATCACTGAGCGCAGCCTGACCAGGGGTGACTTATGAAGCATTGTTCTCATAAACGAGGCTCCATAGGTTGTGCTACAGAAACGGTGGATGTTGTGGGAACGCCATGGACTATGTCGAGGAGATAACACTGTGGAACAAAGAAGTGCAATAGGGTATTACCCTGTAGGGAGTCAATAGACAGAAATTAGGCGCACTCAACCTATTGCAGTTGTGACATTCCCAACCCCTATAAAACACGTAGAGATGGTAACAGCCGCAGCCACAAGGTTAGACATTGAAAGTACCAAAAGAAGGCGAATTTGGGTATACACCGCGCTATCACCACCGAATCTTATGTTCCTTTGATGTCCTGATGAAGGAGACGGATATCTCTGAAACTCATCGACCTGTACAAAAAATAAAGGAATTAAATTAACATAGGATTCCGTGGTGATAGCGCAGCATATACCCGAATTCTTCTTCTCATGTACTACGTTGAAGCTGCAGGAATTAATTTTTTAAGAATAAATTGGTGAAGGATGGATAGCTTGTTTTCATGTCTTTCAGGTTTCCATTTGTGGACTATTTTGGATCTGCATGACTTTTTTAAAAAAAAAAATATTTGATGAATCAGGGCTAGAGTTGAGGTGGGGTTTTTAAAATAAAGAATTTGTGTTTTTTTTCTTTTAACTTGGTTGGTTAGTTATAGGGGTGTCTTATAAATGCCTCTCCATTAATTACCCCTAGGCTTGATGCCAACTGACATTACACAGCTGACATCAACCCCAACTACCATTACCCCAATTGCCATCGCACCAGGGCAATTGGAAATAGCTGAGGTGAAGATCTAGAATTGGAGCATATAATGTGATGCGCCATTTTTTGGACAGCTGCGGCTGCTATGTTTAGGCTGGGAAGGGCCCAATAGCCATGAACCTTCCCAGCCTGATAATATCAGCCCCCAGCTGTCCGATTTACCTTTTCTGGTAATCAAAAATAGGGGGGAACCCGAGCTGTTTTTTCATTTATTTGTTTATTTAAACATAAAAATCTGTCCAATAAGTTCCACAGAATGCAATTTTAGTATGTGTCATGGGGTTGTACAATTATATGTCTGTCTCTACACTGTGTGCAGAATTATTAGGCAAATGAGTATTTTGATCACATGATACTTTTTATACACGTTGTCCTACTCCAAGTTGTATAGGCTTGAGAGCCAACTAACAATTAAGTAACTCAGATGATGTGCATCTTTGTAATGAGGAGGGGTGCGGTGTAATGACATCAACACCCTATATAAGGTGTGCTTAATTATTAGGCAACTTCCTTTCCTTTGGCAAAATTGGTCAGAAGAGAGATTTGACGGGCTCTGAAAAGTCCAAAATTGTGAGATGTCTTGCAGAGGGATGCAGCAGTCTTGAAATTGCCAAACCATTGAAGCGTGATCACCGAACAATCAAGCATTTCATGGCAAATAGCCAACAGGGTCGCAAGAAGTGTGTTGGGCAAAAAAGGCGCAAAATAACTGCCCATGAATTGAGGAAAATCAAGCGTGAAGCTGCCAAGATGCCATTTGCCACCAGTTTGGCCATATTTCAGAGCTGCAACGTTACTGGAGTATCAAAAAGCACAAGGTGTGCCATACTCAGGGACATGGCCAAGGTAAGGAAGGCTGAAAAACCACCACCTCTGAACAAGAAACAGAAGATAAAACATCAAGACTGGGCCAAGAAATATCTTAAGACTGATTTTTCAAAGGTTTTATGGACTGATGAAATGAGAGTGACTTGATGAGTCAGATGGATGGGCCAGAGGCTGGATGAGTAAAGGGCAGAGAGCTCCACTCCGACTCAGACGCCAGCAAGGTGGAGGTACTGGTATGGGCTGATATCATCAAAGATTAACTTGTGGGACCTTTTCTGGTTGAGGATGGAGTGAAGGGCAATTCCCGGACCTACTGAAGGTTCCTGGAAGACAACTTCTTCAAGCAGTGGTACAGGAAGAAGTCGGTATCGTTCAAGAAAAACATGATTTTCATGCAGGACAATGCTCCATCTCATGCAACCAACTATTCCACAGCGTGGCTGGCCAATAAAGGTCTAAAAGATGAAAAAATAAAAAAATAATGACATGGCCCCCTTGTTCACCTAATCTGAACCCCATAGAGAACCTGTGGTCCCTCATAAAATGTGAGATCTACAGGGAGGGAAACCAGTACACCTCTGGGAGCAGTGTCTGGAGGCTGCGGTGGCTGCTGCACGCAATGTTGATGGAAAACAGATCAAGCAATTATATAATCTATGGATGGTCGGCTGTTGAGTGTCATCATAAAGAAAGGGGGCTATATTGGTCACTAATTTTTGGGGGTTTTGTATGTCAGAAATGTTTATTTCTAAATTCTGTGCAGTTATATTGGTTTACCTGGTGAAAATAAACAAGTGAGAGGGGAATATATTTGGTTTTTATTAAGTTTCCTAATAATTCTGCACAGTAATAGTTATCTGCACAAACAGAATCCTCCTAATATAGCCAAATCTAAAAAAAAAAAACATTCCAACTTCCAAAAATATTAAGCTTTGATATTTATGAGTCTTTTGGGGTGATTGAGAACATAGTTGTTGATCAATAATAAAACAAAATCCTCTAAAATACAACTTGCTTAATAATTCTGAACACAGTATTGCAACCTGAGCTCTTAACTCCTGCAGAGCTGAAGACCAATGAACCTGAATCAGCCGATGTCCGGCTCTGGCTGAAAAATTCAAAAGCCTCAGGTTGCTTTTCAGACTGTGTGTTGTGATCAGAGTCTGACGACACCGTGCCATTAGGTGTGTGTAGAGCCGACCATCGTATGGTAAATTCCCCATCATCTTGGAACCCTTTTACCAAAAACAGTTAATAAAAGTAGAAAAATGTGTTCCCACATTGTAAGTTTCCAAGTGGGCATTGCACACCAGCTACACGATCATCATTGGTGTAACGAAAGTCCTGTTTCTGCCCACAGGACTATAAGCAGGGCACCAAATTTTCCAGGAATCATTATGCAACTACTGTGGTGCATGATGGATTGATCGTCCGACTACTGGAGACCGGGAAGGACATTCATTTCTGTAATTATATCCCTGTATGGAGAAATGAGAAGTGCCATGAGTTATGCTTAAGACATTATTTTTCATCCTGCGGACAGTCGGAGATTACGTTTTGCATGCCTTATTACATTTATCGGTGCTTAGCATGCTAATAATTTAATGGGCTGTTGAAATCCGGCTGATAAATGATGGCATTTCTCTCCATGTGATTTCCCGTAGTCATCATGGGTGCTGAATTATTGAAATGTGACGTTACATTATTAGTCATTTTCTCCTTCAATGTCACCCAAACATGCTTTAATTATACATAGTAATAAATGGGAAAAATGGAGATCTCATTAATGGCCAAAAATATCATTGTATTAAAGGGACAGAGCAAGACGATCATGCAATTGGTAGTGTGGTTTGGCATATTAATGGAGTGTTCCCTTTTAGTGATGAGCGAGCATGCTTGTTACTACTCGGTACTCGCACGAGTATCACTGTACTCGGGCTACTCGGCGGGGACCGAGTAATCTCGCGATACTCGTGCTGTACTCGTGGTCTTCATCCCTGCATGTTGGCGCTCTTTTGAGAGCCAGCCCTCATGCAGGGATTGGCTGGCAGACCACTGCAATGCCACAGCCCTGTTAGTTGTGGAATTGCAGTGATTGGCCGGCCTGCACAGCGTGACCGAGCCTTTATACCGGCGGGCGCGCTGTGCTCTGCTCACAGCCATCCAGACAGTCACTGCAGGGAGAGTGTCGCTGCTTCAGGGAAAGGTTTGCGGCCCTTTATAGCTATTTCCGTAGCAGGGCTGCAAACAGTGTGACCAGAAGTCCTTCTCAGGACTATTCTAGTTGTATACAGGCAGGCAGGGTATAGCCAGGTCGGAGTACAGTAGCAGAGTCCTTCTCAGGACTATTGTTGCTATATACAGGCAGGGTATAGCCAGGTCGGAATACAGGCTAGTGACCAGAAGAGTCCTTGTCAGGACTATTGTAGCAGTATACAAGCAGGCAGGCAGGCAGGGTATATAGCCATTCCTAGTGGTGACCGTATACCAGCCTTCATCATATCTGGGGCTGGTGTACACAGTCTAAAACAGTCCTGATAGTGTCAGACTTCTCAGTAATTGTCGCTCCTAAAAACCTGTTAGGTTCTTAGTGCGTCCGTGCTTGCATTTAAAAACCGCACGTGTGTGCCTGTCGGTGGCAGCGTACAGGTGCACTTGTGTGCGTTTTTACCAAACTATTATATAACGCACAAGTGTAGTGTATAATACACGTCAGTCAGCAGTGGCTGATAGTGTCAGACTTCTCAGTAATTTTTGCTCCTAAAACCTGTTAGGTTCTTAGTGCGTCCGTGCTTGCATTTAAAAACCGCACGTGTGTGCCTGTCGGTGGCAGTGTACAGGTGCACGATTTGCACAAACTTGGATATAACGCCCAAGTGTAGTGAATACACGTCAGTACAGCATTGCAAAATGCGCAAGGGCGTTGGCAAGGAACAAGGAAGTGGACGTGATGGTGGTGCAGGCAGAGGCCGAGGTCGTGGGCAAGCTCTAATTTCGCCACAACAAAGGGCCACATCTAGTCGCTCGCACGTCCTGTCCCAAATTCTTGGGGACCGCAGCAGTACACCGCTCTTGAACCAAGACCAGTGTCAACAGGTTGTTAGTTGGATAGCGGATAATGCTTCCAGTCAGATTGGCACCACCACAAACACTCTGTCTTCCACACGGTCAAGTGTCAGTAGCCGTGATACTGCACCGCACATTTCAGAACCTGATCCTCCTTCCTACCACAAGGCGGAGTACACGTCCTCGGACATTAATGATCCCACACTTGGACACTCGGAAGAGCTGTTCACCTTTCCATTCGCACATTCTGGCCTCTCGCCAGCTCATATTGAAGTGGGTCATGAGGAGATCGTCTGTACAGATGGCCAAATATTTCAGCAGCCATTTTCTCACGAAGTTGGCAACGTGTCTCAACAAGGGGTGGACGATGATGAGACACAATTGTCAGGAAGTCAGGAGGAGGAGCAGGGTGCGGAAGAGGAAGACGACGTGGTGGATGATCCAGTAATTGACCCAACCTGGCAGGAGGATATGAAGAGCGAGGAAAGCAGTGCACAGGGGGAGGGAGGCGTAGCATCCCAACAGGCAGTAAGAAGCAGGGTGGTGGCTCCAGGCAGAAGTCAGGCAACCGTTCCCCGGAACAACAACACGACACAAGGTGCCTGTACAAATGTTAGGTCTTCCCGAGTCTGGCAGTTTTTTAAGTTGGCTCCAGATGATTCTAAAAAGGCCATTTGCAACACCTGCCGTGCCAGCATCAGCAGGGGTACCAAAACTAGCAGCCTGACCACCACCAGCATGATCAGGCACATGTCAGCCAAGCACCCGACTTTGTGGGAAGTACAACAGAGTCGAGGAGCAGTGCTTGCTGATGTCACTGCTACGTCTTCGCTGGTTGTGCATGCGAGCCAATCCACTGTCCATGCTGCCTGCGAACAAGCCTCCTCCGGTCCTGCACCTGCAGTTGCCTACGCAGAAATAACACCATCATCAAGCACGTTCTTGTCCCAGCGCAGCGTTCAGTTATCCATTCAGCAAACCTTTGAACGCAGGCGCAAATACACTGCCAACACCCCACATGCCACAGTTCTAAATGCTAACATTTCGCGACTGCTTGCGCTGGAAATGTTGCCTTTTAGGCTGGTGGAGACAGAAGCATTCCGCGACCTGATGGCGGCAGCTGTCCCACGTTACTCGGTCCCCAGCCGCCACTATTTCTCCCGGTGTGCCGTCCCCGCGTTGCATAACCACGTGTCACAAAACATCACACGTGCCCTGAACAACGCTGTTTCACCCAAAGTCCACCTAACCACAGACACGTGGACAAGTGCTTGTGGGCAAGGCCGCTACATCTCGTTGACGGCACACTGGGTTAATATTGTGGAAGCTGGGACCCAGTCTGAGCGAGGGACACGCCCTTCCCACACCAAGGTTTGCAGGCCCTACCTCAGTCAGTGTTTCACCCACACTCTACAGCTCCGGAATGTCATGCTCTTCAGCCTCCTCCTCCTCCTGCGCATCCTCATCCACTGTACCCTCCACACCAGTCCCAAGCTGGAAGCACTGCAGCACTGCCTCGGCGAAGCGGCAACAGGCTGTGCTGAAGCTAATCTGCATAGGTGACAAACCCCACAATGCAGAAGAGGTGTGGACAGCTCTGAAACAGCAGGCAGATCACTGGCTCACACCTCTGAACCTAAAGCCAGGAAAGGTCGTGTGTGACAATGGCCGGAACCTGGTGGCGGCTTTGAGGCGAGGCCAGCTGACACATGTTCCATGCGTGGCCCATGTGCTCAACCTCGTGGTTCAGCGGTTTCTAAAGTCATACCCAGAGCTGTCTGATCTGCTGGTAAAAGTTCGCCGCCTGTCTGCACATTTTCGAAAGTCACCTACTGCTTCAGCCGGCCTTGCCGGCTTCCAGCGCCGTTTGCATCTTCCGGCTCACAGACTGGTGTGTGATGTCCCCACGCGTTGGAATTCAACTCTGCACATGTTGGTCAGGATATGTGAGCAGAAGAGGGCAGTTGTTGAGTACCTGCATCACCTAAGCCGTCGGGAAATGGGTCAAACTCCACACATAACACCTGAGGAGTGGAGATGGATGTCCGACCTATGTACCATCCTCCAAAACTTTGAGGACTCCACCAAGATGGTGAGTGGTGATGACGCCATTATTAGCGTCACCATACCGCTACTCTGCCTTCTAAAACGGTCTCTGCTCAAAACCAAACATGATGCATTGCAGGCGGAGCGCGATGAGTTGCAGCAAGAAACAGTAGTGGGTGTGGGTGATAACACACAGCCCAGCCTCGTCTCATCACAACGTGCAGTGGAGGACTATGACGAGGAGGAGGATGAAGACATGGAGCAAATCTCCGGCCAAATTGAGGATATAATAATAATAATTTTTTTTTTATAATTTTTATAATTTTATTCATTTATATAGCGCTATTAATTCCACAGCGCTTTACATACATTGGCAATACTGTCCCCATTGGGGCTCACAATCTAGAGTCCCTATCTGTATGTCTTTGGAGTGTGGGAGGAAACCGGAGTACCCGGAGGAAACCCACGCAAACACGGGGAGAACATACAAACTCCTTGCAGATAGTGTCCTTGGTGGGATTTGAACCCAGGACCCTAGCGCTGCAAGACTGTAGTGCTAACCACTGAGCCACCGTGCTGCCCTACATGTACACCAGTCATATCCTCAGTTCAGCGTGGCTGGCCAGAGGACAGGGTAGATGAGGAGGAGGAGGAGGAGGAGGAGGAGGACAGCATGTTCAGTCATCGTGTTGGTCAGGCTACTGAAGTCCTGGCTGTTAAGAGTCTGGCGCACATGGCTGACTTTATGGTAAGCTGCCTGTCTCGTGACCCTCGCGTTAAGAACATCTTGGCCGACAATCATTACTGGTTGGTAACACTGTTAGACCCACGCTACAAGGAGAACTTTATGTCTCTTATTCCCGAGGCGGAGAGGTCAACCAAAATGCAGCAGTTCCGGAAGGCTATAGTCACGGAAGTAGGCAAAGCATTCCCCTCACAAAACGCTAGCGGCATAGGTCAGGAATCAGTGGACAACCAAGGCGTACAGCCGAGAGAGGCACAAGTCCAATCCGCCAGAGGTAGGGGAACAGTCTTTAAGATGTGGGACAGTTTTCTCAGCCCCTCACGTACCACAGCCCCTGAGGTGCGGGGTAGTGCCACAAGAAATCCTAAGTTTGCCCAGATGCTCAAGGAGTACCTTGCAGATCGAACAACTGTACTCCGACATTCCTCTGTGCCTTACAATTATTGGGTATCCAAGGTGGACACGTGGCATGAATTGGCTCTCTATGCCTTGGAAGTCCTGGCCTGCCCTGCCGCTAGCGTTTTGTCAGAGCGTGTTTTTAGTGCCGCAGGTGGAATCATTACAGATAAACGCACCCGCCTGTCAACTGAAAATGCTGATAGGCTGACTCTGATCAAGATGAACAAGGGTTGGATTGGGCCAGACTTCACCACACCACCAGCAAATGAGAGCGGAATTTAAAGTTTGTAACGGGAATTTGCCATGTACCTCCAGTCACCCATGGGTACACATTTCTGGACTTTGGATAATCGCTGGACTGCTCCTCCTTCTCCTCATGCGCCACCATGATGACCGTTACAAGAGTTAGGCCTTTGTTTCAGGTATACCCCCAGTGGTAAATTTTTTCGCCCATTCTTTGCAGAATGGACATTACAACGACAGGAGACCCGCTCCTTTGCAATGGGAACAATGTTTTGAGGCCCTCATGCACGTCTCTATCCAGGGACAACGTGGAGCCTCCCAATTTTTGGCTGCCCTGCCTAAGGGCTATACTATAATACACCCACTTCCTGACAATGGACACTTAATGTTTTGAGGCCCTCATGCACGTCTCTATCCAGGGACAACGTGGAGCCTCCCAATTTTTGGCTGCCCTGCCAAAGGGCTATACTATAATACACCCAATTCCTGACAATGGACACTTAATGTTTTGAGGCCCTCATGCACGTCTCTATCCAGGGACAACGTGGAGCCTCCCAATTTTTGGCTGCCCTGCCAAAGGGCTATACTATAATACACCCACTTCCTGACAATGGACACTTAATGTTTTGAGGCCCTCATGCACGTCTCTATCCAGGGACAACGTGGAGCCTCCCAATTTTTGGCTGCCCTGCCAAAGGGCTATACTATAATACACCCGCTTCCTGACAATGGACACTTAATGTTTTGAGGCCCTCATGCACGTCTCTATCCAGGGACAATGTGAAGCCTCCCAATTTTTGGCTGCCCTGCCTAAGGGCTATACTATAATACACCCACTTCCTGACAATGGACACTTAATGTTTTGAGGCCCTCATGCACGTCTCTATCCAGGGACAACGTGGAGCCTCCCAATTTTTGGCTGCCCTGCCTAAGGGCTATACTACAATAGACCCACTTCCTGACAATGGGCACTTCAGGTTTACAGGCCATCATGCACGTCTCTATCCAGGGACAACGTGGAGCCTCCCAATTTTTGGCTGCCCTGCCTAAGGGCTATACTACAATAGACCCACTTCCTTACAATGGGCACTTCAGGTTTACAGGCCATCATGCACGTCTCTATCCAGGGACAACGTGGAGCCTCCCAATTTTTGGCTGCCCTGCCAAAGGGCTATACTACAATAGACCCACTTCCTTACAATGGGCACTTCAGGTTTACAGGCCCTCATGCACGTCTGTATGCAGGGGCATTGGTGAACCTCAAAATTTTGGACTGCCCTGGCAAAGGAAAATACTACAAAGACTCACTTCCTCAAAATGGGCACATTAGACTCAGAGGCCTTTATGTACGTCTCTTCTCAGGGACATCGGAGTGCCACACAATGTTTTACGTAAAATCTTTCATGTATTGATCTCAAAAAGTAACATACACCAGCTCTATCTCACTATTGGGTATGTGCCCTTAACATTTCCGCCATGAAAATTCATTTTGGTGTCATATTGGAAGGTTTTCTGGTGAGTCCGTAAAAATGGCGTAAAACGCGGACAAAATTGTTCACAGCTGTGACTTTTGAGTGATAAATGCTTCAAGGGGTCTTCCCCATGCTGTTGCCATGTCATTTGAGCACTCTTCTGAGACTTTTGTGCCATTTTTAGGGTTTCTACATGCTGCCGGTGGTCATTTCACAAAAATACTCGGGTCTCCCATAGGATAACATTGGGCTCGGTGCTCGGGCCGAGTACACGAGTATCTTGGGATGCTCGGCCCGAGCCTCGAGCACCCGAGCTTTTTAGTACTCGCTCATCACTATTCCCTTTATTAACGAGAGCAATGGTGATGGCCAAGAGCAGCACTTGGCTAATCTTCAGGACTCCTACATGATCAACCAGTCAGCCAAGGCTCTTCAAAGCCCCAGTTCTCAGGATCGGTGTGAGCCACAGCAATTGGACCCCTGGAAATCAATAAATTATCCCCTATACTTTGGATAGGTGCTAACTTTCAAGCTACAGAACACCCCTTTAAGGAACAGAGACCTTTCACACCAGGGCAAGGGTAAGTGACAGCTCAGTTGTCCAATCTCATACTGGGAGGTGCTGGGTTTCAACAGGTGTTCTCTGTTCCTGGTAATTGCCCATCTATTTAGCTGAGCACTGCCAGTCTTAGGGGTACTTTGCATGATGCGACATCGCTAGCCAATGCTAGCGATGCCGAGCGTGATAGCACCCGCCCCCGTCGCACATGCGATATCTTGTGATAGCTGCCGTAGTGAATATTATCTCTACGGCAGCTTCACACGCACTTACCTGCCCTGCGACGTCGCTCTGCCCGGCGACCCGCCTCCTTCCTAAGGGGGCGGGTCGTGCGGAGTCACAGCGACGTCACACAGCAGCCATCCAATAGAAGCGGAGGGGCGGAGATGAGCGGGACGTAATCATCCCGCCCACCTCGTTCCTTCCGCATTGGCGGTGGAGGCAGGTAGGAGATGTTCCTCGCTCCTGCGGCTTCACACACAGCGATGTGTGCTGCCGCAGGAACGAGGAACAACATCGTATCTCCTATTGGTGCGACATTATGAAAATGTCCGACACTACACAGATCACCGATTTACGACACTTTTGCGATCGTTTATCGGCGCATCTAGGCTTTACACGTTGCGACGTCGTTACCGACGCCGGATGTGCATCACTTTCAATTTGACCCCGACGATATCACAGTAGCGATGTCGCAACGTGCAAAGTACCCCTTAGTCTTCAGCTCAGTGGTGCTTGTTGGCATCAGTTATCTGTACTCTGTGAATTGATGTTTTACTGGTAGACCTTTAGCTTACTTTGACTGCCTTTTACCTTGTCCCTTTGCTCTGATCCGCTACCCTCCGGGTATTCTGACTCTGGACTCTGCCCTGACTACACCCCTGTCTATTCTCTTAATTCTTGACATGCTCTCCTGGTTCATGATCCTGGAATATTTGATTATCCTGCGTCTTGATTATTCCCTGTTCCTGGTAATTGCCCAGCTATTTAGCTGAGCAGTTTATCCCAGAGCACTGCCAGTCTTATCCTTCTGCTCAGTGGTGCTAGTTGGCCTCAGTTATCTGTACTCTGTGAATGGATTTTGCTGGTAGACCTTTGGCTTACTTTGACTGCCTTTTGCCTTGTCCCTTTGCTCTGATCCTCTACCCTCCAGGTATTCTGACTCCGAACTTTGCTGGTAGACCTTTGGCTTACTTTGACTGCCTTTTGCCTTGTCCCTTTGCTCTGATCCTCTACCCTCCAGGTATTCTGACTCCGAACTTTGCCCTGACTACACCCCTGTCTATTCTCTTAATCCTTGACGTGCTCTCCTGGTTCATGACCCTGGAACATTTGATTATCCTGCCTCTCAATTGTTCTCTGTTTCTGGCAATTGCCCAGCTATTTAGCTGAGCAATTTATCCCAGAGCTCTGCCAGTCTTATCCTTCTGTTCAGTGGTGCTTTTTGGGTTCAGTTATCTGTATTCTGTGGATCTGTGGATTGATCTTTTGCTGGTAGATCTCTGATTTAGTTTGACCGTCCTTTTGCCTTGTTCCTTTGCTCTGATATGCTACCCTCCAAGTATTCTGACTCCGGACTTTGCCCTAACTACGCCCCTGTCTATTCTCTTAATCTTTGACGTGCTGTCCTGGTTTCTGACCCTGGAATGTTTGATTATCCTGCCTCTCAATTATTCCCTGTTCTTGGTAAGTGCCCAGCTAGTTAGCTGAGTAGTTTATTCCAGAGCACTGCCAGTCTTATCCTTCTGCACAGTGGTGTTTGTTGGCTTCAGTTATCTGTACTCTGTGCTCTGTGGATTGTTCTTTTACTGGTAGTCCTCTGACTTCATTTGATCATCCTTTTGCCTTGTCCCATTGCTCTGATCTACTACCCTCCAGGTATTCTGACTCCGGACTTTGCCCTGACTAGACCCCTCTCTATCCTCTTAATCCTTGATGTGCTCTCCTGGTTCCTGACCCTGGAATATTTGATTATCCTGCCTCTCAATTGTTCTCTGTAGTGACTAAGCCTCACAGAGATGAATATAAGATTTTTTTCCTCTTCAAAACATATTCATTTTGCCCTGAATTAATTCAACAGTTGATTCAGATTGATTTCAAGTGAATCTACCAAATTCGAGTTTCGGCAGACGTGCTCATCTCCAACGGCCATGCACGCTCTTGGGTCCTATCTTCAGCAGTTACAGAGAATGCTGAGCTTCAAATCAAGTTGATTTTCAATAAATGTTAAAGAAATATCCCTTCAAGGAGTTCAGCGATGACTTACAAGGTAGTCAGCTAGAGGAAGAATGAATATTAGATTCATCTTTAGTGTTACTGGAGAATCATCATCCCACTCCTGTCAGTAAATCTCTGAGTGCACATTGGGTGTTTTAGTCTATTACAAGTCAAGAGACACGTACTGAGAGGAAAAGCGGAGACGTACAACACATTATAAGGTCTCAATAGGGACCATAGAGTGAAATAAGTGCCACTTTCCCATCTTCACCAAATTGAAAAGTGACAAGTGTTGAACAAGAAAGCAGGCAGGATAAAATGTAACACAAATGGATACATTCCCTTACCATTCAGTACAATGTGTGGACTTCTGCCAAGTGGTAATAGATCCTGATTCTGGAATATTGTACATAATGTCTCTGACAATCCTGCGGTTAAGAGCAATGACATTTAGTATCTGGGACGATGAATGATAAGTCACTAGTTATGAGCGAGCACTAAAGTGCTCAAATGATCGTTACTCAAATAGAGCGAGTCTGTCCCAGCTTAAAAATAGCAACCCGCAGCCACCTCAAAATTGGCTTATCACATTAGATGTGCCAATTCTGGTGCTTTGTCCCGGCTCTTCCCGATTGACCTGGTGCGTTGGCAATTTGGGTAATATTTTAGGTTGATGTCAGCTGAGAATTATCAGCTGGCATCAATCCCACGGGTTAGTAATGGAAAGGCGTCTATCAGACACCCCCATTACTAAGCCAATATGTATAACATGAAAAAACATACAAACGCACCCAGGAAAAAATAGTTTACTTGAATAAAGACTCCCCCACACTCTCTTATTCACTAATATATTAAAAAATAACAAAAAATATTAAGATCCAATGTAATCCATTGTGCAGATGTCCCAAGATGTCCTTTGAGGGGTTTATGTCAGCTGGAAATTGTCAGCTGGCATCAATCCCATGGGATAGTCATGGAAGGGTGTCTATCAGACACCCCCATTACTATTCCAGTATGTATAACATGAAAAAAACACACATGCAGGAAAAAATAGTTTATATGAATAAAAATTTCCCAACAGTATCCCTCATTCACCAATTTATTTAAAAAAAACAAAACAAAACATGAAGATCTGACATAATACATTGTGTAGATGCCCCAAGACATCCTTCAAAATCTGTACTTCAGACATGAAGAGCTGACGTAATCCACTGTGTAGCTGTCCCACTGTCATGGCTCGCCTCCCCGTCCACATGGCTAGGGGGTGGAGCCTTCTCCCGGGCCTCACTTCCGGAGCCTAGATGCCTTAAAAGCCTGACATTTCCAGTGACCCAGCTCCGTCTATAAGCTTAGCGCTGCTTTGCCTGTGATTGCTGGTCCTGTGAGTGATATCCTGATCTGTCTGTTCCTGTGCCCCGTGCCCTTGTCTGTGTTCCGTCCCCTGGTCGTCCCTCCAGTCATCGGTCCCCTCTTCTACCTCCACACTTGGTTGCTTCCTCTGATACTGACCTCGGCCTGACTTTGACTCCGCTTCTGCTCGTTCCTCCAGTCCTGCTTCTGCCCGTACTGTGTTTGACCCGGCTCGCCTGACTATTCCTCGCACGCCCCGCAGCTCTGCTTCCCAGCTGTGCTGTGAGGCAGTGTATGAGAACACTGTGTATTTACTTCCTTGTTCTCGTTGCTCTATGTAGTGTCTTCTGCTGCGGAGCTCTGGCTCCCCCTGGTGGCAGCTTGACACCCAAGATGTCTTTCAAATCTGTAATTCAACCTATGGACCCTCGTTCAGAGAACGAGGCTCTATAGGTCACTACCGGTCAGCACCAGACCTGGAATTTCTCACACACAGTGACGTCATTGAGTTTCTAATGTCATCATGCGGGAAAAACTCCGGATCTAGCACTGACTGGGAGTGACCTATGTTCTCTGAACGAGGCTCCATAAGTTGGAGTACAGATTCAAGACCACTACACAATGGATTACATCGGCTCTTCATGTTTTTTTTCAATAGATTGGTAAATGAGGGATAGTGTGGGGAATCTTTATTCAAATGTTTAGTGAATGAAAACTAGCTGCGAAATGTGGGGCAAGGACTCAAGCACGGCGCCTGAGCACAAGGATACTCGATCATGTACCAAGCAGAGCCGAGTACCTAGCGGATCACTATAAGTCACCACTGACTTATACTGCCCATTGTAATATAATTAAGGGCATGTATTAGGTGAAAATTCTATGTTTAACTGTTATTATTTATTATTAGAAGGTGGCCCGATTCTAACGCATCGGGTATTCTAGAAATTATTGTGTAGTTAATGTATGATTTTTGTTATATATATAGATGTTGTTGTGTGTAGTTGCCAAGTGTTTGTGTAGGGGCTGTAAATGTTCTGGGTGTTGTCTGTGTGGGGGTGTGTGAGAGCGGTGTTGTATGTGTGTTGCGTTGTTTGTGTAGCGCTGTGTCTGCAGTGTTGTCTGTGTGTGGTGCTGTGTGTGTTGCGCGGTGGGAGGTATGTTTTGTGCAATGTGTGTGTGTTGCGCGGTATGTGCGTATATTTGTGTGTGCCGCGGTGTTTGTGTGTTGTGTGTGTGCGGCGTTGTCTGTGTGTGTGAGTGTCTGTGTAGGGGGGTGTTTGTGGTTGCCAGTGTGTGTGGTGTGTTGTGCGGTGCGCGTGTGGTGGTGTGTGTGTTTTGGGGGGAGGTGTGCACCCCCCATCGTGCTCCATCCCCCATGCTGCACACCCCTATCGTGCTCCATCCCCCATGCTGCGCACACCCCATCGTGTTTCATCCCCCCATTCTGGTAACCCCCCATCGTGTTTCATCCCCCCCATTCTGGGCACCCCCCATCGTGCTCCATCCCACATGCTGCGCACCCCCATCGTGTTTCAACCTCCCATTCTGGGCACCCCCCATTGTGCTCCATCCCCCATGCTGCGAACCCCCCATCGTGTTTCAACCTCCCATTCTGGGCACCCCCCATCGTGCTCCATCCCCCATGCTGCGAACCCCCCATCGTGTTTCATCCCCCCATTCTGGGCACCCCCCATCGTGTTTCATCCCCCCCATTCTGGGCACCCCCCATCGTGCTCCATCCCCCCATGCTGCACCCCCCATCGTGCTCCATCCCCCATGCTGCGCACCCCCCATCGTGTTTCAACCTCCCATTCTGGGCACCCCCCATCGTGCTCCATCCCCCATGCTGCACCCCCCATCGTGCTCCATCCCCCATGCTGCGAACCCCCCATCGTGTTTCATCCCCCCATTCTGGGCACCCCCCATCGTGTTTCATCCCCCCCATTCTGGGCACCCCCCATCGTGCTCCATCCCCCCATGCTGCACCCCCCATCGTGCTCCATCCCCCATGCTGCGCACCCCCCATCGTGTTTCATCCCCCCATTCTGGGCACCCCCCATCGTGTTTCATCCCCCCCATTCTGGGCACCCCCCATCGTGCTCCATCCCCCCATGCTGCACCCCCCATCGTGCTCCATCCCCCATGCTGCGCACCCCCCATCGTGTTTCAACCTCCCATTCTGGGCACCCCCCATCGTGCTCCATCCCCCATGCTGCACCCCCCATCGTGCTCCATCCCCCATGCTGCGAACCCCCCATCGTGTTTCATCCCCCCATTCTGGGCACCCCCCATCATGGTCCACCCCCCATGCTGCACCCCCCATCGTGCTGCATCCCCCATGCTTCACCCCCCATCGTGCTCCATCCCCCATGCTGCAAACCCCTCAGAGAGGAGTATAATAGGAGTATAATGGGAGGAGTTGTCCTGGGGGGAGGTGTACAGGTGCCAAACATGTGCTGGGGGCGTGGCCTAGTGGCATAGTGGGGGCGTGGCCTAGCGAGACAATGGGGGCGTGGCCTAGTGGCATAGTGCGGGGGCGTGGCCCTGCGCCATAGTGTGAGGGGGCGTGGCCTAGCGGCATAATGTGAGAGGGCGTGGCCTAGCGGCATAGTGTGAGGGGCGTGGCCTAGCGCCATAGTGCGAGGGGCGTGGCCTAGCACCATAGTGTGAGGGGTCGTGGCCTAGTAGCATAGTGTGAGGGGGCGTGGCCTAGCGGCATAGTGTGAGGGGGCGTGGCCTAGCTGCATAGTGCGATGGGGCGTGGCCTAGCTGCATAGTGTGAGGGTGCGTGGCCTAGCGCCATAGTGTGAGGGGCGTGACCTAGCGGCATAGTGTCAGTGGGCGTGGCCTAGTGGCACAGTGTGAGGGGGCGTGGCCTAGCGGGAAAGTATGAGGGGACGTGGCCTAGCTGCATAATGTGAGGGGGCGTGGCCTAGCGCCAGTGTGAGGGAGCGTGGCCTAGCTGCATAGTGTGAGGGGACGTGGCCTAGCGACATATTGTGAGGGGGCGTGGCCTAGCGACATAGTATGAGGGTGTGTGGCCTAGCGGCACCGTGTGAGGGGGCGTGGCCTAACAACATAGTATGAGGGGGCGTGGCCTAGCAACACCGTGTGAGGGGGCGTGGCCTAGCAGCACCGTGCGAGGGGCGTGGCCTAGCGGCATAGTGCGGAGGTGTGGCCTAGCGGCATAGTGTGAGGGGCGTGGCCTAGCGGTACCGCGTGAGGGGCGTAGCCTAGCGACACCGCGTGAGGGGCGTGGCCTAGCGGCACATCGTGAGGGGGCGTGGCCTAGCGGCACATCGTGAGGGGCGTGGCCTGGCCAAACGGCCAATCTATGCGGGGGGCGGAGCCAGGCCGAGCCCAGCGGCCAATCCGACGGTTGTCACTGTAAGGACACAATTTTGGAGCAAGACAGACAGAATAAGGCAATTATATATATAGATTTTTAGCAAAATGTTTTGAATTAGATGATTTTATTTTTTATGTGATAAACTATATTAAAACATTTGTAAAATATTTCAGTTATCACGATGGCTAATAAACAATGAACAATAGGCTTACAAATGCTATTTTCTTTAGCTTAATTTTCAGCTTTGCTGTGTAAACTAGGGCAGAATCAGCAAAGTCATTTCATTGTCATTAAAGGAAAAAGTCAGAGGCAGAATTAGTAGTTATTAGAGATGAGCGAACCGGTCCCGGTTCGGCTCGAGGCGGTTCGCCGAACGGGGGGTCTGGCTCGAGTTCGGCTCGTCGAACGTTCGACGAACCGAACTCGAGCCCATAGGAAACAATGGCAGGCAATCACAAACACAGTAAAACACCTAGAAAACACCCTCAAAGGTGTCCAAAAGGTGACAAACAACTCACAACACAACACAAACACATGGGAAAGTGACAAGGACATGTACTCATGCGAAAACAAAACAGCTGGACAAGGAAAAAGAGGAGGACACACAGATATAGGCATGGCACGCCCTTCTAAAGTCATGTAAAACACCGCAAGGTGACTCCAAGCGGAGTCTCCCTTTTTTCCAAAAATTGGGCCCCACACACCCACCCCTTCAGTGGCAGCAGTTGTGCCCCAGTTGTACACTTCACAGCTAGATTTGCATCAAGCACATTCAAAAATACGCCATTCTTATCCGTCCCCAGGATGACACCGGGGTAGGTAGCAAAGTCTTTCCTGATCCCAGCTCTGTTCATCTTGGCTTCTTTTAAAAACACAGCAAGCAAGGGTTACTCCAAGCGGAGTCTCCCTTTTTTCCAAAAATTGGGCCCCACACACACCCACCCCTTCAGTGGCAGCACTTGGGCCCCAGTTGTACACTTCACAGCTAGATTTGCATCAAGCACATTCAAAAATACGCTATTCTTAACCGTCCCCAGGATGACACCGGGGTAGGTAGCAAAGTCTTTCCTGATCCCAGCTCTGTTCATCTTGGCTTCTTTTAAAAACACAGCAAGCAAGGGTTACTCCAAGCGGAGTCTCCCTTTTTTCCAAAAATTGGGCCACACAGACACCCACCCCATCAGTGGCAGCACTTGGGCCCTAGTTGCAAACAGGATGTTTTGATTTGCATCAAGCACATTCAAAAATACGCTATTCTTAGCCGTCCACAGGATGACACCGGGGTAGGTAGCAAAGTCTTTCCTGATCCCAGCTCTGTTCATCTTGGCTTCTTTTAAAAACACAGCAAGCAAGGGTTACTCCAAGCGGAGTCTCCCTTTTTTCCAAAAATTGGGCCACACAGACACCCACCCCATCAGTGGCAGCACTTGGGCCCTAGTTGCAAACAGGATGTTTTGATTTGCATCAAGCACATTCCAAATCCACAAGCATTTACTCTCCCCAGGATGACACAGGGGTAGTAAATTCCTTCTGGATCCATGACTTGTTCATTTTGATGAACGTCAGTCTGTCCACATTGTCACTGGACAGACGCGTGCGCTTATCTGTCAGCACACACCCAGCAGCACTGAATACACGTTCAGAGACAACGCTGGCAGCTGGACACGACAAAATCTCCAAGGCGTAAGTTGCGAGCTCTGGCCATTTTTGTAGGTTTGAAGCCCAAAAGGAGCAAGGCTCCAGTTGCACAGTCATGGCATCGATGTTCATTTGGAGATACTCCTGTATCATCCTCTCCAGCCGTTGACTATGTGTCAGACTTGTTGTCTCTGGTGGCCTTGCAAAAGAGGGTCTAAAAAAATTATGAAAAGATTCCATAAAATTGCTGTTACCGGCACCAGAAAAGGTCCTACTGGTACGGGTAGACTGTTGAAGATGACGAGACCGTCCCATGTTTGTCAAGTTACAACTGGGAGATTCACTCCCTGCACCTGCACGGTTGTTTGGTGGAAAAGCCGAGCTAAGATCTAGTAACAGCTTCTGCTGATACTCCTGCATACGTGCGTCCCTTTCTATGGCTGGAATTATGTCACAAAATTTGGACTTGTACCGGGGATCTAATAGTGTGGCAATCCAGTAGTCATCATCACTTCTAATTTTGACAATACGACTGTCATGTTGGAGGTAGTGCAACAAAAAGGCACTCATGTGTCTTGCGCAGCCATGCGGACCAAGTCCATGCTGTGTTTGTGGCATAGAGGTGCTACCCGTTCTTTCTTCCTCTGACATCTGACCCCAACCTCTTTCAACTGAAATTTGACCAAGGTCTCCCTCATCCGCTGAGTCTTCCATGTCCATGGACAGTTCGTCCTCCATTTCTTCATGTTCTCCTGCACCTTGCTCAACATTTCGCCTGCTACTATGCGCCCTTGTCGATCCCTGTCCCCCATGGTCCCATGCCTGCTGCGTTGGTGATGATGAACGTCTGGACCTTGGTGATGTTGTTGTCCCTTGCGCATATGAATCCTCCTGTAGTTCCTCCCCTTCATGTTGTCCCACCCCCTGACTCCGAATAGTGTTTAGCGTGTGCTCCAGCATGTAAATGACTGGAATCGTCATGCTGATAATGGCATTGTCAGCGCTAAACATATTCGTCGCCATGTCGAAACTGTGCAGAAGGGTGCATAGGTCCTTGATCTGAGACCACTCCATCAGGGTGATCTGCCCCACCTCTGCATCTCGTTGGCCCAGGCTATACGTCATGACGTATTGCACCAGGGCTCCGCGGTGCTGCCACAGTCGCTGTAACATGTGGAGAGTTGAATTCCAGCGTGTCGCCACATCGCATTTCAGGCGATGAACCGGCAGGCCGAAAGACTTCTGGAGCGATGCAAGTCGCTCTGCTGCGGCGCTTGAACGGCGGAAGTGAGCTGACAGTTTTCGTGCCCTGTTCAGAAGGCCATCTAGGCCGGGATAGTGTGTTAAAAATTGCTGCACGACAAGGTTCAACACGTGAGCCATACAAGGTACGTGTGTCACCTTGCCCAGGCGAAGTGCCGCACCCAGGTTTGCAGCATTGTCGCACACGGCCTTACCAGGCTGCAGTTTGAGTGGAGACAACCATTTATTAAACTCGGACCGCAAAGCTGACCACAACTCCTCAGCTGTGTGACTCTTATTACCAAGACATGTCAAGCTAAAGACCGCCTGATGCCGTTGCGCTCTGCTGCCAGCATAGTAATGAGGGGTGCGTGATTCCTTCTGCGCAGTGAGAACGCTGGTGGCCTGACCAGGCAGGCTTGGGGCGGAGGTGGAGGACCCAGATGAGGTGGAGGATGCAGAAGCAGTGGCGGAACTTGGACAGACAGAGGATTGACACACAAGTCGTGGGGACGGCAAGACTTGTGCAGCAGACCCTTCACCATCTATCACCATAGTTACCCAGTGCCCAGTCAGCGACATGTAACGTCCCTGTCCATGCTTACTGGTCCAAGTATCGGTGGTGAAATGCACCCGTTCACACACAGAGTTTCTCAAGGAAGCGGTGATGTTGTGTGCGACATGCTGGTGTAGCGCGGGCACACCTTTCTTAGAGAAGTAGTGGCGACTAGGCATCTGGTACTGGGGCACAGCGACAGACATAAGGTCTCTAAAATCCTGTGTGTCCACTAGGCGGAAAGGCAGCATTTCGGTAGCCAACAGCTTACAGAGGGATAGAGTCAACCTCTTAGCTTTGTCATGGGTCGGAGGAAGTGGCCTTTTATTTGACCACATCTGAGGGACAGAGATCTGGCTGCTGTGTGTAGACGGTGTTGAGTAGGGTGTCCCTGGAAAAATGCAGGTTTGTGAGGAAAGTGCAGGCGGAGACATGATGTTGCCTTCATCCAACGTTGGTGCTATCGATGTCTGAGAGAGCTGTACACACTCACTTGTTTCCCCTTCCAAACCAACTGACGACCTTACAAGCAAACTGCCTGTTGCGGTTACAGTGGTGGAAGTTTTGCGTGGAAAAACAGGTGTGGCAGCTGTCCCCACAGTCCTAGAAGATGAAGAGCGCGCGGATGCAGTGGAAGGGGCGGGCGGTGGATGGTTCGCTCCGCTAGGCCGCATTGCAGCACGGTGAGCTTCCCACCGGGACTTATGATATTTATTCATGTGACGATTCATGGAAGAAGTTGTCAAACTGCTGAGCTTTTGACCTCTACTAAGAGAATCATGACAAATGTTACATATCACATGAGTTGGGCGATCTTTTTCGATGTGAAAAAAGGACCAGGCTAGGCAAGGCTTAGAGGCCATGCGACCTGTTGATCCACCCCGAATAATGCTCATAGGCAGAGTGGTGGCTGAGGATGCAGTTGTAGACGTGCTACCAGTGCTCCGACTCTGTCCAGGAAGGCGCAAGGTAACTTCGTCGTCGGTTGCATCCTCCTCCACCGCCTCTGTTGACCTCCTCGAGTGCCTGACTGGGGGTTGACAGTAGGTGGGATCTAGAACGTCATCATCAATTGTTGTGTTTGCACTCCCCTCCCCCTCAGACCGAGCCTCTTCTTGCCCTGACGGAATATTTAAGTTGTCATCCCAATCGGGTATCTGCGTCTCATCTTCATCAGTATGTTCCTCATTGTCTATAACCACAGGTGTTACAGTTTGTGACAAAGGGTCAACATTATGCTCAGAAACTTGGTCCTCACGGCCTGAATCTGAGTCACAAAGGTTCTGGGCATCACTGCAGACCATTTCCTGTTCTGTACTCACTGTAGCTTGGGAGCAGACCTCTGATTCCCAGGCTATAGTGTGACTGAACAGCTCTGCAGACTCAGCCATCTCAGTTCCACCATACTGTGCAGGGCTGATGGAGACTTCAGAGCTGGGAGAAATCAAGTGTGATTGGGATGACAACTCAGAGGACTGGTGTTTTTTGGATGCGGTACTTGAAGTGGCTGAGAGGGCACTTGTTGGACCACTTGAGATCCATTCAAGCATTTTCCTTTTTTGCCCATCATCTACCTTTCTTCCTGTTGTTCGTGTCCGTAAAAAAGGGAGCACATCGGATTGTCCACGGTAAGTAGTAGACATCTTACTTTTGCTGGTAGATGGTCTATCTTCAGCAGATGATAATGGAGCTTTGCCACCTTCCCCACGGACAAAACCTTTTTTGCCTTTTCCACCACGCCTCTTCCCCTTTCCACCAGCATCTGTCATTTTGCCACTCATGTTGATTGCGACAAGATTGTGGACTGAAAATGTGGTAGTAAAAATTGAGAGGTGGTGAAGATTGCAGTGGTGGTCTAGCTTTATTAACAGCAGAATAATAAAGAATAAATATCCCTGACAATGCAACTTAGTTATAATTAGTTGGAGTGTGCAACGCAGGCAGACGTGCTGCAAATGTCTTTGCACTAGTGGGACTATAGCAAAGTCCAATAGCCACGTATAGGATGCCACTAGGTACACTGAGTGTTTGCTAGTATAATGGCTTGGTTAGAATGAGTTGTAGTGTGCAACGCAGGCAGACGCGCTCTGCAAATGTCTTTGCACTAGTGGGACTATAGCAAAGTCCAATAGCCACGTATAGGATGCCACTAGGTACACTGAGTGTTTGCTAGTATAATGGCTTGGTTAGAATGAGTTGTAGTGTGCAACGCAGGCAGACGCGCTCTGCAAATGTCTTTGCACTAGTGGGACTATAGCAAAGTCCAATAGCCACGTATAGGATGCCACTAGGTACACTGAGTGTTTGCTAGTATAATGGCTTGGTTAGAATGAGTTGTAGTGTGCAACGCAGGCAGACGCGCTCTGCAAATGTCTTTGCACTAGTGGGACTATAGCAAAGTCCAATAGCCACGTATAGGATGCCACTAGGTACACTGAGTGTTTGCTAGTATAATGGCTTGGTTAGAATGAGTTGTAGTGTGCAACGCAGGCAGACGCGCTCTGCAAATGTCTTTGCACTAGTGGGACTATAGCAAAGTCCAATAGCCACGTATAGGATGCCACTAGGTACACTGAGTGTTTGCTAGTATAATGGCTTGGTTAGAATGAGTTGTAGTGTGCAACGCAGGCAGACGCGCTCTGCAAATGTCTTTGCACTAGTGGGACTATAGCAAAGTCCAATAGCCACGTATAGGATGCCACTAGGTACACTGAGTGTTTGCTAGTATAATGGCTTGGTTATAATGAGTTGTAGTGTGCAACGCAGGCAGACGCGCTCTGCAAATGTCTTTGCACTAGTGGGACTATAGCAAAGTCCAATAGCCACGTATAGGATGCCACTAGGTACACTGAGTGTTTGCTAGTATAATGGCTTGGTTAGAATGAGTTGTAGTGTGCAACGCAGGCAGACGCGCTCTGCAAATGTCTTTGCACTAGTGGGACTATAGCAAAGTCCAATAGCCACGTATAGGATGCCACTAGGTACACTGAGTGTTTGCTAGTATAATGGCTTGGTTAGAATGAGTTGTAGTGTGCAACGCAGGCAGACGCGCTCTGCAAATGTCTTTGCACTAGTGGGACTATAGCAAAGTCCAATAGCCACGTATAGGATGCCACTAGGTACACTGAGTGTTTGCTAGTATAATGGCTTGGTTAGAATGAGTTGTAGTGTGCAACGCAGGCAGACGCGCTCTGCAAATGTCTTTGCACTAGTGGGACTATAGCAAAGTCCAATAGCCACGTATAGGATGCCACTAGGTACACTGAGTGTTTGCTAGTATAATGGCTTGGTTAGAATGAGTTGTAGTGTGCAACGCAGGCAGACGCGCTCTGCAAATGTCTTTGCACTAGTGGGACTATAGCAAAGTCCAATAGCCACGTATAGGATGCCACTAGGTACACTGAGTGTTTGCTAGTATAATGGCTTGGTTAGAATGAGTTGTAGTGTGCAACGCAGGCAGACGCGCTCTGCAAATGTCTTTGCACTAGTGGGACTATAGCAAAGTCCAATAGCCACGTATAGGATGCCACTAGGTACACTGAGTGTTTGCTAGTATAATGGCTTGGTTAGAATGAGTTGTAGTGTGCAACGCAGGCAGACGCGCTCTGCAAATGTCTTTGCACTAGTGGGACTATAGCAAAGTCCAATAGCCACGTATAGGATGCCACTAGGTACACTGAGTGTTTGCTAGTATAATGGCTTGGTTAGAATGAGTTGTAGTGTGCAACGCAGGCAGACGCGCTCTGCAAATGTCTTTGCACTAGTGGGACTATAGCAAAGTCCAATAGCCACGTATAGGATGCCACTAGGTACACTGAGTGTTTGCTAGTATAATGGCTTGGTTAGAATGAGTTGTAGTGTGCAACGCAGGCAGACGCGCTCTGCAAATGTCTTTGCACTAGTGGGACTATAGCAAAGTCCAATAGCCACGTTTAGGATGCCACTAGGTACACTGAGTGTTTGCTAGTATAATGGCTTGGTTAGAATGAGTTGTAGTGTGCAATGCAGGCAGACGCGCTCTGCAAATGTCTTTGCACTAGTGGGACTATAGCAAAGTCCAATAGCCACGTATAGGATGCCACTAGGTACACTGAATGTTTGCTAGTATAATGGCTTACTTAGAATGAGTTGGAGTGTGCAGAGGACAGGAGGGTACAGTGGCAGGATTGTGGGGCTCTGGGTAGAGGAATGGAAGACTGCCTTTCTATTCCCTCCTAATGGTGAAATGCAGGTAGGAAATCCCTGACCTGGGCTACACAGACGCTGTTGCTGTTTGCAGGACCTGTCACCTATGGCTCTCTGACCCTGCCGGTTGGAGCCCTTAAAAGGACTGCTATAAAGTGCTCTCCCTAAGCTGTCTAACGCTGTGTATGCAGCGCATACAGCTGTATCGGCGATAGGACTCAGGAGGACGGAGCTGCGACAGTGATGTCTGACACCAAAGACGCAGAAGGCAGATAATGGCGTCCGTGAAGAAAATGTCCGGTTTTATAATGCAGGGACATGTGACATGCAGATCCTATCACACATGCCGTTGCTTCTCTGGCTCAAAGTCCACTTAGCTGTGTGTGTGTCTGGGATTGGCTGACATGCTGGCCCGCCCCACAAGACGCGCGCGCTTAGGGAAGGAAGACAAGAAAAAAAAAAAAAAAAAATGGCGATCGCCATTATAGAAACAGCAGTGATCTGAAGGCGCTGTTCACGCACACTATACACTGAAATGTGATAATAGTTTGATTCACAGAGTGACTTACACTATTACAGCAGAAACCAAGCTATGATTTAGCTGTTTTTTGGCTGCTAGAACCGTTCTCGAACGTTTCTAGAACTACCGAGCTTTTGCAAAAAGCTCGAGTTCTAGTTCGATCTAGAACATGCCCCAAAATCACTCGAGCCGCGAACTGGAGAACCACGAACCACGAACCGCGCTCAACTCTAGTAGTTATCTCATTATGTTAGAGGTGATGATCAGCAGTCATTCCATTATTAATGATCATCAGAAGAGTAAGCTAAGAATCATGTCATCATTAGAAACCAGGAACAGCTGCATTGTGTTATGATCATTAGAGGGCAGGATCAGCAGAATCATGTCATGGTCATTAGGGGGCAGGATCAGCAGAGTCACATCATGGTCATTAAAGGGAAAGATCGTCAGAGTTACATCATGGTCATTAAAGGGCAGGATCAGCAGAATCATGTCATGGTCATTAGGGGGCAAGATCAGCAGAGTCACATCATGGTCATTAAAGGGAAAGATCGTCAGAGTTACATCATGGTCATTAGAGGGCAGGATCAGCAGACTCATGTCATAGTAAGTAGAGGGTAGGATCAGCAGAGTCACATAGAGGACAGGATCAGCAGAGTCACGTCATGGCAATTAGAGGGCAAGATCAGTAGTCATCAATATTTGTTTGGAAACAGTTAAGGCTGCTTTACATGGTACGACCGATTGTGCGATTTCACAATCGATCGTACCCGCCCCCGTCCTTTTTGTGTCACGGGCAAATCGCTGCCAGTGGCGCACAAAGTCGGTAACCCCCGTCACACATACTTACCTCTCGTGCGACCTCGCTCCTGGAGTGGGCGGGACGTTCGGCGTCACAGCGACGTCACACGGTCGTCGGCCAATAGAAGCGAAGGGGCGGAGATGAGCAGGATGTAAACATCCCGCCCACCTCCTTCCTTCCACATAGAGCCGGCGGCTGACGCGGGAGGCAGGTACGCGATGTTCATCACTCCCGTGGTGTCACACGGAGCGACGTGTGATGCCACGGGAACGATGAACAACCGGCGCCCGATTTCAGAACCGATATTATGGAACCTAGCGACCATTACACGACTCACGATTTGTGAGCGATACTGCCATTAGTATCGATTATTTCCTGCGTTCACATGTTTGAATGTGTTGGGATTTTTTTTGCAGCTTTATAACTGCTTTTAGAGTATTTTACATGTCTAGTGGGCTCTATATGGAACCGTGGGCCATGAAGGCAAATGGGTCCACTGATACCTTTACATAAATAGTGAACCTGAGCTCCTTGTTAATCATTTCTTACAATTGTGTATTGCTAAATTGGTGCAGGGTTTTCTGGGGATCCAGGAATGGGATGGCACAGTATATCCAGAAGTGAGTACACCCTACACATTTTTGTAAACATTTTGTTTTATCTTTTCATGGGAGAAAACTGAAGATCTGACCCTGTGATACAATGTACAGTGTCAGTGTACAGCTTGTATAACAGGGTACATTTGGTGTCCTCTAAATAACTCCACACACAGCCATTAATGTCTAAACCACTGGCAACAAAAGTGAGTACACCTTTAAGTGAAAATGCCAAATTGTGCCCAAAGTGTGAATATTGTGTGTGGCCACCATTATTTCACAGCACAGCCTTAACTTTCTTGGGCCTGCAGTTCACTAGAGCTTCACAGGAGCCGCTGGATCCTCTTCCATCCTCCATGACGACCTCATGGAGCTAGTGGATGTTACAGACCTTGCGCTCCTCCACCTTCTGTTTGAGGAGGCCCCACAGATGCTCCATAGGGTTTAGGGCTGGAGACACTTAGCCAGTAAACACCTTTACCGTCAGTTTCTTTAGCAAGACAGTCATTGTCTTGGAGGTGATTGGGGTCATCATCATGTTGAAATATGAAGGAAGGGGGTTATGCTATGCTTTAGTATGTCACAGTACATGTTAGCATTTATGGTTCCCTCAATGACCTGTAGCCCCCACAGCTGGCAGCAGTCATACAGCCCCAAACCATGACCCTCCCACCACCATGCCTGACTGTAAGCAGGGCTCACTTGTCTTTTTCCTCCTCACCTGGCTGTGACCACACATGCTTGACACCATCTGAATCAAATAAGTTTATCTTGGTCTCATCAGGCCTCAGGATGGTTCTAGTAATCCATATCACTTGTCTGCTTATCTTCAGCAAACTTTTTTCAGATTTCTTGTACATCATATTTAGATGGAACTATAGCTGTGCAGATCAATGTGATGCAGTGTTTGGTCTGAGCACTGACAAGTGGACCCCACACCTCTGTAACATCTACAGCAATGCTGGCAGCACTCATACGTTTATTCTGAAAAGACGACCTATCGATATGACCCTAAGCACGTGCAGTCAACTTTTTTGGTCGACCATGGGGAGGCCTGTTCTGAGTGGATCCTATCTTGTTAAACCGCTATATGGTCTTGGCCACTAGGCTCCAGCTCAGTCTCAGAGTGCTTCCAATCTTCTTACAGCCTTGGCCATCTTTATGTAGATCAACATTCCTTTTTCAGCTCCTCAGAGAATCCTTTGCCATTTGGTGCCATGTTGAACTTCCAGTGACCAGTATGAGAGCGTGTGTGAGCACTTGAATCCCTTGAGCATTTTATATAAATGAGCCCCACGTCTAGTAGAGCTGTCACTGCACTTACAGCTCTCCTGTCTCTCTCCCTCTTTTTCCACCCAGCGCCAGCCTCCAACCATTGAATTATTATTTTATTATTACTATTTATTATTATAGCGCCATCAATTCCATGGTGCTTTACATATGAATGGGGTATAAATAATAGGGACAAGTACAATAATCATAAACAATACAAGGCACAAACAGGTACAGGAGGAGAGAGGTCCCTGCCCGCGAGGGCTCACAGTCTACAAGGGATAGGTGAGGATACAGTAGGTGAGGGTAGAGCTGATTGTGCGGCGCTGTATCAGACTGAGGGTTACGGCAGGTTGTAGGCTTGTCGGAAGAGGTGGGTCTACAGGTTCCTTTTGAAGCTCGTCAAGGTAGGTGAGAGTCTGATGTGTTGTGGCAGAGAATTCAATGACAGGTCACTCTTGTCTGAATGTTCTGCTGACTCCACCCAAGATTGCATACTTGCTCGTGCCATCATTCTCTGGGTCTGTGCATATGCAGTTAGGTCCTCATGACTTTGTGAGAGCAGGAGTATCCATCTGCACCCCAGGGAACGACAGCGTCAGTGTGAGATCTTGGGCAGGGAAGAAAAGTCACCGAACAAGAGTGACCGCTCAGTCAATGACAAAAGTAGCATGCAGGGAAATAGGGAGAGAGGCTGGAAATGCTGTAGATGCAATGCACTGGCCAATAAAGCAAAAACAAATAACGCAATGGATTTCTAGAAAAAAACCCAGACAACTCTAGTTTGGGGAAGAAAATCGACAGGTTCCCCTTAACCCTAGAAGGCGCAACCATAGAAATCTACCATAGAAAACAAGTAATCTAGCAGGCCTGCGGGGCCCCAGGTATGCGTTCTAGGGTTAAGCTTCTGTGACTTCAAGGGGGAGTTTCAGTCAGGTATCATACTGTGACATCACATGTGAGATTTCCATCACTATTTATATAGTTTGAAAGACTCTTATGTAGAAATGAACTGCATTCTAGTTTGCCTTTTCACATGGATTTTTCTAGAAAATTCGATTTGAATGTAATGTCCCTTATTATGGAGTTTCTCCAGACCTGAGACCCTAGAGAAAAACAAATGTAAGATACAAAAACGAAAAAATCCTCACACTCACCGCTCACCACTTCGGCCCCTGCGTTCCTCACCATCACTCGTCCAGTCTTTGCTCCATCTTCAGTTTCCTGCCACTCTCCTTGAAATCCAAGTGGTCCCAACAGTGGCCTGGGACTTCGGACTTTGATGAGGCCGGAAGGGTTAGGTACATGAGCGCACAATGTCACGGTGCTGTTAAAATAAAGTCTAACTCAAAATTACTATATCTGAACCACCCAGTTCTCGTACAGACTAGAAGACCCAGCTGCGGAGTCCCTAAAGGCCCCTGTGCAGACCAAAACAACCCTAACTGGATGACTCAGAAGACCACTTGGACCATCGTTCCCTAAACAGCCATCAAAGATTTCACCTACTTCCTGTTACGTCCCCACCGGAGTCCGCTCCAGCGACTTCTGCTCTGATCACCAGGCGACGCCGTGTTCCTGCTGTGGATGGTGCTGGTGATGGGAGAGGAGTCGATACCAGCGGCACCAGTGGGTGCAGGCTCCGATCATCCACTGGGCTTGGGATCTGAAGTACCACTGGCTGACTGTGGGTGGCGTGTGTCTTCCAGCTGAAGTTGCCAGCTACTGCCAATGGGAAGACACCACACCCATCTTAGTTCCCCTCCTATCTGCTGACCTCTGCCAGAGATAGTTCTGATTTCCTGGCTCCTGATCTGCCCTATTCTGTTTTGTGATTCCTGTGTGCTGACTTCTGCTTGTTTTCTGACTACCCTTCTGCCTGCTGTTTTTGTACCTCGCTGCCTGATCCGGATTTCACCTCTGATACATTTTCTGATTTCGTCCTTGCCTGCCGATTCTGTCCCTGTTCTGCTATTCCTGGTTTGACCCTGCCTGACGACTACTCTCATCGGACTGCAGCCTTCCACAGGTAGTGATCTCCAGGACCCTGTGTAATTCCAAATCCCTGTATAGGGGTTAAAGGGTTTCAGGGTTCTGGGGGTCCTGCTTGGTGAGTGGCTTCCCTCTAGCCTGTCCCTTACATCCCATCTGAGTCTGTTGATCCAGGCAGGCGTTACACCTCCTTGAGAATCTGGAGGAAGTTGAAAAATGAAATAAGGTAAACCAAAAGTATTAATCTGCCAGGAGAAAAACAAGGCAGGCTGTAGTTCCAAGCAGGGTCCACTTCAGAAATATCACCAGCGGAGAATGGAAGCCAGGAATGCTGGTAGGGCAGACTGAATTATAGTATTGGAAACACCTGTTGGCAGAAGGATAATGAACACACAAACAAAGTGTTCAGAACCTGGAAAATGATAGAATCTGACATTGGCTCAGTGGAGAGGGAAACGGACAACAGCACAGGAGGCTGCCAGATCAAATATGAGGCATGACAGTGATGCATCATGACATAGTGGCCTGTTGCTTGCTAGTGCACATTTCTCCCTATAAGAGGCATGGGGATTTCAGGGCATGTGATGGTTACCCGGAGATGCAATGAAGTCTGGACAGGAGATGTGGAGGCGTCGGAGAGGAGATGTTGGGGTGACTATAAGATTTTTTCATTTTTTTAACATTTTGATGGACCTTTACAGGTCCTAAAGATGGCAGCCAGCTGCTTACATTTTGATGAATCTGTGGGATGGAAAATTGCAAAAACAAAATCAGCATTTTGGCGAATGCGAATATTTGTATAAATCAAACAATAAAATTTTCTTGAGTTTATTTGCTCGTCTCTACCCTCAAGGTTTTGTAAAGTATTTTTTTTTTAATCAGGTTCATCTAAGGCTATAAACCTAATATTTCATAGGTCCCATACATCATTCCGGTGTTTCCCTATAGATACAACCGGATAAAAGCATGAGAACTATAAAGGACACACACGGGGCTGATTGGCAGCAGGAAGCGGCTTTCTACAAAATATTCCCTCTTATTACATTTGTAACTGAATATTGTTCTTTAAATTATTCACCACGGACATTTCATTAATAATGTAACCGCGTCTCCAGAACTCCGCTACATGAGCGGGGATTACAACCGGTTATACGGTTCGCAGCCTCCAGGATTGTGATCCCATCAACTCCGCTCAATGGAAGATGAAAACATCCTACATGACCCCATCAGGATTTAATACAAAGTCATAAACCTGCAGATCTATAATACCGCTCCTATATAGGTACAAGGGTCAACCAAAAAAATGTATAATACCGTATTACAGATGTATACTGCTCCTGTTTACTAGGAGTCCCCTGAGCACAAAAACTAACTAAAAGAACTCAAAATAGTATTATTTATCAGAATTAGCTTGTATATAGTAGTATTATTTATCAAAAATAGCTTGTATATAGTAGTATTATTTATTAGAATTAGCTTGTATTTGATAGTATTATTTATCAGAATTAGCTTGTATATAGTAGTATTATTTATCAGAATTAGCTTGTATATGGTAGTATTACTTATCAGAATTAGCTTGTATATGGTAGTATTACTTATCAGAATTAGCTTGTATAGGGTAGTATTATTCATCAGAATCAGCTTTTATATAGTAGTATTATTTATCAGAATTAGCTTGTATATGGTAGTAATATTTATCAGAATTAGCTTGTATATGGTAGTATTATTTATCAGAATCAGCTTGTATATAGTAGTATTATTTATCAGAATCAGCTTGTATATAGTAGTATTATTTATCAGAATTAGCTTTGTATATAGTAGTATTATTTATCAGAATTAGCTTGTATATAGTAGTATTATTTATCAGAATTAGCTTGTATGTGGTAGTATTATTTATCTTGTATATGGTATTATTATTTATCAGAATTAGCTTGTATATGGTAGTATTATTTACCAGAACTAGTTTGTATATGGTAGTATTATTTATCAGAATTAGCTTGTATATGGTAGCATTATTTATCAATATTAGCTTGTATATAGTAGTATTATTTATCAAAAATAGCTTGTATATAGTAGTATTATTTATTAGAATTAGCTTGTATTTGATAGTATTATTTATCAGAATTAGCTTGTATATAGTAGTATTATTTATCAGAATTAGCTTGTATATGGTAGTATTACTTATCAGAATTAGCTTGTATATGGTAGTATTACTTATCAGAATTAGCTTGTATAGGGTAGTATTATTCATCAGAATCAGCTTTTATATAGTAGTATTATTTATCAGAATTAGCTTGTATATGGTAGTAATATTTATCAGAATTAGCTTGTATATGGTAGTATTATTTATCAGAATCAGCTTGTATATAGTAGTATTATTTATCAGAATCAGCTTGTATATAGTAGTATTATTTATCAGAATTAGCTTTGTATATAGTAGTATTATTTATCAGAATTAGCTTGTATATAGTAGTATTATTTATCAGAATTAGCTTGTATGTGGTAGTATTATTTATCTTGTATATGGTATTATTATTTATCAGAATTAGCTTGTATATGGTAGTATTATTTACCAGAACTAGTTTGTATATGGTAGTATTATTTATCAGAATTATCTTGTATATGGTAGTATTATTTATCAGAATTATCTTGTATATGGTAGTATTATTTATCAGAATTATCTTGTATATGGTAGTATTATTTATCAGAATTATCTTGTATATGGTAGTATTATTTTTCAGAATCATCTTGTATATAGTAGTATTATTTATCAGATTCATCTTGTATATAGGAATATTATTTATCAGATTCAGCTTGTATATGACAGCATTATTTATCAGAATTATCTTGTATATAGTAGTATTATTTATCAGAGTTAGCTTGTATCTGGCAGCATTAATTAGCAGAATTGGCTTTTATATGGCAGCATTATTTATCAGAATTAGCTTGTAGATGGTAGTATTATTCATCAGAATCAGCTTTTATATAGTAGTATTATTTTTCAGAATTAGCTTGTATATGGAAGTATTATTTATCAGAATCAGCTTGTATATAGTAGTATTATTTATCAGAATTAGCTTTGTATATAGTAGTATTATTTATCAGAATTAGCTTATATATGGTAGTATTAGTTAGGAACTGCATTGTTATGTGGGAACTATATGACAGTATCATTATTATTATTATTATTATATGGACTCTATAAAGTTTTAGAATTCTATTACTGTATAGTCATTATGTGACAGTATTTTATTGGCATTATATGGCAGTATAATGTAAGATTTTTTTTTTTTTTAAAATGAAATCAATGTGACTTTTCTTTGCTTGTTGCTCAGGCTTCCTTAAGAAGGTATATTTGCTACTGCAATGGGCACATTGAATTTTCCTTTGGTTTTTATTAAGAAAATAACACAATGGATATAAAGTGACTCATAATGAGAGGAAAGTCTGTCCCTTGATGAGACCTTCCATGTTCATGGTCTCGTGGCTAATGACATGACTGTTTCAGGGAAGACACAAAATATAGAATGATTCTGATGTTCCTCTCTTGTTCTCCCTGTCTAGCCAATGTTTACAGTCTCAGTGAGTATCGGGACACACTCTTCTGAAAAAAAGAAAAATGTTAGTATAGGGTTATCTATTTATTCATATTATATTATTTCCAGGAGGAATAACAGAGGAATTGTACATTGCAGCATTCTACGCACGCGGGAAATAGAAAATGGCGGAGTCTAGTGTAATATTCACAGCAACTGACAGCAGAGGAGGGATAAAATTCTTGTTTGTGCAAGGAAAGTCCATGAAGGATATTCATGGTGATGTGTCGCAGACATTGGGGGTCAATGGCCTTCATATTCCACAGTTTAGAACTGGGTTGCCAAATGTAAAACGGGCCACTTCAGCACCTGTCGCAGGTGGAGGAGGGGACGCTGCGCTCTCCCACTGCTCGGGTCCGGCTCCTGCGGCTGCCGCTGCTGCTCGGTGGTGGCTCGAGCGGTGGGCCGGATCCCGGGGACTCGAGCGGCGCTCCTGCCCGTGAGTGAAAAGGGGGATTTTGATTGTGGGGATTTGGTTATTGTCCGTGACGCCACCCACGGTTGTGGTGATATTGGTGACACCACCGCTGCTCTAGACGGGGATCCCGGGAGCGGTGACAGGGAGCAGCCTTGTTGTTAGTTCTCCCCTCCGTGGGTAGGGGGTTGGTTGTCCCGGGGCCCGGTTATGGGGGTAGGGATGGATGACAGGCGGGTTACGGGGCCTGGCGAGGTGCAGGGTCGCGGGGGCAGCGCTGTGCCGCACGACACGGTGGTACTCACTCAGCCAATGATGAGGACACAGTTCTCGGTAAAACACACGGCTGGATGGACGGGTCCCACAGACGGCTGCGGTGTTGTTGCTCCCGGCAGGTTGATGGTGACTGCCTTTCCCTGCACCTATGTACGGTAGATGGTTCCAATGGGTTCCCACCGGTAACCCGCTCCCCAGCTTGGATATGGGCTGGAGGAGCCCCTGTTGCCCACAGGCTCTGGCTCTGGGAAACGGTTGCCTTGGCGGTGGCGGTGTCTCCCTCTCCTGGTTGGACTGTTGCCTTCTGTCGGGACTTGGCTGCTGGGAAACCCAGGAGGTTCCCTTCACTAACAAATTCGGCAAATTCACGGCGACTACTAGCCTTGCCGGGGTCCGTAAGCCCCTGCCAGATGGTGCTGGCTTCTCTTTGCGTACCGGTCCGGTACCGCCGGACCACCGCCTGTCCACGGTCCTTACGGTAGACTCCGATAGGCCACTCCTGCAGACGGTCACCACCGTCTGCCAACCTTGCTGTACCGCCCGGGCCACACACCCGGACCCTGTCAGTTAGTTGCTCCACTACTACTTTCCTCCCTTCCACTTTCACCTCCAAAACTAAACTGTCTGCTTTTCCTGCCTCCAGGACTGTGAACTCCTCGGTGGGCGGGGCCAACCACCTGGCCCACCCCCTGGTGTGGACATCAGCCCCTGGAAGAAGGCAACAAGGGTTTTGTGTATGACTTCGGTGTGCCTGACCGGGAGTGTGGGGTGTGTGGGTGTTGTGCTCTGTGGCCCCTGGCTTGTCCAGGGGCCACACACCAATGATGAGGAACGTCCTGGACGCCCGAGAGTGGTTGCTGTTCTGGAGATCGCCGATGCTGCGCACAACCTCATACTGGAGAATCCACAAATTTCAGCTAAAGCAATAGCAGACATCATGGGGATTTCCCGTGAACGTGTTTGTGTCATTCATTATCCATGAACATTTGGACATGAGGAAGCTTCTGCAAAGTGGGACCCCAAATGTCTGACAACAGATCAGAGAAGAAGCGAGTGAAAACTTCCCGCTCCATTTGTCAGTGTTTCTGGACTGATAAGAACTTCCTGGATGGACTGGTCACTATGGATGAGACCTGGATTTATTTGTATGACCCTGAAAATAAGGAGCAGTCAAAAGAGTGAAGGCACAGGGGTTCTCCTTGTCCAAAGAAGTTAAGGGTGCAAAAATCAGCCACTAAGGTGATGGCATCTGTGTCCTGGGATAAGGAGGGCGTGCTGCTAGTGGACTACCTACAAAAGGGTTCCACCATCAATGCAAAGTATTACACTGAACTTTTGGACCAATTGAAGGCAGCTCTGAAGGCCAAAAGGTGCGGCAAGCTGTCCAAATGAATCTTGTTCCTGCAAGACAACGCCTCCGCTCACACTGCACAAGTGACCACGACACAACTGGCAGAGCTGGGCTTCCAGATGATTGACCACCCATGTTATTCACCAGATCTAGCTCCCTCCAACTATCATCTGTTTCCAAACCTGAAGAAACACCTCAAAGGCAACAAATTTCACATCATTTCTGATGCCATGGCTGCTACGGATGCCTGGTTTGAGGCACAACCGAAATCCTTCTTTTTGCTAGACTAACAGAACTTGGAATACTGATGGAAGAAATGTGTTGTCATCAGTGGAGAGTATGTGGAAGAAATGTAAAGTTTCATCATCCTATCTAGTTTCTTTCTGGGTAAAGCCAAAGACTTATCAGCAGCCCCTAATATCTCTGCTCAGTTGTATCTGATAATAACCACTCCCCACCTGGAAAAATGCCGTCTGCTCCCAATAGAGTGCACTGGTGTACCGCCCCGCGGGCTCGGCTGCGACCGCCGAGCCGCTCGGGTCTGTGCTCGCACTGCGGGTGGTGGCTCGAGCCTCCCACGGACCCAGGGGTCACGTCGCTCTGCAAGGGAGTTGGCGCTACACGCGGGGATTTGGAGTGTTTGGATTTGAGGTGATAGTTCGTGATGCCACCCACGGGTTGTGGTGTTTGTGAACACCACCGCTGCGGTGAAGGTACGGGGATCCCGGGAGCGGTGTAATGGCGCAGCTAGGTATTGACCCCTAAGTGGGTAGGTGTTGTTGGTCCCGGGGTCCGGTGGGCCGAGGCCCGGGGTGCAGGGTGTAGTGTTGCGGTGCAGCGCGGCGCGGTGCCTGATGGCACTGGTGTACTCACTCTGACACAAGACACTGGAGTCACTGGTAAACCAAACGGAGTGATGAACGGGGCCCGCAGCCGGCTGCAGCTTTTCCCAGGTTAGGTTGGTAATGTCCGCCTTTCTCCTGCACCTTTATATGTGAATCTTGACTCCTGTGCCTAGGCACCGGTAGTCCGCTCCCCAGCGTGTATCTGTCGTAGGAGCCCGTTTGCCCGCAGACGCTGGCCCTTTGGATCTCTGGCCCTTGGCGGTGGCACTTATCCGGAATCGTTGGGCTTTTGCCTTCAATCGGGACTTAGGTGGGAATGAGCCCCTGAGGTCCAGACCGCAATCAGTTAATTTGACTATGGTGGTGGTTTATAGCCTAGTTCGGGGTCTGAGTACCCTGCCTGGTGCTCTGGTATCCAGTTGGCTCCCCGGTTCGGTTCCGGCGGGCCACTACCCTGTCCCGGTCCCTTACGGTTCCACCGGTCGTATTCCCAGTCTCCTGCAGGCGGCCACTACCGTCTGCCTCCTTGCCAATGGTGACTGGGCTCCAACACAGCCACCGGAGTAGTCTTTGGCAGGCCTGAGCACAGGTCTGCTTCTGGACTTGAACTCGACTCTTCCCGAGCCTGAGCTAGGCTTCAACTCGACTACTACTACTTGGGTTCCCGCCTCTAGGTCTGTGAACTCCTCGGTGGGTGGAGCCAACCGCCTAGCTCCAACCCCCTGGTGTGGAGATCAAACCTGGAGGGTGGTGACAAGGTTTTTAGTTTGACCGCTGTTACCTAACTGGGAAGGGGGTGTGTAGTGTTGTTGTGTCTACCTTGGTCGACCTGGATAGTACAGGGCGTCACATTCCCCCTTGGTGGGGTTTTGTGAGTAGTGTCCCTGCTCGTCCCTTGGGTGGTGAGTGTGCAGAGAGTTATATCAGGGCCTGAACAGGAGATAGGGACACGCTGGTGGCTTAGACCTCACTACCATTAAGTGTACCTCTATGTTGAGAGAAAGCCTAGGGTGCGTTTAGTCTGAGGGAGCCAGTGCTGGGGTTCTCATCCAGTCACCACCAGGGTGTCCAGTGTGACACATGCTAAGCCATTCATATGCAATAATTGTGCATCCCAATCACTCTGATCACACCACTTACATGCCAAATTCAGTGAGAAATTTAAATGGTTAAACAGCAGCTATTTGAGATAGCTCTGGTTGCTGCAGTTAGTTGTGGGTACTGGCCAACTGCACCTTGGTACCCACCATGTGTAATGGGATCAACAATTCAGACTGCATCATTAATGTAGAAATGGATTTGAATACTGTTTCAGCAATTGCCCACAAGGGGGCAGTGTCAGACTGTGCAACCACAAACACTGAGGTGGGAAATCCCCTACTGCAGCTTGTGTGTGAAAACCAGGAAGAAAAAAAAGTGCGGGAAGGTTGTTCAGCTCCAGAGCTCAGCCAGAGGAGAGCTGCGTGTGGTCTCCCTGAACAGAGGGCTCTTTTGCCACCGGAGTCTTGGAGAAATCACCCTGTGGAAGTGGTTTCTGCCATTCCCGGTCTGCAGGACTTTGTTTGCACCAAGGATCTAACCGGACTGCAGAGCATCGCAACCAGAGTGTGAGTGCAGGGGCTGTGATCTCCCTTCTTCTGCTCGGCGTGCCCCGGGACTAAAAGACTGACTAGAATCCGTTACCAGCGGGGGAAGATCAAAGGAAAAGACCGAGGAGCTGCATCCCTTCCGCGGTGCACCGGGACCCATCATCGTGAGACTCCAGGCCTGCGACGTGGGAGCGGCATCTTCTTCCGGGATAGACTGGTACGTGATTGTAGGGAAAGTTAGGGAAAGTTGCCGCCATTTTTTTGTTGTTGTTTTTCCTTTCTTCTTGCTGCGTACCCGGAAGGAGTGAAAATCCAGGCACTCCACTATACACATGTGCGCAGATAGTTCGGTTGATTGTATTATAAATATGTTTCCTAGTAAAGAAATGTTACTACCGGTAAAATCTGAGTATGGGGATTTTATTGGAATAGAGCATACACACACACCCGCGGCCCTACCACCGGTCGCTTCATGTGGCGTAGTCGGCAGGATGTGTGACCAACAAAATCATCCCCCGGTAGTAACTTATAACCGGACAGCTCCCCCGCCGTCTATTGTCAATCAGGTGAGGAAGTTTGACGGACGGAACTATCCTGTAACTGAATGGACTGAACAACTTAAGATAGTGGGGGAAATGTATAACACTGATCCTAAGACCTTAGCAGAAATGGCCATGCTAACATTAGAAGGGGAAGCGTGGACGACAGTCAGGCTGGAGACGGTTAGGGGCCAGCGTACGTTGGATGACTTGGTGCGGGTGCTGGAGAACACCTATGGGCCGACCACATATGCGGGAACATTGCGCTATATGTTCTTCCGGCGTACTCAACTCGAGTCGGAGGACATTCCTCAATATGCCAATGCCCTTCAAGTGCTACTAGAACAAGTCGGTAGAAACGAAGAACAGATAGCTAGTACGGGTACCCGTGACCTGGTGTTGAGAGATCAGTTCGTGACCGGATTGAGAGACCCGTACCTTAACCGCTCATTGCAAGATCTACTCAGGATAAATCCGGCCTTTACGTTCGCTGAGGCCAAACAAGAAGCTATAGAACGTTCAAGGGGACCTGTCGTGGAGACACAGACATATACCGCGGCTTGCAGGTCCATATCTGGTATCGGAACTCCGAACAGCAACACGGAAGAACTGAAACAGATGGTGGCAGAGTTGCAGAAACAGGTGTTACAGCTCACCTTAGACCAACAGGCGGGCCGGCAAGCGAGACAACAACCCAGCCGGCCGATGGGAAGATGCTGGACATGCGGCGATCCCCGCCATAGAGCCAACCGTTGCCCCCAGAACTTTTAAACTCCTCCACAGTCCGATCTACCAGAACCAGCAAGTCATGTCCCACAACAGTGGCCGCCTTTAAACTAGACGCCCCTGCCAAAGAGGCTCACTCGGCAGGGGATGCCAAAGAGAGGGGTGTAGGAAAACAGAGCCAGCCACGGAACAAACTTGCATCAAATAGCCCCACCCTGGAAGTATTACTGGAAGGGATCGCCATACAAGGGTTAATGGATACTGGGTCTCAGGTATCCACCATCTCCGAGCAGTTCTACGAAGAATGTCTAAAGCCGCGGGTTGCCTATGACCCTGATACCGCCATCAAGATCAAAGCAGCCAATAATCTACCCATTCCGGTGACGGGAGTTGCCTGGATGAACACCGAAATCTGTGGCCAAGATCTCGGGAAGAGAGGGATAATCATGGTCATGGAAGGCTTTGGATCAGAAACGCCCATGATTATTGGGATGAACCTCTTGAAAGACCTGAATCTGGTGTTGTTTACCAAGAAGGGGCCCAAGTACTGGCAAGAAGTGACCGCACATAGGGCCACCCGCCGTGCCTTTCAGCAAGTGGTCCGGAGCTGCAACCTCCAGCGAATGACAGAAGAACAACTGCCGCTGGCCACGGTCACCGTACCCCGCCATACTAGGATCACCTTACCAGCTGGGAAAGAGACAGTTATCTCACTACCCCTTAGCACCATGAGACAGCTTGAAGGCGTGGAGGTGCTGATTGAGCCGCGCTCCCCGAAGGAAGGGAAGCTGAATCCACTAGTCGCTCGAACTCTAGCAGTAGTGAGAAAGGGAAGAATTCCTGTCAGGCTGGGCAACACGGCTAACGTGAGCGTTGACCTAGAAGCCGGGACACAGCTCGCCCGAGTCTACGCTCTAACCGAAGAGGTGAACCCTATGAGCCCCCTCCAGTTTGTACCATCTACAGAGGGAGATTGGACAGTGACGGTCTCTGCCATGGCCGCTGTCGCGGGTGACACCAACGTGAGGCGAGAACTACGAGAGAAGTGTCAGTTGGACGTATCCCAATACTCCAAACGGGAGGTGTCCCAGGTGGAAGAGCTACTTCAAGAGCATCAGGCGTCCTTTGCCCGGCATGACACCGACTTTGGGTGCACCACCAGTATCAAGCACGAAATCCCCACCAGTGACACTGCTCCTATCCGTGAAAGGTACCGCCAAATTCCTCCCCAGCAATACCAAGAAGTGAAAAATCTCCTGAATTCCATGTTACACGCGGGAGTGGTACGAGAAAGCCAGAGCCTCTGGGCGGCACCGGTAGTGTTAGTCAAGAAGAAGGACGGATCCCTGAGATTCTGTGTGGACTACCGCCGTTTGAATGCTTGCACCATCCGGGACTCGTACCCTTTGCCAAGGATCGAAGAATCCCTGACAGCCCTGAAGAAAGCCAAATACTTCTCTTCGTTGGATCTGGCCAGCGGATATTGGCAGGTACCTATGCATGAGAAAGATAGAGAGAAGACTGCTTTCATCTTACCCATGGGCCTGTACGAGTTCGACCGGATGCCCTTTGGTCTGAACAACGCGCCGGGGACTTTCCAGCGGCTGATGGAGCGCTGCTTGGGAGACTTCAACTTCGACTTCACCCTCATCTACCTGGACGACATTGTAGTCTATTCGGCCACATTTGAAGAACACCTGCAGCAGCTGGGCCGTGTGTTCAGTAGGTTGAGAGAACATGGCCTGAAGTTGAAACCCAGCAAGTGCCGTCTTCTGCAGCCCGAGATCAATTACCTGGGCCACCGGATCTCAGCCGAAGGTGTCCATCCATCTTCAGAGAAGATAGCCGCCGTACGGGATTGGCCGCAGCCCACAAACGTCAAGGAGGTCAGGGCTTTCCTGGGGTTGGCCGGCTACTACCGACGGTTCGTCAAAAACTTCGCCCGACTTGCTGCACCCTTGCATGACCTGCTTCGAGGGACTACCAACAGCCCCAGAGGACGACCCATCAGCTGGGGACCCAGCCAGGAAGAGTCCTTCCAAGCCCTAAAGGGTGTCTTAACGTCTCCCCCCATCCTGGCATATGCGGACTACAACCTGCCCTTTCAACTACACACCGATGCCAGTCTACAGGGTCTAGGGGCAGTACTCTCACAGGTACAAGAAGGCAAGGAACGGGTCATAGCCTATGCCAGTCGGTCCCTACATGAGGGCGAGAAGAACCCCACCAATTATAGCTCGTTCCGGCTGGAGCTGTTGGCCCTAACGTGGGCTATGGCGGAGAAATTTGCAGGGTACCTCACGGGGACCGAAGTACTAGTCCTGACCGATAACAACCCATTGGCCCACTTAGAAAATGCGAAGCTCGGAGTCATGGAGCAGCGTTGGATGGCTCGGCTCTCCAAGTTCAATTACAAGATCAAATATAGGGCTGGAGCTGAGAATCAAAATGCGGACAGCCTGTCTAGAGTGTCATACCCCTTACTCAACTGAGACCGGGATGAAGAATTAGAAGGGGACGAGATGCCTGACTTTGCAAAGCTCGCCCAACAGATGGTGGATTACCGCCAGTTCGTTGTGGGCGAAGCTGGAACTCCAGTGGGAGTCGCCTTGTCACCCCAGGAGTGGTGCAGGCTCCAGGACCAGAACCCTGAATGGGCTCTACTCAAACAATGGGTGAAGCGGCAGCAGAAGCCTCCCGCCGATATACGGGCACGACTGTCTACCGGGACCTTGACCCTGCTCAGTCAGTGGGACCGGCTGATTCTGAGAGAAGGAGTGCTATACCGGAAGGTTCTCTTGTCGCACATGCTGGAGGAATGCACACAAGTTGTGGTGCCTGATCAATTGGCCCGTGAGATGGTGGCCCAAGCCCACAAAAGGAATGGACACTTCGGAATAGACAAGACCTTTCGGTGGATTCAACAGTCCATCTATTGTCCGGGGCTCCGCAAGCTGGTTGAAGACGTCTGCCAGACCTGTCGCACCTGCGAACTACACAAGTCCCCTGAGCAGCGTGCACCTGTTCAGACAATTAAAACATCCAGGCCCCTTGAGCTGTTGATGGTGGACTATCTGCTGATTGGGACGGCGAGCAGTGGCTATCAGTACTGTCTAGTCATGGTGGATCACTTCACAAAATTCGCTGTCGCTACCAAAGACCAGACGGCTGAATCGGCTGCTCGGGCCATCTGTCGACAGTTCATCCACGTCTACGGGTGCCCGGAGAGGTTGCACTCCGACCAGGAGGCTTGTTTCGAAGGCCGAGTCATCGAAGAGCTGCATCGGATGTATGGGATCCAGAAGTCGAGGACCACTCCTTACCACCCACAAGGGAACGGTGCATGTGAACGCTTCAACCGGACCCTACTCCAGCTGATCCGCACCTTGGCCGATGATAAGAAAGACCAATGGCCCCAATTCCTTCCTGATCTAGTATGGGCCTACAACAACCAGGTCCACTCTGTGACTGGCTACACCCCACACACCCTTCTCTTTGGCCGCCCCAGAAAAGGGGTCCATGACCTGAACCTATTCCGCCCTGGAGATGATGTCTGCCATAACTACCCCTCCTGGCTAAATGCTCACCGACAGAAGATGGAGACTGTACACAGGCTGGTGAGCCAACAAATCCGGGGCCAGATACATGCTGACCCACTCCCCGTGCAAGAGCAGCCCTTGAAGTTGGGACAGCTAGTCCTGCTCCGTATCAAGAAGCCCCAAGGGAAACTTCGAGCCAAGTGGGAGACTGAGGTCTACCGGGTAATCGAACGCCCCTACCCCAACGGGCATGTATACCGAGTGCGGGGTGAAGACAGTCACAGCATCCGCACTGTGCACCGAAATATGTTGCGTCCCTGCCGATCCCAGCCTGACTCCCCTACCACAGTACCCGGAGGGGGTGACGCTACCAACACGACTGACGTCACAGACGTTTCCCAGCATAGTGATCACATTGACTCTGAGATCGGTGACCCACCTACACAACCCAGTTCTTCCCCCGGAGTGCTGACTGAAGTGGGGCGTAAAGACAGTGACAGGGAGGGGAACAACCGACCCTTGAGACGCACTGACCGCACCACTGCTGGGATCCCGCCCGGGCGGTCTTACAGGGACCAGTATGTATGGCCCACTTCTCAACCAACCCCTGTGACATCTGCAGTCATCGCTGCCTGGGAACCGACGGTAGTTGACAGGGACTGCCAACCTTTAAGTGGGGGGGTATGTAATGGGATCAACAATTCAGACTGCATCATTAATGTAGAAATGGATTTGAATACTGTTTCAGCAATTGCCCACAAGGGGGCAGTGTCAGACTGTGCAATCACAAACACAGAGCTGGGAAATCCCCTACTGCAGCTTGTGTGTGAAAACCAGGAAGAAAAAAAAGTGCGGGAAGGTTGTTCAGCTTCAGAGCTCAGCCAGAGGAGAGCTGCGTGTGGTCTCCCTGAACAGAGGGCTCTTTTGCCACCGGAGTCTAGGAGAAATCACCCTGTGGAAGTGGTTTCTGCCATTCCCGGTCTGCAGGACTTTGTTTGCACCAAGGATCTAACCGGACTGCAGAGCATCGCAACCAGAGTGTGAGTGCAGGGGCTGTGATCTCCCTTCTTCTGCTCGGCGTGCCCTGGGACTAAAAGACTGACTAGAATCCGTTACCAGCGGGGGAAGATCAAAGGAAAAGACCGAGGAGCTGCATCCCTTCCGCGGTGCACCGGGACCCATCATCGTGAGACTCCAGGCCTGCGACGTGGGAGCGGCATCTTCTTCCGGGATAGACTGGTTCATGATTGTAGGGAAAGTTAGGGAAAGTTGCCGCCATTTTTTTGTTGTTGTTTTTCCTTTCTTCTTGCTGCGTACCCGGAAGGAGTGTAGATCCGGGGACTCCACTATACACATGTGCGCAGATAGTTCGGTTGATTGTATTATAAATATGTTTCCTAGTAAAGAAATGTTACTACCGGTAAAATCTGAGTATGGGGATTTTGTTGGAATAGAGCATACACACACACCCGCGGCCCTACCACCGGTCGCTTCACATGTATGGGGCAGCCTTAGGTCCTGAGCTTGCTTCACACACTCACTCCAAACATGCTTTGTACCTGTAAGGCCGGTGTTGGGGAGGAATTCAATAGCACCACCTACTGGACTCCGGTAAACCTACATGGAGAGAGTCATGCACACATATGGCAATCATGGCAGATACTGGTCTGGTTCACTGTGATGGATCAATATAAAGAGAATATCCCCCAGAAATCCTCAATCTTCTTCCTTATGCACACTCTTTAAATATTTAAGAACACAAAAAAGTCTCAGCCGCCCGAACACAATTCGGTGAGCAAACATTACAGACAGGGACGGTGCGATGTTTGATTTCCAGAGACTTTGGGACATATTCGGCTGAAATTTGCAATGTGCTCCTAAAACAAACAGCTCTGTGAACGTTCTTCGAAGTTGGGACGTGTGCCAGACAATGAGAGGTGGAATATGCTGAGATCAGCGGCGCAGTAGCCTGAAACCCAAACAATGCACAGGGAAAAGGGGCCATATCTGTAAGATCAGAAGCGAAGAAAAGGAGAACGTCAGCAACACTGATAAAACATTGAGCAGAGCTGAGGAACCCTGAGGTCTTCATCTAGGCAAGTTTGAGGAGAAAGACTTTTCACAAGTTTATGCTATGTTTACATTATATCTATATTGTGTGTTTGGACTATATGCCCGGAGAACTCGCCAATACATGCTCAGAATGCAAAATGTTCCATCTATCTATTTATCTATCTATCCCTCTATCTATCTATCCCTCTATCTATCTATCTATCTATCTATGTATCTATCCCTCTATCTATCTATCTATCTATCTATCTATCTATCCCTCTATCTATCCCTCTATCTATCTATCTATCTATCCCTCTATCTATCTATCTATCCCTCTATCTATCTATCCCTCTATCTATCTATCTATCTATCTATCTATCCCTCTATCTATCTATCTATCTATCTATCTATCCCTCTATCTATCTCTCTATCTATCTATCTATCTATCTATCTATCTATCTATTTATCCCTCTATCTATCTATCTATCCATCTATCTATCCCTCTATCTATCTATCTATCTATCTATCTATCCCTCTATCTATCTATCTATCTATCTATCTATCTATCTATCCATCCATCCATCCATCCATCCATCTATCTATCTATCCCTCTATCTATCTATCTATCCCTCTATCTATCTATCTATCCCTCTATCTATCTATCTATCTATCTATCTATCCCTCTATGTATCTATCTATCCCTCTATCAAATCAAATCAAATCAAATCAAATAAGCTTTATTGGCAGGACCAAATACAAATTAGTTTTGCCAAAGCAAGTGTACATTAGGGGCTGGGGCTGTGGGGATGGTGGGTGGGGACTGTAGGAAGGATGGATGGGGCACATCCAGGGTGGGGACTGTGGGGGCACTTCTAGGATGGGGGCTATGGAAGTCCATGGCTTATGATGGGGCATATCCACGGTGGGGACTGTGGTAACGGTGGATGGGACATATCCAGGGTGGGGATTGGGGGGCCACATCTGGGATGGGGGGCTATGGGAGTCCATGGCTTATCATAGTTCTCTTTCTCGAAGTCTATGACATTCGCTCACATACCGCGCTGCTATCTCCACTGCGCTCTCTTCTTCCCCCAGCAGGATATATATTTTCTCTTCCTCCTTCATGGAGCTGAAATCCGGGAAGAGATGGGAGAGTCTCCTGAAGTGAGTGTCCCTCACTGCTGAGTACTTGGTGCAGTGTAGCAGGAAGTGGGTTTCATCCTCCAGGGCCTCCAGGTCACAGTGTTGGCACAGTCTGTCCTCCCTTGGCTTGTAGCTCTGCTTGTGTCGACCGGATTCGATGGCTAGACTGTGGGCACTGAGTCTATATCGGCTCAGGGTCCTGCGGTCTCTGGGGTCCGGGATTTTCTCCAGATACGGGGCCAGTCTGTAGTCTCTCTGTAGACTCTGGTACGTGGTTAGTTTCTGTGAGGTGTTGATGTCAGTCCTCCAGTCACTGACATACCTCTCCTGGCCCTCGTCTACCATCTTCCTGATTCTGGTTCTTGTCAGGCTGCTGTGATTGGTTATTTTGTCCAGTTGGGTTTGGGAGAGCTGTGCCAGGGGTCCTGGTTCATCTGGCCCACGTATATGTATCAGAGCTTTGTGGTGATGGGAGCTTGGATTGCTACTCTGTAGGTGAGCCTGAAATGATAGTGATCTCTTCAGAGCTGCTAGGTGTAGAGGGAATCTGCCCAGCTCAGCTCGACAGGCGCTGTTGGAGGTGCTTCGATGGACCTGGAGAAGGTGCTTACAGAATTCCAGGTGGAATATTTCTGTTGGGTTGGAATCCCACCTTGACCAATCTGGGTAAGTGTGAGGGCCCCAGACTTTGCTGCCATACAGGAGGATTGGGGCAATGATGGAATCGAAGATTTTTAGCCAGACCCTCACTGGTGGCTTCAGATGATACAATTTCCTTCGGATGGCATAAAAGGTTTTGCAGGCCTTGTTTTTCAGGGTCTCTATGGCTTGTTTAAAGCTCCCTGACTGGTGAATTTCCAGGCCCAAGTAGGTGTATTTGTCTGTTCCTGTTAGAGTGCAGCCGTTTACGACAAATGAAGGATGCTGGTCAAATCTTCTTTTTCTCTTCTGGAACACCATGATGTTAGTTTTCTTTAGATTGATCGGTAGTGCCCATGTGGAGCTGAATTTCTCCAAAATTTGTAGGTTGTCTTGGAGACCTTTCTCGGTTGGTGACACCAGCAGTAGGTCATCTGCATAGAGCAAGAATTTCACCTGGGCGTCATGGAGTGTGAGACCTGGAGCAGGTGAAGATTCCAGAGCAGTAGCCAGCTCATTGATGTAAATATTGAAGAGCGTTGGACTTAGGCTGCAGCCCTGTCTGACTCCTCGGCTCTGCTGGAAATAAGCCGTTCTTCTACCGTTCACACTCACGCTGCAGAGGTTCTCGGTGTAGGAGCTTTTGATGACATCGTAGGTCTTTCCTCCTATTCCGCTTTCCAGCATTTTTAAGAACAAGCCCGGGTGCCACACTGAGTCAAAGGCCTTTTTAAAGTCTACAAAGCAGGCGTATATCTTCCCATGCTTTGTATTGTGGACGTGGCTCTGAATGAGACTGTGCAGGGTGTAGATGTGGTCCGTGGTGCGGTGGTTTGGCACGAACCCTGCTTGGCTTTTGCTCAGGACATTGTGCTCGGTAAGGAAACTGATGATCCTTTTGTTTAGGATGCTGTTGAACAGTTTCCCCAAGTTACTGCTGACACATATGCCTCTGTAGTTGGCAGGGTCATACCTGTCCCCACTCTTGTGGATCGGTGTAATGAGTCCTTGGTTCCAGGTACGAGGGAAGTAGCCAGCACTCAGCACAATGTTGAACAGTTTAACCATTGCAGCTTGAATTTCTGGTGGGCTGTACTTCAACATCTCTGGGGGGATTCCATCCAGACCACTAGATTTTTTACACTTTATGGAAGTGATTTTCTCTGCAACTTCCTGTAATGTAATTGGTGTGTCCAGTGGGTTTTGGAAGTTTTTGATTTTCTCTTCCATTGCCTTTAGTTTTGATGTTATGTTTTCCTGCTCTTGGCTTAGTCCTTCTTTTGGGATGTCTTTGTAGAGGTCTCTGAAGTACTGGAGCCAGATGTTGCCATTTTGGATATGGGTATCAGTCTTTTTCTTGCTCTTTGTGTCCATGTGGCTCCATATTTCCCAGAAGGAGTTGTCTTGGAGGGCGTCTTGGAGTTGGCTAAGTTTGGTAGAGATGTAGCTCTGCTTCTTCCTCCTGAGGATGGTTTTGTACTGCTTTTGTATGGTGTCATAGGCTTCCCTCAGGTCTGGGTTGTTGGGGTCTCTGTGTTTATTGTTTGAGGCTGTTCTCAGGGTCTTTCGAACGGCTTTACACTCTTTGTCAAACCAACCATTGATCTGCTTTTCTTTTGGCCTCTTGTAGTTGACTTGTTTGAGGTCGGACAATTTGGCCATGGTGTGGAATATTTTGTTGAGGTCTTTTGCAGCTTGATTCACTCCTTCTGGGTTTGACTTGTACTTGTAGCTGTAGAAGTTGTGGAGCATCTCTTGTAATTCCGGTCTGTTGGGAGCCTCTTTATATTTTATTTCTGACGTCTTGGACCATTTATAGGATGGAGGTCGCTTGTAGAGGCTGCTCTGCTGTGGCTTTTGTGTGGATGGTTTCTCTGTAGATTTCATGTACAGGAGAAGTTGGCTGTGGTCTGACAGGTGCGTTTGTGGGGTGACTATGAAGGCGCTAATATTTGCCGGGTCCATATCTGTAATGGCGTAGTCTACTACACTCCTTCCTACATGGGAGTCTAGTGTATATCTTCCCAGTGAGTCTCCCTTTGTACGTCCATTAAGAATATGAAGACCTAAACTTTTACATAAGTTCAGGAGCTTTTTGCCACTTTTGTTGACTGTACTGTCATAGCTGTTTCTCTCTGAGTGTTCTGAGTCGTGACTGTCGTTCTCTGCCCCAAATATGTAGATGTTTCCATCTGTGGTCAGAAAGTCTTTTTCTCTCCCTGTTCTTGCATTGAGGTCTCCAAAGATGAGAACTTTGCCCATGACCTGATAATGGGTGGCTTCTTCTTGTAAGATCTCAAAGCTGTCTGGATTGAAGTCTATCTATCTATCCCTCTATCTATCTATCTATCTATCTATCTATCTATCTATCTATCTATCTATCTATCCCTCTATCTATCTATCTATCTATCTATCTATCTATCTATCCCTCTATCTATCCATCTATCTATCTATCCCTCTATCCATCTATCTATCTATCCATCCATCCATCCATCCATCCATCTATCTATCTATCCATCTATCTATCTATCCCTCTATCTATCTATCTATCCCTCTATCTATGTATCTATCTATCCCTCTATCTATCTATCCCTCTATCTATCTATCCATCTATCTATCTATCTATCCCTCTATCTATCTATCTATCTATCTATCCCTCTATCTATCCATCTATCTATCTATCCCTCTATCTATCTATCCCTCTATCTATCTATCCCTCTATCTATGTATCTATCTATCCCTCTATCTATCTATCCCTCTATCTATCTATCTATCTATCTATCTATCTATCTATCTATCTATCCCTCTATCTATCTATCTATCCCTCTATCTATCCATCTATCTATCTATCCCTCTATCCATCTATCTATCCATCCATCCATCCATCCCTCTATCTATCTATCCCTCTATCTATCTATCCCTCTATCTATCTATCCCTCTATCTATCCATCCATCCATCCATCCATCCATCTATCTATCCCTCTATCTATCTATCCCTCTATCTATCTATCTATCTATCTATCCCTCTATCTATGTATCTATCTATCCCTCTATCTATCTATCCCTCTATCTATCTATCTATCTATCTATCCCTCTATCTATCTATCTATCTATCTATCTATCTATCTATCTATCCCTCTATCTATCCATCTATCTATCTATCCCTCTATCCATCTATCTATCTATCTATCTATCCCTCTATCTATCCCTCTATCTATCCCTCTATCTATCTATCCATCTATCTATCCATCCATCCATCCCTCTATCTATCTATCCCTCTATCTATCTATCCCTCTATCTATCTATCCCTCTATCTATCCATCCATCCATCCATCCATCTATCTATCCCTCTATCTATCTATCCCTCTATCTATCTATCTATCTATCTATCTATCTATCTATCTATCCCTCTATCTATGTATCTATCTATCCCTCTATCTATCCCTCTATCTATCTATCTATCTATCTATCTATCTATCTATCTATCCCTCTATCTATCTATCTATCCCTCTATCCATCTATCTATCTATCTATCCCTCTATCTATCCCTCTATCTATCCCTCTATCTATCATCTATCCCTCTATCTATCCCGCTATCTATCTATCTATCTATCTATCTATCATCTATCTCTCTATCTATCCCTCTATCTATCTATCCCTCTATCTATCCCTCTATCTATCCCTCTATCTATCTATCTATCTATCTATCTATCCCTCTATCTATCTATCTATCTATCCCTCTATCTATCCCTCTAACTATCCCTCTATCTATCCCTCTATCTATCCCTCTATCTATCTATCCCTCTATCTATCTATCTATCTATCTATCTATCCCTCTATCCCTCTATCTATCCCTCTATCTCTCTATCTATCCCTCTATCTATCTATCCCTCTATCTATCTATCCCTCTATCTATCTATCCCTCTATCTATCTATCCCTCTATCTATCTATCCCTCTATCTATCTATCCCTCTATCTATCCCTCTATCTATCTATCCCTCTATCTATCTATCTATTATTATTTATTATTATTATTATTTATTTATAGAGCACCATTGATTCCATGGTGCTGTACATGAGAAGGGGGTTACATACAAAATACATATACAAGTTACAGTAGACAGACTAGTACAGAGGGAAGAGGGCCCTGCCCTTGCGGGCTTACATTCTATAGGATTATGGGGAGGAGACAGTAGGTGGGGTGTAGGTGGGGCGGCAGCTCCGCACGGTGGTGGGGCGGCAGCTCCGCACGGTGGTGGGGCGGCAGCTCCGCACGGTGGTGGGGCGGCAGCTCCGCACGGTGGTGGGGCGGCAGCTCCGCACGGTGGTGGGGCGGCAGCTCCGCACGGTGGTGGGGCAGTGAGGTCATTCAAGGTTATAGGCATTTCTGAACAGATGAGTCTTTAGGTTCCGTTTGAAGTTTGCAAGTGTAGATGATAGTCTGACGTGTTGAGGCAGTGAGTTCCAGAAGACTGGGGATGTTCGGGAGAAGTCTTGGAGACGGTTGCATGAGGAGCGAATGAGAGAGGAGGATAGAAGGAGATCTTGGGAGGACCGGAGATTACGTTTTGGAGTGTAGCGAGAGATTTATTCAGAGATATATGGAGGAGACAATTTGTGGATGGCTTTGTAAGTCAGTATTAGTAGTTTGAATTGGATACGATAGAAGATTGGGAGCCAGTGAAGGGACATGCAGAGAGGAGAAGCGGGGTGGTAGTGAGGCGAGAGGTGGATCAGTCGGGCAGCAGCATTAAGGATGGACTGGAGAGGGGCGAGCGTGTTAGCAGGGAGACCACATAGGAGGATGTTGCAGTAGTCGAGGCGGGAGATTATGAGAGCATGCACTAGCATTTTTGTAGATTGAGAATTGATGAAGGGACGGATTCTGGAAATATTTTTGAGTTGAAGACGACAGGAGGTGGTGAGGGATTGAATGTGTGGTATGAAGGACAAGGCAGAGTCAAAGGTCACTCCGAGGCACCGAACTTTGGGTGCTGGGGAGAGCGTGATGTTATTTATTGTAATAGATAGATCAGGTAGAGAGTGTAGGTGAGATGGAGGAAAGATGATCAGCTCAGTTTTGGCCACATTGAGCTTTAGGAAGCGAGAGGAGAAGAAGGAAGATATAGCCGATAGGCACTCTGGGATTCTGGACAGCAGAGATGTGACATCTGGACCAGAGAGGTAGATCTGAGTGTCATCGGCATATAGGTGGTACTAGAAGCCATGGGACTTTATGAGTTGTCCCAGGCCAAATGTATAGATAGAAAAAAGTAATGGTCCCAGGACAGAGCCTTGAGGGACACCAACAGAGAGAGGACGGGATGAAGAGGTTGTGTGGGAGTGGGAGACACTAAAAGTGCGGTTGGAGAGGTATGAAGAAATCCAAGAGAGGGCGAGGTCTCTGACACCAAGGGAAGAGAGGATCTGTAGTAGGCGGGAGTGGTCCACAGTATCGAAGGCTGAGGACAGGTCTAGAAGTAGGAGTATAGAGAAGTGGTTGTTAGCTTTGGCAGTAAGTAAGTCATTTGTGATTTTTGTCAGGGCAGTTTCAGTGGAATGATGTGGACGGAAGCCGGACTGTAGGTTGTCAAAGTGAGAGTTAGAGGAGAGGTGGGAGGAAAGTTCAGCATGGACGTGCTGTTCCAGGAGTTTTGAGGCGAATGGGAGTAGCGATATGGGGCGATAGCTGGCAGCAGAGGTTGGGTCGAGGGAAGGTTTCTTTAGGATGGGTGTGACTGTTGCATGTTTAAAGGCAGAAGGGAAGGTACCAGTTGTTAAAGATAGGTTGAAGAGATGGGTTAAGGCTGGAATTAGGATAGTGGTGAGGTTGGGGAGGAGGTGGGTTGGGATGGGATCACGTGCGCAGGTGGTGAGGTGCGCTTTTGAGAGAAGATGCGCAAGCTCTTCTTCGGTGATAGTGGAGAGGAAGTTTATGGGGGAGGAGCAGTGGTCTGTTATATGAAGGGGTTGTGGTGGTTGAGCAGAAAAGACTTGTCTGGTTTGGTCGATCTTTTCTTTGAAATATGTGGCAAATTCTTCTGCGGAAATGAGGGAGGTTGGAGGGGGCAGTGGTGGGCGAAGGAGGGAGTTGAAAGTATTGAATAGCTGTTTGGGGTTGTGTGTTAAAGAGGATATGAGGTTTCTGAAGTATTCCTGTTTAGCCGAGGTAAGGGCCAAGCGAAATGTGTGAATTGCATTTTTGAATGTGGTGAAGTCTTCCTGGGAGTGCGTTTTCTTCCAGCGCCGCTCTGCAGCCCTAGACACTTGCCGCAGTTTTTTAGTGAGGCTGTTGTGCCAGGGTTGTCTATTGATTTGTTTCACTCTGCCATGCACAAGAGGAGCAACTGAATCAATAGCTGATGTGAGAGTGGCGTTGTAGAAAGTGGTGGCACTGTTTGTGTCGTGCACTGAAGATATGGAGGACAGTGGTAGGATAGAGTCAGAAAGGGTGTGTATGTTGACGTGTGCAAGGTTTCTGCGGGGGTGTGATACGTGCTGGACAGGAGGGGCAGGTGAGGAGGACAGGGCAGAGAAGGTCAATAGATGGTGGTCAGATAAGGGGAGAGGGGAGGTAGTGAGGTTAGATAGAGAGCAGAGACGGGTGAAGATAAGGTCTAATGTGTGTCCATCTTTATGGGTGGCAGAGGTGGACCACTGAGATAGACCAAAAGATGAAGCAAGGGAGAGTAGTTTGGAGGCTGCTGACTGGCGGCTGTCAGTGGGGATGTTGAAGTCACCCATGATGATAGTGGGAATGTCAGCAGAGAGAAAGTGTAGAAGCCAGGCAGAGAACTGGTCGATAAAGGAAGTGGTAGGGCCTGGGGGTCTGTATATGATGGCCACTTGGAGGTTGGAAGGAGAATAGATGCGGACAGAGTGCACTTCAAAGGAAGGCAGGACAAGGGAGGGTAAGGGTGGGATTGGATTAAAGCTGCAGTTGTTAGAAAGAAGGAGGCCCACTCCTCCACCTTGTCTATTGCCAGGGCGAGAAGTATGGGAGAAGTGAAGGCCACCGTAGCACAGCGCAGCAGGGGAGGCAGTGTTGGATGGTGTCAGCCATGTTTCAGTGATGCCCAGAAAGGATAGGTTGCTAGAGGTAAAGAGGTCGTGAATGATGTGCAGTTTGTTACAGACCGAACGGGCATTCCACAGCGCTCCAGAGAGAGTGGGCGGTGGAGTGGGTGAGAGGGGGATGGGTTTTATATTGGAGAGGTTGCGGTAGTTACTAGTAAGGGTGGAGCGATAGGGGGGTGGTAGAGAGGAGTGTCCCATCTGGGGAGGTCCAGGATTGGGAGATATGTCACCAGCAGTGAGGAGAAGTAGAGAAAGGGAGAGCAGGTGGGAGAAGGAGAGTGGACGGCATGGTCTGCGTGTTATTAAGAGAGACCTGAGATTTAGGAGCAGGTCAGCAGATGAGGACAGGTGGGGAGGTAAGAGGGAAGGGGAGATGAATATTTGTTTGGCGAGTGCTGGCGTTGGGGGATAGCGAAGGAGAGTGAGGAGGAGTGAAGCAAAAACTGTGAGGGCATAGGTGAACATGGTGAGTTTAAGGTTTACATATGGGAATATGAAAAAGTGTAGGGGAAAAATGCAAGTGACAAAAAGTTAAGGAGGTAACGCTCACCTTCTGGTCACTTCTGGGACATTTCTGGAATATTTCTGATTGCCCACTTAGAAAATCCCACTTATGAAATCACACAGACCATGGTCAGAACAGACCTGTGCCAACAAATTTATACAACTCTAGAGGCCTAGAAAATGACTCAGGTGTGAGCAGAAGGGAGGGGGATAGAGGAAGAGAGCTCTGAGAAACACACCAGGGGGGAATTAGTAAGTACAAACTAAGAGAAACATTTGGACTACTTCACAGCTAGAAAACGAACTACTTAAGATGCAGAAGAAATAGACAGGTGTGAACCAAGAACAAAGAGTTACAGGAATATGAAATTCAGATGGCAATGGCAGTGGTTAGAACAGTATCACATACCAATAGAAATAACATACAGGAAAGGATAGACTTCAACGGGAATGGCAGTGGTTGGAACAGTATCACATACCTGTGGATGAAACAGATGAATTGTCAGGTCAAAAGAGGTGGCAGCATTCTGGAGGATATATTATGAATTACATTTCTGAAATATTTCTGATTGCCCACTTAGAAAATCCCACTTATGAAATCACACAGACCATGTCTACCATTATCTATCTATCTATCTATCCCTCTATCTATCCCTCTATCTATCTATCTATCCCTCTATCTATCTATCTATCCCTCTATCCATCTATCTATCTATCCCTCTATCTATCTATCTATCTATCTATCTATCTATCTATCTATCCCTCTATCTATCTATCTATCCCTCTATCTATCTATCTATCCCTCTATCTATACCTCTATCCCTCTATCTATCGATCTCTCCCTCTATCTCTCTATCTATATATCCCTCTATCTATCCCTCTATCTATCTATCTATCCCTCTATCTATCTATCTATCTATCTATCTATCTATCTATCTATCTATCTATCATCTATCCCTCTATCTATCATCTATCCCTCTATCTATCTATCTATCCCTCTATCTATCTATCTATCCTTCTATCCATCTATCTATCCCTCTATCTATCCCTCTATCTATCTATCTATCTATCTATCTATCCCTCTATCTATCTATCTATCTATCTCTCTATCTATCTATCTATCCCTCTATCTATCTATCTATCTATCTATCTCTCTATATATCTATCTATCCCTCTATCTATCTATCCCTCTATCTATCCCTCTATCTATCCCTCTATCTATCTATGTATCTATGTATCTATCTATCTATCTATCTATGTATCTATGTATCTATCCCTCTATCTATCTATCTATCTATCTATCTATCTATCTATCTATCTATCTATCTATATATCTATCCCTCTATCTATCTATCTATCTATCGTAAGTTTCATTTTATAAGACGCACCTGATTATAAGATGCACCCCAAATTTAGAGAAGAAGAAAAGGTTAAAAAAAATGGGGTCCGTCATATAATCCGGTCGTTTCTTACCAAGTGGGGGTTGGCGGTGGAGCGGGGTCACCGGAGGCAGAGTAGGAGTAGGGCAGGAGCAGGGCGATGCTGCGGGTGGTGCGGCAGGTGTCCCAGATCCTCGCTGCAGGCACTGTGAGGCAGGAGGAGCAGCCAGAAACTGTCGGTGGTGCGGGCTTCAAAAAACTGGCAGCCGGAATCGCAGCATACGCAATGACAAACCGAGATCTCATCTACGCACGCGCCACCTCCGGGCGCTATTTTCCTTAAGTCCCCTGCTGGGAGATCAATGGGCCAAAGGCTGCGCATGCGCAGATGAGATCTTGAGCTCAGAGCTCCATCTGTGCATGCGCTAACTCCCGCCACCATTATTTGAAGCCCGCACCACCAACATTTTCAGGATGGGACGGCCCCTGCCTCACCCCCGCAGCCAGCACAGTGCCCGTATCACACGGCCCGTAGCATTGCCCCTGCCGCCTGTGGCCATTTTCTACCTCCCAGTAAGCAACATTCGGATTATAAGACGCACCACTCATTTTCCTCCCAAATGTTTGGGAGGATAAGTGCGTCTTATAATCTTAAAAATACGGTATATACAGTATCTATCCATACTGCTGATCTGAAAAGTCTACACACCCATGTTAAAATGTAAAAATCATACCAAACAGATCTTCTTCTCGTCAAATCGTTCTTTTGTTGATTTGAAGTTATACTTAGGGTCATTATCATTCTCGAAAGTGAAATTCCTCTTCATCTTCAGTTTTCCGCAAAGGCCACAAGGTCTAGTAGCTAAATTGACTTATATTTATATCTGCTTATAATTACCTCCATGTAGATTAAAGCCTCAGTTCCACCTGACAAAAAACAGCCCCAAAGCATAATGCTGCCTCCACCATGCCTCACTGTGGGTATAGTGGGTATGGTGATCTTGTGTTGATGCACATTGTTGGCAATGCACCAAACATACCTTTTTGAAATTATGGACAAGAAAGGTCAAACTTGGTCTCATCAGACCATAACAAGTTTTCACACATTCTTTTTGCAGACCTGATGTAGGTTTTGGCAAAACAGATCCGGACTTGGATGTTTTTCTTTATGAGTAGAGATGAGCGAACCGGTCGCGGTTCGGTTCGAGGTTGGTTCGCCGAACGTTCGACGAACCGAACTCGAACCAATAGGCTATAATGGGAGGCAATCACAAACACATAAAAATGCATTATAAATGTACACATACAGTTAATAAACATTGCCATAACACTTACCGGTCTCCGCGATCCCTCCTGCACTCTGTCTCCTGCCGCTATTCCATCTGATGATCGCTGAATCCTACCGGTGACCGGCACTGCCAGCAGAGATGCAGGACCTATCGTGACGTCAAAATAGCCATGTGACCAGTCACGTGGCTATTATCTCATTGGCTACAGACTGGTCACATAACTATGACGCGTCATGTAGGACCTGCGAGTGCATCTCTCCGGTACACGGTGCGCATTTGTGTATCGCCGTGTACCGGCGACATGCTCTAGCACACGGTCGACTCCACGTTCCGTTAGGGACCGGCTGACACAGCCGGTCATTAACGGAGATCACCGTTGCCATAGCAACGCAGTTAGCGGTGACGTCACCGCTAACCGCGGCTCCGGGAGCACCGTTGCTATGGTAACGCGTCTGTCAGCGTTACCGCTGTTACCGCTAGCAGCACTGATCACTCACGGAGTGAAGGCTGCACGGGAAGCAGCGTCTTCCCCCATGCAGCAGTGATGTAGCAGAGCTGCATTTGTTGAACGAGAAAGACAGAAGAGCAGGATCGTGGAGGGCTGACAGGGGGTAATAAAGATGGAGTCTCTGATGTGTCTGTGTATTTATTTCTTTTAAAGTATTTTTTCTCTGTGTGGTGTCTTTTTTTTGACCCTTTATTGGAGATTCTTAATGGCCGGGTCAAACGTGCCTGACATTAAGAATCTCTGGCTTAATACTGGCTAGTAAAACAAAGCCAGTATTAACTCATGATTACCCAACAAGCCACCTGCTCCAGGGCTGTTGGAAGAGTTGGATACAGCGCCAGATGATGGCGCTTCTATGAGAGCGCCATTTTCTGGGAATGCTGCGGACTGAAATTCGCAGCAGAGGCGCCCAGAAACCTCGGGCTAACCTGTGCTGCGGATTCCAATCCCCAGCTGCCTAGTTGTACCTGGCTGGACACAAAAATGGGGCGAAGCCCATGTCATTTGTTTTTTAATTATTTCATGAAATAAGTGAAATAATTAAAAAAAACGGGCTTCCCTATATTGTTGGTTCCCAGCCGGGTACAAATAGGCAACTGGGGGTTGGAGGCAGCCCGTGGCTGCCTGCTGTACCTGGCTAGCATACAAAAATATGGCGAAGCCCACGTCATTTTTTTGGTGGGCAAAAAACTTCTGCATACAGTCCTAGATGGAGTATGCTGAGCCTTGTAGTTCTGCAGCTGCTGTCTGCTCTTCTCCATACAGACAGACAGCAGCTGCAGAACTACAAGGCTCAGCATACTCCATCCAGGACTGTATGCAGAAGTTTTTTGCCCCCTGAAAAAATTATGTGGGCTTCGCCATATTTTTGTATGCTAGCCAGGTACAGCAGGCAGGTACGGCTGCCCCCAACCCCCAGTTGCCTATTTGTACCCGGCTGGGAACCAAAAATAAAGGGATGCCTTTTTTTTATTATTTCATGAATTTCATGAAATAATTAGAAAACAAATGACGTAGGCTTCGCCCCATTTTTGTGTCCAGCCAGGTACAACTAGGCAGCTGGGGATTGGAATCCACAGCACAGGTTAGCCCGAGGTTTCTGGGCCCCACTGCTGCGAATTGCAGTCTGCAGCCGCCTCAGAAAATGGCATTTTCATAGAAGCGCCATCTTCTGGCGCTGTATCCAACTCTTCCAGCACCTGCCTGCTATACCTGGCTAGCATACAAAAATATGGCGAAGCTCACGTCCTTTTTTTGTAGTTTTTTGGCAAAAAAAAATAAAAAATGCTTCCCTGGATTTTCCATTGCCAGTGAAGGTAACACCAAGCAGTGGGGGTTAGCAGCCAGTAGCTGCTTGGATTACCCTTAGCTAGCAATACAAAAAATGCAGCGGGTGCCCATATATATTTTTTTTAATTATTTTTTTAAATAACTAAAAACAAAATGGGCTTCCCTGTATTTTGATTGCTGGACATCACAGTGCTGTAAAAATAAATCTTTAAAAAAATGACGTAGCGCTCCGCGGTATTTTTGATTTTCAGCGCAGATAAAGCAGACAGCTATGGGTTGCCACCCCCATCTGCCTGCCGTTACCTTGGTTGGCAATCAAAATACAGGGAAGCCCATTAATTTTTTCTATTTAAAAAATAGTTAAAAAAAAAATGACATTGGGTCCCCCCATTTTTGATAGCCAGCTAGGGTAAAGCAGACGGCTGTAGCCTGAAAACCACAGCTGGCAGCTTTACCGTGGTTGGGGATCCAATGTGGAGGTCCCCTCAGGCTCTTTTTTATAATTATTTTATAAATATTAATAATTACACAATAAAAGTAGGGTCCCCCCCAAATTGGATCACCAGCCAAGGTAAAGCGGACAGCTGTGGTCTGGTATTCTCAGGGTGGGAAGGTCCATAGTTATTGGGCCTTCACAGCCTAAAAATAGCAGGCCGCAGGCACCCGAGACGTGGCGCATCCACTAGATGCGCCAATCCTGGCGCTTCACCCCAGCTCATCCCGTGCCCTGGTGCAGTGGCATACGGGGTAATAAATCGGGTTGATACTAGCTGTAAAGTCACCTGAGATCAAGCCCAGCAGTTTGTGATGTCATGGCGTCTATTAGATACCCAACATCATAAACTGTCAGTACTAACAAAAAAAAAAAAAATCGACAAAAGAAATTTATTTGAAAAAACAGTCCCCAAAACATTTCCTCTTTCACCAATTTATTGTAAGAAAAAAAATAAAGGGGTCCCACGACGACTCTGGACCGTCTAGAATATGGGGGGGAGACACTCAGGGAACGTATCCCCCATTTTCTAGGAGTGCGGACCCTTCATGTGAGGAGTGTGGGTGCAATGAATCTGCACTCACTCTCCCCGGGTCCACAGCAGCAGAGTCCATGTCGTAATGGTTGCTACCAAAGCTGCAATGCCCTGCTCATGAGGTAAGGGCATGCCTAATCAGGAGAACTACTGTAGAGGAAGCTCTGCTCACTGGTATATAGGTGCTCAGAGGTAATAATAGATAAAATTAGTGAGTAACCTCGGCACTCTAAATCTCCCAGACTAAGTCAGTAAGTCACAACGGATAGTAATGCAAAATCACTCTTTATTGGTCCGTATTAAGAAAAAAATGTTTTTCATAAGCATATATGTTTTTGTCCAAAACAAGTTACAAATGGCGTTTCGGCCTGAGCCTTCGTCAGATTGGACTTATCTGCATGTAATCATGAAAAATGACAATAATCAGTATCACATAAGAGTGAGAGAACAATAACATAAACTCGAACAATGTAGAGGTACAATTGGGATGCAGCAAAAAAATTGCAACACAGCAAGAAATGAAACACATGATACAAATGTCATAATACAGTACAAGGACAATATAGTAATGACAAATATGGGGTCAGAGTAGGCTTAGACAGCTCTGGTACGAAAGAGATGTCAATCATAAAGTAACATGTGCAGTAGGTGTAGAGCTACAGTATGCATGGCAGAGCTAATGGGTAGACCGACCATAGAAAAAGTAGAGAAAAAGTGGAGAATAAGTGGAGAAAAAGTGGAGAAAAAGTGGAGAAAAAGTGAAGAAAAAGTGGAGAAAAAAAATGGAGAAAAAGTGGAGAAAAAGTGGAGAAAAAATGGAGAAAAAGTGGTGAAAAAGTGGAGAAAAAATGGAGAAAAAGTGGAGAAAAAGTGGAGAAAAAGTGGAGAAAAAGTGGATAAAAAGTGGATAAAAAGTGGAGAAAAAATGGATAAAAAGTGGATAAAAAGTGGAGAAAAGGTGGAGAAAAGGTGGAGAAGAAGTGGAGAAAAAGTGGAGAAAAAGTGGAGAAAAAGTGGAGAAAAAGTGGAGAAAAAATGGAGAAAAAGTGGAGAAAAGGTGGAGAAAAAGTGGAGAAGAAGTGGAGAAAAAGTGGAGAAGTGGAGAAAAAGTGGAGAAAAAGTGGAGAAAAAGTGGAGAAAAAATGGAGAACAAGTGGAGAAAAAGTGGAGAAAAAGTGGAGAAAAAATGGAGAAGAAGTGGCGAAAAAGTGGCGAAAAAATGGAGAAAGAGTGGAGAAAAAGTGGAGAAGAAGTGGAGAAGTGGAGAAGAAGTGGAGAAGAAGTGCAGAAGTGGAGAAGAAGTGGAGAAGTGTTTGTTCATGCCAGATGGGAGATAAATAATTTTTTACCGGCGCTGTCATTTACTGTAACGTGATCATCGGTGTACGGTGTATACCTGTGATCACGTGAGCGGGGACCGGAAAAACCGTCCTGAATCATGATCTCCAGGGTCTCAGCTAGCCCTGAAACCCCGGAGATTTTCTGACGCTGGGGGGCGCTATTCACTTATTTCTGCCTGCTGTTTATAAACGGCAGATCAGAATAAAGCTACATTAACACGACCGATCCATTTTTGCGGTCTGCAAAAAACAGTCCGTTTTTTTTCACGGGTGCATCCGTGTGGCATCCGTTTCCGTTCCGTATACAGTCCGTATGTCATCTGTTTGTCATCCATGTGCCTTCCGTTTCTTTTGTGTACTGCAAAAAAACTGTAGGAGGGTAAATGCATAAATTTACCCAGGATCCATAGCTTCATCCTACATGAGGCGGTCACATGTTCACTCCAGAGCCATTTTCTACTGCTTTTCACAGCGTAGAGCGCTCTGGTGATTTTCTTGTGCTTGTACACTTCATATCAGTCTTTTCTGTCATTATAATGGCAGAAAGACACATAATGTCCCACTCTCCTGCATTTTGTAATTTTGAACCCTTTGGTGCCTTTCATGTGGCACTAAGGGGTGCTTAGCTTTGTATTTAGCCAAAAAAATGAAGAAAAAAAAATGACGTAGGGTTCCCCCTAGTTTTGTAGCCAGCTAGGGTAAAGCAGACAGCTGCAGCCTGCAGACCACAGCTGGCAACCTCACCTTGGCTGGTAATCCAAAACTGAGGGCACCCCACGCTGTTATTTTAAATTAAATAAATAATTTAAAAAAAAAAACACGTAGGGGTTCCCCCAAAATTGGATCACCAGCCAAGGTAAAGCAGACAGCTGGGGTCTGATATTCTCAGACTAGGGAGGTCCATGGTTATTGGATCCTCCCCAGCCTAAAAATAGCAGGCCGCAGCCGCCCCAGAAGTGGCGCATCCATTAGATGCGCCAATCCTGGTGCTTCACCCCAGCTCATCCCGCGCCCTGGTGCGGTGGCAAACGGGGTAATATATGGGGTTAATACCAGATGTGTAATGTCACCTGACATCAAGCCCTGGGGTTGGTGAGGTCAGGCGTCTATCAGATACCCGACATTACCAACCCAGTCAGTAATAAAAAAAAATAGACGACAAACACATTTTTATTTGAAAAAACACTCCCCAATACATTCCCTCTTTAACCAATTTATTAGAAAGAAAAACAAATCCAGGTCTGGTGTAATCCAAGGGGTTGCCATGACGATCCACACTGTCCCAGTCAATGAAGAGCAGGATGTTCCCCATTGGCTGGGAGAGCAGTGCAGTGACCTGAGCTAACATCAATGGGTCAGCCCAGGTCACTGCAGGGCATGACAAGTGCTGCTGTCAGCGAGGTACATTACCTGCGCTGATCTCCAGCACACTGGCAGCACCTGTCACTGAGTTCAATGACCGCCGCCTTCACAGCCAAGTATCGCGAGAGGCCCGTGACGTCACCGCTAGTCAGTCTCGGGTCGGAAGCGAGAGAAGGTGATGTGACAAGCGGCGGCCATGGAGGACAGTGACAGCACTGAGGTCGGGATGGCGGGACTTCATCACCGCAGGTAAGCCGAGCGGGACCATGTGTGCAGAGTGTGTGTGCAGAGTGTGTGTGTGTGTGCAGAGTGTGTGTGTGTGTGTGTGTGAGTGTGTGTGTACATGCCGCGGGCAGGAGGGGGCGGAGCGAGCTGAGCGGGGAAGTGTGGGCTTCCTGCACGTAACTAGGATAAACATCGGGTTACTAACCAAAGCGCTTTGGTTGGATACCCGATGTTTATCTTGGTTACCAGCTTGTGGCAGGCTGCCAGCGATGGCTCCTGCACACTGTAGCTGTAAAAAGCCCTGCTTTTTGCTGCTAGAACCGTTCTCGAACGTATCTAGAACTATCGAGCTTTTAGCAAAAAGCTCGAGTTCTAGTTCGATCTAGAACAGCCCCCAAAATCACTCGAGCCGCGAACTGGAGAACCTCGAACCACGAACCACGCTCAACTCTATTTATGAGAAAATATTTCCTTCAGGCTGCTAAACGTCATAGTCCAGAAATATAAATAATATGGCAGATTGTTGTCACCTACAGAACACAACCAGTACTTGCCCAAAATTCATGCAGCTCCTTTAATGTTACTGTAGGCCTCTTAGCAGCCTCATGGACCATTTTTTTTCTTGTCTTGTCATCAATGTTTGAATGAAATCCAGTTATAGGTAATGTCAAATGTAACAGTCAACTTGATGACATCTTCACAATGTATCATGGTATATCTATTGCACTGGGATTTTTTTGTACCCTTCTCCTGACTGATAACTTTCAACAATAAGTTCCCTTTGCTGTGTTGTCAGCTGTTTACAGACTTTGGCTTAATCCTCACTCACATGTCAGTATTTTTGATCAGTATTTCATCAGTATTTTTGTGCCAAAACTAGGAGTGTTTCCAAAACACAAAACAGGTGTCAATCTTTCAATTGTAGTTTTTATTTATGGGTTCCACGCCTAGCTTTGGCATCCAAATATTAATGAATCACTGATTCAAATATACTGACGTCAGGCCTTATGCTGTAAAATTCAATTGGAAAATGTCAGGACAATTTGCCTAAAACAGCTAAACTTTCTATAGGGTCAATCAGAATTCTGGTAAATGATAGCAGCCAGGCACTGACTACTATATAACATACTAGCTGTAGTACCCGGGCATTGCCCAGGATAGTAACTGTCTCTCTGTCTCTCTCCCAGTCTATGTCTGTGTGTCGCTGTCTGTCTGTCTCTCTGTCTGTCTGTCTCTTTACTTGTCTGTCTGTGTCTATGTCTCTGTCTGTCTGTTTCTATCTCTCTGTCTGTATTTATATCTGTCTCCATCTCTGTCTGTCTGTCTCTCTCTAAATCTGTGTCTGTCTTTGTGTGTGTCTGTCTCTCTCTTTCCAGGTCTGTCTCTTTCGAAGTCTGTCTCTTTCAAGGTCTGTCTCTTTCCCCGGCTGTCTCTTTCCAGGGCTGTCTCTTTCCAGGGCTGTCTCTTTCCCGGGCTGTCTCTTTCCCCGTCTGTCGCTTTCCCCGTCTGTCGCTTTCCCCGTCTGTCTCTTTGCCCATCTGTCTCTGCCTGTCTCTCTGTCTGTCTCTATCTCTCTGTCTCTTTCCCTGTCTGTCTCTGTCTGTCTGTCTGTCTTTTTCTGTCTCTCTTTATCCCTCTCCCCACTGACATCTTTTTACCTCACACATAAGCTTCCTATACTAACAGTTTATTTTGTTCCTATAGAAACCACTAACAGTTGCCATTAATAGCCTGTAGCTCCCACTTCCATTCAGTTTAATGGAGGCAGGATTTTGGAGAGTAACTGTAAAGCGCGGGGTTACATTTTCCTATCAAAACATAGTCTATGACGTTCCCTGAGTCACATGAGGCGTCTGTGGAAAATTTCGTGACTGTAAATGCGATGGTGCGGATTCCTTTAGCGGAAATACACCCCCACACACACACACACACACACACACACACACACACACACACACACACACACACACATACACATACACATACACATACACACACACACATATACACATACACACACACACACATATACACATACACACACACACACATACACACATACACTCAGCTTTATATATTAGATGTGTAGATGTGATTGACTAATTCAGAACACAACCACATCCCCAGTTATAAGAGGGTGTTCACACTTATGCAAGCATTTTATATTAGTTTTGTTATTTTTATTTTCCCCCTACAATTCATTTTTTTCTTAATAGATTTGTACAGATTATGGGTGACATTAAACATTCAAAATTTTGAAATTATTCTTCTTGATATTATTTTTTTTCATCATGGCAAAAACCTGGAATTTTCATAGGGGCTTTTTTTAGTCACCGCATCATATAGACCTTGTGTCACGCTAGGTATGGGGAAGTACCAAGCGAGCGGCGAAAGGTAAGGGAAGGGAACCCTGTGTCTAGGGAAGGGGGAGATGGTGACCCCTGACCAAACCTACTGCTGGCCCCTGGGATCCCTCACCACCTTAGATAGGTTCCTCATCTTTTCGCCAAGCCAAATACCTGACCCTAGGTATCCATATTGCTGGAAGGGAAAACCTGCGTCTAGTTAAGGGGGAGATGATGACCCCTCACCAAACCTACTGCTGGTCCCCACCCTAGATAGGATCCGCACCTATGCGCCGAGCCTGATACCTGACCCTAGGTATCCCTAGTGCTGGACCCTAAATAGGAAACGGATGGGATGAGTTCTTCGTCAACCCCACTAAACACTATAGACGACACAAGGAGGACATAGAGGGAAAATGCATGAATTACTTATCCACAGATGACTCAGGTAGAAGTTCAGCAAAGTTTCAGCAACGATACCACAAAGGAGTACAAGCCTCCTGCTTGCAACCAGAGCTAGAGTGAACTGAATAATATCACCAGCACCAGTCCAGGGGAGAAGGGAGTATTTATACACCAAGAAAATACTGATGATCAGCAGCTGGGTGGAATGTAAGCTCCTCCTGGGTCCAAAAAGGGAAGAGATGAATCCAGCAGGAAAGCTACCTACATCAATGAATAGTGACAGCAGGAACAATAGAAAGTCAGGGAGCATTTGGTGCAGCCAAACACTGTGACCTTCTATTGCCAGAAACCATATGACTGTCTGTCACTCGTGACATCTTCTTGGTGTGGCATATATTGGAGAAATTGAGGAGTAGAGTGAAGTATTTGGAGATGTCCACCCCAGATCCAGACCAGATTTTTTGTGCTGAATTTTTTGGCAAATTTTTTGAGATGATCACGCCTTTGGAAAATTCTATTTCCCAGCATATTTGGTGAATTTCCGAAATGTTCCGGATACAATCTTCAGGAATGGATTGTTTGCATTGAATACCAGCAGAAGAGCCGCACGGGGAAAGTGAGCCGAGAAATAGGGCAAAGCTAAATTTAGATTTACTCATTTATTGCCAGTTACCAGAAACACGGAGCCCAGGTATAGAAATGTAATAGCAGCCATATTCCTGTGACATCCGTCCCGTATACTATATAAAGCATCCGCTATATGTCACTTTCTCCCATTCATCTGAAGCCTTAAATGAGAATCCAAAATAATTATCAACGAGCAGTGTAAATGCAATCAGCGCTCATTTACCGTATTCAGCAACGTCATCGCCTTTTAGAAAATAGCCCAATAACAGATTTATATACCTGCGTTAATGAGAAATCTAAAAATGCGGCTTATTGTAATCTGTATATAAGATATGGGCGGCACAGTGGCTCAGTGGTTAGCACTGCAGTCTTGTGGTGGCTCAGTGGTTAGCACTACAGTCTTGCAGCACTGGGGTCCTGGGTTCGAATCCCACCAAGGACACCATCTGCAAGGAGCTTGTATGTTCTCCCCGTGTTTGCGTGGGTTTCCTCCGGGTTCTCCGGTTTCCTCCCACACTCCAAAGACATACAGATAGGGAATTTAGATTGTGAGCCCCAATGGGGACAGTGTTCCTGATGTATGTAAAGCGCTGCGGAATATGTTAGCGCTATATAAAAATAAAGATTTATTTATATGTCATTAGCTAAGAGTAGAAAGTTTTTACAAGGATCCTCTCTGGCTCTGGAGGACTCGGCACAAATACTGTAGACATTACATGGACAGTCCACTGATTTTGATCCATGCTACATGATACATTACTTGTTCTATAGGGATATTGCAGGGAAAATACATTGTTATTCTACGGTCCCGGGCTTTGTTCCTTCTTCCCCATAGCCTGCTCAATCTGTGCTAATCCGTGCTGGGTTACCGTGATAACTTGGCATACTCCTCCGATGTCATTGTAACGCCCATATCGGAGTCCTCATGCTGTCTTGTTCCCCTCACCCAGCGGGTACATCCGCGCTCTCACCTGCCTGGCTGTCATGCGCTGCTTTCCCCGTCATCAGTTCATGTTGCCGTCTCCCGGGGCCTGCACACAACCACACATGCCTCTTGGGAATTGTGGTAGGGTGCGCACGCGGCCACAACCCTTTTCTTGAAGGGGATGTGTGTGGCTTGACTCGGAAGTGCCTCTCAAGTCAGCTAAGAGGTTTCAAGTATTTAAGGCACCTCCCCCTTAAGGGAGGTGCCTGGGCAGTGAGTTCCTAACATTGTTAGTTCTCAGGTCCCACTGTGCTGCTACTGCTGTTTTTGTGCTGTGTTCTGATGCTGATTTGTCTCTGTGTTTCAGTGCATTGTCAGTCTGCTGCAACTATTCACAACGGTTGGCTACCACGATACCTACTGCTGCAAGTATCCTCATTGGCTGCTGTTACTGCATCCATCCATTCATACTGGCCTACTCCATGATCCTGGCTACTGCTGCTGTTATCAGAGACTGAGGTTGCTAGCTGCTTACCAGCATGTGTACCTGCTGCCACCTCCAGTGGTATTAGTGAAGACAGGTCCAGTTTGCTCCTCCAGGCAAGTGAACAGTACTTTCGGTCCAGTGGACCCACTCATGCCTTGCTCGCCCCGCGAGTATAACAGTCATCATCCAAGGCCTTATACGGGTGGTTCAGGTGGCTTCTTGCTGCCTGAGTATTAAGGTTATAAAGAACTCCACAACCAAATGTTTTTCAGGAGTCTATTTTCTCTATTCATTTGGCTCAGATCCAGCGAGATGTCTAATTATCTCCTCGGCTTCTGTTGACTTCTACCCAGCTACAAGCATTTACTTCCAGGCTCCAGATCATTGTGGAATCAACTTCTCTCAACTAATATTAGTGTTGTTCACACCTTTGTCTTTGCGGTCAAGGTACTTGTTTTTCTGTTGGGTCCCTCTTAATCAAAACATTTTTATATGTAAAATTATTTTTTTTAACAACTTACCGGCCAAGATATAACACTTTTTGTCACATCCATAGGTGCTGTGGTTCATGCTAACTATGGCATTTAAAGGGGTTAAACAAATGAGATCTAAGTTACACTGACGAGCAAAAGGGTAACAATGTTTTGCACTTCTGCCTTTTCTGGCTCCATATCTCACCATCCTCTACAGCTTTGAGAGTGAGACGACCTTCATTTTATAGACAATCATCTTGGCTATCTTATACATACAGTCATGGACAGAAGTTTTGAGAATGACACCAAAATGATATTTTCACATGATCTGTTGCCCTCTGGTTTTTCTTTGTGTTTGTCTGATGTTTACATCACATACAGAAATATAATTGCAATCATATTATGAGACCAAAAGGTTCTATTGACAGTTAGAATGAGTTAATGCAACAAGTCAGTATTTGCAGTGTTGCCCCTTCTTCTTCAGGACCTCTGCAATTCTCCCTGGCATGCTCTCAATCAGCTTCTGGAGCAAATCCTGACTGATAGCTGTCCATTCTTACATAAGCAATGCTTGCATTTTGCCAGAATTTGTTGTTTTTTGTTTGTCCACCCGTCTCTTGATGATTGCCCACAAGTTCTCAATGGGATTAAGATCTGGGGAGTTTCCAGGCCATGGACCCAAAATCTCTATGTTTTGTTCCATGAGCCATTTAGTGATCACCTTTGCTTTATGGCAAGGAGCTCCATCATGCTGGAAAAGGCATTGTTGGCGCCAAACTGCTCTTGGACAGTTGGGAGAAGTTGCTCTTGGAGGACATTCTGGTACCATTCTTTATTCATGGCTGTGTTTTTAGGCAAGACTGTGAGTGAGCCGATTCCCTTGGCTGAGAAGAAACCCCACACATGAATGGTTTCAGGATGCTTAACAGTTGGCATGAGACAAGACTGGTGCTAGCGCTCACCTCTTCTTCTCCTAATAAGCTGTTTTCCAGATGTCCCAAACAATCGAAAAGGGGATTCATCTGAGAAAATGACTTTACCCCAGTCCTCAGCAGTCCACTCCCTGTACCTTTTGCAGAATATCAGTCGGTCCCTGATGTTTTTTCTGGAGAGAAGTGGCTTCTTTGCTGCCCTCCTTGAAACCAGGCCTTGCTCCAGCAGTCTCCGCCTCACAGTGCGTGCAGAAGCCCTCACACCAGCCTGCTGCCATTGCTGAGCTAGCTCGGTACTGCTGGTAGTCCCATCCCGCAGCTGAAACAGTTTTAAGATACGGTCCTGGCGTTTGCTGGTCCTTCTTGGGCGCCCTGGAGCCTTTTTGGCAACAATGGAAGCTTTCTCCTTGAAGTTCTTGATGATGCGATAGATTGGTGACTGAGGTGCAATCTTTGTAGCTGCGATACTCTTCCCTGTTAGGCCATTTTTGTGCAGAGCAATGATGGCTGCACGTGTTTCTTTAGAGATAACCATGGTTAACTGAAGAGAAACAATGATACCAAGCACCAGCCTCCTTTTAAAGTGTCCAGTGCTGTCATTCTTACTTAATCATGACTGATTGATCGCCAGCCCTGTCCTCATCAACACCTACACCTGTGTTAATGGAACAATCACTAAAACAATGTTAGCTGCTCCTTTTAAGGCAGGAATGCAATGATGTTGAAATGTGTTTTGGGGGTTAAAGTTCATTTTCTTAGCCAATATTGACTTTGCAAGTAATTGCTGTTAAGCTGATCACTCTTTATGACATTCTGGAGTGTATGCAAATTGCCATTAGAAAAACTGAAGCAGTAGACTTTGTAAAAATTAATATTTGTAGCATTCTCAAAACATTTGGCCATGACTGTAAATATGACTTGCAGCTATTTAGCATACGATTAGTTATGCAGATTCTTCTCATGTCACTACATTGTTACTGTTTTGCTCCTGATAGTGGAAAAATGTTTTTCTTCCTCTATACTACAAATTACAACCTGTTCTCACATTCTGTAATAGTTCAGTGGGCTGATTCCCAAATTAACAGTCAATGGTTCAAATTGAGGAGCCATGAAGAAGATTTTCCAAGAAAAGAGAAGCAGCATCATTCAGTTCATCGATAGTGGTCTATCGGCCAAGAGAATTGCCAAACTGCATCATGTGAGGCCATGACAGGTGGAAGAATATGAAATGAAGTCTGTCCATCCATTCAAAAGCCAAGAGGTGACGTCCAGGCAAAATATCGGCGTCAACAAGTCGCTCATCACAAGGTCTATCAGTTCTGGAGACACCCGGCAGTGGAGGCAGCTCGTCTGCTCCATAATAGTGAGATCACAGACGTCCATGTAAGCACCGAGCGATGCGCGTTACCCAAGTCTGGAATGGTGGCCTGAAAAAATGTGAAGAAACCTCAACTTCAATATTGTCATAAGAAGCGTTAGCTCGAGTTTGCCAAAAAGTACAAAGAGTGGAAGATTGGAAACGGGTGATTTGGAGCAATGAGATGAAAGTCAATAGACAGCTCTGATGGGGCAAATGGGTCTGGAGGGAAAAAGGAACTAACGGATCGAGAAACTTAAGGAACTGTCAAATTTGGTGGAGGACGTCTGATGATATGGGAGTGTTTAACAGTCAAAGGCGTTGGATACTTGACCAGGGTTGATGGTGATCTTAATGCTGTGCTATATGTGAGGATCCTACAAGATGAGTTACTTCGTACACTCAAGTACTATGGGTATGAAAAGGGAGACCTAGTGTTCCAACAGGACAATGATCCAAATCATACGGCGAGATTGGAGAAGAAATGGTTCAATGACAATGACGTAGAGGAGTTGGATTTTCCCCACAGTCACCAGACCTCAACCCAATCCAACACTTGTAGAGAGAGATGAAGAAGAAGCTGTATACATCCCCAAGTGAACCGACCAATATACATCAACATTGAAGAGACCTGGGATCAGATTTTGGTAGAGACTTGCTTTAATCTAATTGAAAACATACCCATTAGGTGGATATACAAAATACTAACAAAATAGTAGAAATTAAAATTTAGGTTTTTATGAGTGACATGACAAGAATCTGCATTGAGAACAGCATATCGGCGGGGGTGCGGTGTGTCAGACCTCGGCCAATCAGACATTGATGACCTATCCTAAGGGGTACTTTGCATACTACGACATCGCAAGCCGATGGTGCGATGCCGTGCGCGATAGTCCCCGCCCCCGTCGCAGCAGCGATATCTTGTGATTGCTGCCGCAGCGAACATTATCGCTATGGCAGCTTCACATGCACTTACCTGCCCTGCGACTTACCTGCCGACGCTGCGTTTCGCGTAGGGCTTCCTCGGGGGGCCATCGCAAAACGCAGCGTCGGGGCCCCTGGACAGCGCGTGCCGTGGAACATTTTAATGGGTGAGCACAATTGACTCTACTTACTTCTGTTACCTGGTGGCTGCAGCATGCCCCCAGCGGCTAAGTGGGTATTTACTGTGGTTACGTACGCTGGGCTGTGGATGCATGAGTCAGCCTATACTAAGGTGAACACTCTTTTACCTGATCGGTTATTGGGGACCTCTGCCTGCACCCGCGATATGACATATGGACATGTGACCTTATCCAGTACAGCTATTCCCTGTAATCATTGATGTTATTTAACGTACAAGTCATGATGTGTTTTTTTCGCGGATGTGGCATTGAGATTCCTATGCAGGCTAATTGTCACTTTTATTTGGACCTATTTGGCGGACTCTAGCATTCATCGCATTATGCGACTACATTAATAATAATCATATTTATTGCCTTAAATTTGCATGCTGGGTACTTGCTGCTACTTGTGCCACTTTAATATTGTGCTCGTGAACTATTACGTTTCGTGGCAACGTGCTGTCCTTTCTTGCACCTTATCTCCTCCTTCACATTGTGTGTCTATTTTATGAACTATTTATATTCCATAAAAATGTGTATATTTTATATTCAAAAATTGGAATATGACTCTGTTTTTCTGGATTCTCTATATTGCTTGGAGTCTCCTCTTGTGAGTTTCTATGATGTGTCGGACGTATTTGATTGCATTATTTAGAGTCCAGCACTAGGGATATCTAGGGTCAGGTATCTGGTTCGGTGCATATGTATGGAAGCTATCTAGGGTGGTGAGAGACCCCATGGGCTAGCAGTAAATCTGATCAGGGGGTCATCATCACCCCCTTAACTAGATGCAGGGTTTCCCTTACAGCATTAGGGATACCTAGGGTCAGGTATCTGGCTTGGTGAAAAGATGCGGAACCTATCTAGGGTGGTGAGGGACCCCAGGGACCAGCAGTAGGTTTGGTCAGTGGTCAGCAGTGGTCACCATCTCCCCCTTAATTATTATTATTATTATTATTTATTTATAGAGCACCATTGATTCCATGGTGCTGTACATGAGAAGGGGTTACATACAGAATACATACACAAGTTACAGTAGACAGACTAGTACAGAGGGAAGAGGGCCCTACCCTTGCGGGCTTACATTCTATAGGATTTTGGGGAGGAGACAGTAGGTGGGGTGTAGATTGGTCGGGCGGTGGCTCCGCTTGGTGGTTGGGCGGCGGCTTCGCTTGGTGGTCGGGCGGCGGCTCCGCTCGGTGGTCGGGCGGCGGCTCCGCTCGGTGGATGGGCGGCGGCTCCGCTCGGTGGTCGGGCGGCAGCTCCGCATGGTGGTCGGGCGGCGGCTCCGCACAACTAATTAGACACAGGGTTTCCCTTTCAGCATTAGGGATACCTAGGGTCAGGTATCCGGCTTGGCGAAAAGATGCAGAACCTATCTAAGGTGGTGAGGGACCCCAGGGAAAAGCAGTAGGTTTAGTAAGTGGTCACCATCTCCCTCTTAACTAGATGCAGGGTTTCCCTTCCCTTGCAGCACTAGGGATACCTAGGGTCAGGTATTTGGCTTGGCGCATAGGTGCGGAACCTATCTAGGGACCAGCAGTAGGTTTGGTCAGGGGTCACCATCTCTCCCTCTTCCTTAGACACAGGGGTCCTGTCGCGGGCGGCGGGGCGCTGCGCTCGCTAATGTGGCGCCCTGGACAAGCCAGGGGCCACAGAGAACAACACACACACACACGCACCCCCACCCCCAGCAGTTTCACAGCAGACACCCCCAGTGAAACCTGATTCCTTTCCTCGGGCTCAGACAGACACACCAGGTGGGTGGAGTCAGGAGATGGAGACGCCCACCGAGGAGTTTAGCTGGCCTGAGGCAGGAAACAGCGGAGTCAAGTCCAGGGAGAGGAAGAGAGAGAAGGTCTGCAGAGAGGAAGACGCAGACTGGGGCCTAGGTTGGAGCCTAGGGCCCTCGTGCAGAGAGTGAGGCAGACGGTAGTGGCCGACTGCAGGAGCCGGGCAGACAGTTGGTGGAACCGCAGGTAGCCGGGGCTGGGCGGTGGCCCACCGGTACTGAATCGGGGAGCCAGCTGGAAACTGGAGCGCAGGAGGAGCGTACAGAGGGTGCAAGAAAGGACTTACATTACCAACCTGGGGTCAGGGGAAAAACACCGCAGCCGCCTGTGGGACCCGTCCATCCAGCCGTTTGTTTCAGCAGAGACTCTGTGTGCATCATTGGGCTGAGTGAGTACCACCGTGCCGTGCGGCACAGCGCTGCCCCCGCGACCCTGCACCTCTCCAGGCCCCGTAACCCGCCTGCCATCCATCCCTACCCCATCACCGGGCCCCGGGACAACCAACCCCCCCTACCCACTGAGGGGACATAACAACTACGCTGCTCCCTGTCATCGCTCCCGGGATCCCCGTCCAGAGCAGCGGTGGTGTCACAACCTCACCACAACCGTGGGTGGCGTCACGGACAATCTCCCTTACCCAATCCCCTTTTTACTGTGGAGCCTGGGATCACAGACCGGGTCACACCACCGTGATACCCACAGAAGTGACCCCGTGGCCCGGATCTGAGTACCCCTGATCCACGGGCGACACACTAACGCTCGGGTCCGGCGCTACTGCTGCTGCTGCTCGGTGGCTCGAGCGGTGGGCCGGATCCGGGGACTCGAGCGGCGCTCCTCGCCCATGAGTGAAAGGGGTGGTTTGGTTTGGGGATTTAGTCCGTGACGCCACCCATGGGTTGTGGTGAGGTTGGACACCACCGCTGCTGGTGACGGGGATCCTGGGAGCGATGGTAGGGAGCAGCTGGGATGTTGTTTTCCCCCTCCGTGGGTAGGGGTTGGTGGTCCCGGGGCCCGGTGAGGTGACGGGGAGGCAGGGTTGGTGAGGTGCAGGGTCGCAGGGACAGCACAGTGCGGTGCCGGATGGCACGGTAGTACTCACTCAGCCACAAATGTACGCAAAGTCTCTGGTAAACCAAACGGCTGGATGGACGGGTCCCGCAGCCGGCTGCTGTGGCTTCTCCTGGACGGTTGGTGGTGGCTGCCTTTCCTGCACCTGTGTGTATGTTCGGTCCCGATGGCTTCCCACCGGTAACCCGCTCCCCAGCGTGTATATGTGCCGGAGGAGCCCTTTTGCCCGCAGGCTCTGGCCCTTGGAACTCTAGCTGTGGCGGTAGCTGTATGTCCTTCTACTGGTCGGACGGTTGCCTTCAATCGGGTCTTGGCTGCTAGGAAACCCCTGGGGTTCCGGTCACTTAGGAATTTGACCTCTTTAACGGCGACTCCAAGCCTGGTCGGGGTCCGCAGGCCCTGCCGGTGTGTGCTGGCTTCACTCCGCTCCCCAGTTCGGTACCGGCGGGCCACCGCCCGTCCCCGGTCCTACGGTTCCGCGTTGATCTGCCTCTCCTGCAGATGGCCACCACCGTCTGCCAACCTTGCTGTCAGTGCCTGGGCTCCAACCCAGACACCAGCAGTAGCTCCTCTCACTTTCACTGCTCAACACTAACTACTACTGCACTCGAGCTCTGCCCGAGTTTAACTCCAAACTCCACTGCCTTCCTTTTCCCGCCTCCAGGACTGTGTACCCCTCAGTGGGTGGGGCCAGCCGCCTGGCTCCACCCCACCTGGTGTGGACATCAGCCCCTGGAGGGAGGCAACAAGGATTTTGTGTCTGGCTGATGTGCCTGTCTCGGGGTGGGGGTGTATGTTGTAGTACCTGTGACAACCTGGCTAATCCAGGGCGCCACAGTCTCCTTCCCTTTCTTTTCGCCGCTCATGTCGTACTTCTACGTACCTAGCATGGCACATACTGCCCCTTTAAATGCTTATCTTAGATACACTCCAAATGTCTAAACCCAACCTGTCCAAGAACCTGGAGCCCGGTGTGTGACGTATCCGAGTCAGGGCCATGCTCTGTGGTCATTCCTTGCTAATAAAGTTCCCAGGGTCTGTGATACTTGTAAAGCCACATGGTTCCCACTGAGATCTCTCACACTTTCTGTACCATTTATTAAATGATAATTCTCCAGTATGTCAGGATATTGTGCCAAAGCGGGAGCTACGCGCAGTGCCGCTTCTCCCGCTCTCTAATGAAAGGAACAGACATGAGATTTTGTCATCATTTCTGCATTTTAATGACAACACAGCTGCTATTCCAAGAGTCAATCTCTGCGATGACAGGCCACGTAAATGAGCTGCCTAATTAATGGTGGTGTCGACAAGATTCACAAAAGTAGATTCCTCTTCAAAAACTGTCAGTGACTCACCCGCAATTTTAGAGAGAACAGTTTGGGCAAAAAAATGCTCAACACTCAGGAACGGAACATAAAAGTTTAGGTTCTTCAAGTTTTCTGGCTACTCAAAGGGGGTCTTCATGTCTTATAAAATGATGGTATATTGTTAAAATGTGCCATGACTACAGTGGCGTAACTAGAGTTTGATGGGCCCGGGTGCAAAGTTCAGACCTGGGCCCCCTCTCCACGTACACCGACACTTGGGGTATTGGACAATGACACTGACACTCGGGGTACAGGATAATGATGCTGACACTTGGCTCTTACCCTCAGCACCCAGGTTTCCCATGATCTGAAATCCCTCTATCAGCACCCAACTTTCCTATGTTCTGATATCCATCTTGTCCTCGGCACCCAGCTTCCCCATGCTCTGCTATACATCTTTCCCTCAGCACCCAGCTTTCCCATATCAGAGCATGGGAATGCTGGGTGCTGAGAGATGTATATCAGAGCATGGGAATGCTGGGTGCTGAGAGATGTATATCAGAGCATGGGAATGCTGGGTGCTGAGAGATGTATAGCAGAGCATGGGAAAGCTGTGTGCTGAGAGATGTATAGCAGAGCATGGGAAAGCTGGGTGCTGAGAGATGTATAGCAGAGCATGGGAAAGCTGGGTGCTGAGAGATGTATAGCAGAGCATGGGAAAGCTGGGTGCTGAGAGATGTATAGCAGAGCATGGGAAAGCTGGGTGCTGAGAGATGTATAGCAGAGCATGGGAAAGCTGGGTGCTGAGGGAAAGAACATTTTTCCCTTAGCACAAAATGTTCCCATCCCATGCTTGTATCTTTGTCCCCCCTTGTATATAGTTCTCCAAATACTATAATGGCCCCCAGATAGCCTTCCATATAGTATAAAGGGTCCCACATAACCCTTCATATATTAGAATACACCTCCATAGTCCTCCATGTATTATAACGCATTTCCCATAGTTCTCCATGTATTATAATTCACCCCATAGTCCTCCATATATTATAATTCTCCCCATAGTACTCCATATATTATACAGCACCACATAGGCCTCCATGTTTTATAATGCACCCCCGTAGTCCATGTATAAGGTAGGCTCCATAGTCATCCATATATTATAATTCAGCCCCCTTAGTCCTATATGTATTATAATGCAGCCCCATAAACCTTCATATTGTATTATGCAGCCCCATACTCCATATATAATACACCCCTATATTCCATGTATAAGGTGTCCTTCATTTTGTATTATGCAGCCCCATACTCCTCCATGTATAATGTATCTCCATAGACCTCCATGTATATTATACCCCTATAGTCCATGTATAAGGTGTCCTTCATGTTTATTATGCAGCCCCATAGACCTCCATATATAATGCAGCCCCCCAGGCCTCCATGTATAATAATGCAGCCAGCCTCCCCAGGCCTCCGTGTATAATAATGCAGCCAGCGTTCCCAGGCCTCCATGTATAATAATGCAGACAGCCTCCCCAGGCCTCCGTGTATAATAATGCAGCCAGCCTCCCCAGCCCTCCATGTATAATAATGCAGCCAGCCTCCCCAGGTCTCCATGTATAATAATGCAGCCAGTCTCCCCAGGTCTCCATGTATAATAACGCAGCCAGTCTCCCCAGGCCTCCATGTATAATGCAGCCCTTTCCCAGGCCTCTGGCCACCGTGTACTCACTAATTTGTAACTATTTCTAAAAAAACCCAAAAACAAGTACTCACCTTTCTCCTCCTTCCACCGCTACTGTCCTCACCTCTCTCCTCCGTTGTCCCGCTGCTCCGGTCAGTGTTCTCCCGTCCTGCGCTCTATGCTCTCACACAGGGTGAGAATGATGATGTATGGAGTGGCGCCGGCCGCTCGATGCTTCATCATTGCTGTGTGTGATGACTGGGGAGGCGGGCCCGGTGTCAGCAGGTGCGGCACCGGGTCATATAGTGGCCGCGTGGTCTGCGACAGATCAGCGCAGCTCCTCTCTCACAGAAAGGAGCTGGCTTCTGACCTGCCGGGTGGCCGCATGCCCTTAACCTGCCAGGCCGGGTCGCAATGGCAACCCATGCGACCGCGGTAGTTACGCCTCTGCATTAATATATAATTGGTAAAGTCTGACCTCCTGGAGCCGACAATTAAGGGGACGCGGCATTGGTGTTTTCTGATGTGTACAATGGGCTGAGAACATTTCTATCCTGGAAAAACTTAAAAATAAGTGCAGCGCTACACGACCGCTGTGTCTCTTTCATTACCAGGATCTATGGGGGTCCCGGGAGTCAGATCCTAACTGATGACTATCGGAATAAACCAAATGACACAATCCATTTTTTTTTTTTTCAAAATTTCTGAATTTAAAAAAATTGTTGTAAGTTTGATATCGCTCTAGTCATACTGACCAGAAGAAACATGATTCAGGTCAATAAAAGACCTGAAAATAAAAACCTGTGGCTCGATTGTGTAAAAAAATACCAATTCACCACACTTGGAATTTGTTTACTGTTTGACACTAAAATCAATGGTGATGTTCAAAACTACATTTTATCCAGCAAAAAAATGGGCAGACATATATAAGAAATGCAGGAAGAAGAAGAAGGAGGAAGGAAGAAAGAAGAGAAAGGAGGAAGGAAGAAGAAAGAGGAAGGAGGAATGGAGGAGGAAGGAGGAGGAAGAGGAAGGAGGAAGGAGAAAGGAAGAAGGAAAAGAAAGCATGGAAGAGGAAGGAGGAAGGAGGAGGAATGGAGGAGGAAGAAGGAGGAAAAAGGAAGGAAGAAGGAAGGAGGAAGGAGGAAGAAGGAGGAAGGAGGAATGAAGAGGAAGAAGGAAGAGAAAGGAGGAAGGAAGAGAAAGGAGGAAGGAGGAAGAAGGAGGAAGGAAGGAAGAAGAAAGGAGGAAGGAAGAGGAAGGAGAAAGAAAAAGCAAGGAGGAAGAAGAAGGAAGAGAAAGGAGGAAGGAAGAGGAAGGAGGAAGAAGGAGGAAGAAGAAGGAATGGAGGAGGAAGAAGGAGGAAGAAGGAAGGAAGTAGGAGGAAGAAGGAAGAGGAAGGCGGAATAAGAAGCAAGGAGGAATGAGGAGGAAGAAGATAGGAGGAGAAAGAAGGAAGAGAAAGGAGGAAAGAAGAGGAAGGAGGAATGAGGAGGAAGAAGGAAGGAGGAGGAAGAAGAAAGAAGAAGGAAAAAGGAAGGAGGAAAAGGAAGGAAGAAGAAGGAGGAAGAAGAAGAAAAAAGGAGGAAGAAGCATGAAGAAGGAAGTGGATATTAATGAAGAATGACATGTCTTATTTTAGGTCTGAGCCAAGATAAGCAGCTTTCACACTGACAATTTGAAGATTTGTAGGAGGTTGTTGTATCCCCATACTATTTATGCCATTTTCCTGCTGCTAGTGAGCTGTAAGCCCTGAGGTAGCCATTAGATAAGATAGGGTTGAGCTTGGTGGAGGAGTGACAGGTGTCAAGTCCATTGGCTCTTGGTGCAGCTGTCTTGGGGTGCCAGTTCTGAAAGTAGAGCACCCCACGGGGTCCGATGAATACTCGTCATCGGGCCGGTGAGGCTCAGGGGGTTGTCACTGGTGGCTCTGCCCGGTTTCGTGACCCCGAGGTGTCCACGAAAGGGATAGAGGATGATAGGATGATGGTAAGGAGATGAGCATGAAGAAGTTGAGGATGTTGGGAGTAGTAAGTGTCTTGTGACGCCACCTGTGGTGTGTGGCCAGGGATTGCCCTCATCTGCAGGTGCTGTCCTCTGGGGTGGATGGTGTTGCAACTGGGATGGTTCAGCTCCTCACAGGTAGAGCTAGGCCCCAGGGAGGATGATGGGGGTGGTAGTTGTGATGCCTTGGCAAAAGCAGGTAGTCACAGAAAGAGTTAATCCTCCTTGGCAGCTACACAATCCCCACACAGATGTACACCAGCCAATCAGGCCCTACTCACCCCCTCCCCAGGAAAAAGGGAGGGGGGCGAGAGGACCTAAGGGAGAGAGAGAGTTTTAGTTTCAGTTGTGCAGTAGTCAGTGAAGCGCTGACAAGGGAAGCTTGGAGCTCCCCGGTAGAAGGTGGTAGCTGGGGTTGGAGCCCTGGACTACCGGACTAGGTGGCTGTGAGGGCCACAGGCGACGGAGATCCGGTCACGGGGATCCTGAGGTGACTGGGACAGGGTTATAGCCCGCCGGTGCTGGGAGAGGGACCCGATCCGGAGGCCGTTCAAATGGACTAGTCCAGACAAGAAAGAGACAGACAGAGAGTGTGGAAAGAAGGGCCCTGGCTTTACATCTGGGTGTGGGACCCGAAGACACCCGCCAAAGGTGACCGGCCATTTGGCAAGTTGGTTGACAAAACAGACTCTGTGTTTCCTGACCCTACACATGAAAGCAGCCTCATCCAACACCAGGACAACCGAACTGTAAGTGTGCTGATCCCTGCAAGCCCTGCCACCACCACAACTCCGAATTGGGCCCCGGGACAACAATTTTCCTACCCGTGGAGGGTATCCCACCTTGCTGCCCCACACCATCAGTCCCAGGCACGGTTCCCAAAAGCAGCGCCGGTGCCACCATCTCATCACCGCAACCCACAGGTGGCGTCACAGACAATCTCCCTTTACATATTCCCCTTTTGTTGTGGAGCCTGGGATCACAGACCGGGTCACGCCACCGTGATACCTCTAGAAGCGACCCCATTGGCCCGGTTCTGAGTACACCCTGTCCGTGGGTGACACATAGTGACCATTGGCACCAAGGCGTGGGGCGCCGGTGCCAGCAATGAAGGGTTGACTCAGTAGTTGCGATTCAAAGTTTTTACTCACTGTCCAGTTGTCACCCTTAGAGTGCCGGTCTCTGCCGTGATGGGCCCCAGCTGATCCCGGATAATTCGGAGGTCACCCCCTGGATTGTGGGCCCTTCCTTCTTGTGCTTTCTGTGTGGATGCCCTTGACCTGAAGTGCTTGGAGACCCCTCTTTGGTGTTAAAGCTCCCATCCCTTCTGCAGGCAGCGCAAGGCCATTTGGGGCCTGACTATGATCACGACTCCGGGCTCTAAGTTGCTACTGTGCTCCGGGATCTTGTATTGGCAAGAGGAACTTGCAACCCCCTGTCCGTCGGATTCTGATGGCGCAACTTGAAATATATGCCACACTAGGGCTCCGTACCCTGAACTGCGCTGGTCCCGAGGGAGCAATTAAACCCCCCCCCCTCAGTGACCGTATTCACTCCTGTATCCCACAGGTTCCACCGGTAAGCTGCCTTGCTTCCTTCCCCAACCAGAGTCAGGGCACAGCTCCCTTGTGTAAGTGACCTACTCCTTCTCCCCCAGTAGCTGCCCCTCACATTCCAGAGGTCCTGTCACTACTGGGTGGATGCCCCAGTGTTTGGTGGCAAGCATTAAGACTCAGTGGAAATGGCAACCTGCTGTGTAATTATGCAATGTTTGGATGTGGAACCGGCACCGACCTCCTCAATACCTGGGATGAGTACTGCACCTTAAGTGATGTGCAGTACCCTGTGGCGACTGAAGCCTCAGGGGCGCCACAAATGCACTTTGAATAGGACAAGATGTGGCTATAGTGTCAGGGCAAGTCAGGGAACCCTGAGATAACCTCGAGAGGTCCGGAGCCTACAGCTCACCCCGGCGGGCTCATGGAAGTCATACGATTAGATATCTGTTGGGATCCAGAAGCGGACATGGTGAGAAGAAGAGTGGGGTAACTAAGATTCAGGCCCGGCAGCTTGAAAGATAGTGAGGATAGGTCGAGAGAGAGTATCCCAAAATTGCAATAACAGTAGAAGAATTGACTGTTCAAATTTGGTTTGCCAAGAGAACTCTGGTGTGACGTGTTTTGCTACCTCATCTACAATGGGGACAGGCAGCGGGATGATCGACACCAGCCTGAAGAAACTTATAATTATCACACACCCCGTCCAAAGTCATACACGGACACGGGGGCTCCTTGGAAAAGGAGTGCGGAGCCCATACTCCCCAGCATCCGTGCCTTCCTTCAGATTGTAGAGGAGACAAAATAAGATAAAGTACAACATAGGCCAGTCATATCTGACTATACTGACTCTACTATTAAAGGGAATCTGTCACCAGGTTTTTGCTATGGAATCTGAGAGCAGTATAATGTAAGGGAAGAGAACCTGATTCCAGCGATATTTAACTTTGGCCGCTTTCACACAGCGTTTTGTCCCCTATTCAGTGGTCACGTCAGTGCTTATGTCTGAACCCCCTGCAAAACGGGATTTGGACGTATGCGCCGATGGGACTATTGATTATAATGGTGCAGATGCCGTCATAGTGTGCTCTGTCGTCCACCATTTTTGGGCATATATGCTTACTGGAGGCAGGTATGTGGTGTTCTATGTCTGGGTGTCCGCTTCTAGTAGATGTATACTCCCAAAAATTGTGCATGACTTAGGAGATCTACACCATTATAGTCAATGGCCCCGTTGGCGCATATATCCAAATCCCATTTTTCAGGGGGGATTCAGACGTAAGCCCCAAAGGGACTACTGAACTTGGAGAAGAACGCAGTATGAAAGGGTCCTTACTGGGCTACTTGGTGCAGTTTTGATAAAATCTCTGTTGTAAATGTAGCAGAGCTCAGAATCCTGAACTGTGTATAACCCCGCCCACACCACTGATTGGCAGCTTCCTGCATATGTGGCGCCCCTGACCTGGTCAGGCACCACTGAGTACTGCACCCATGCTGGGGACAGTACAATACAGGTAATCCAGAAGGCTGACCGGGGTGTGGAACACAGGCGCATAGTGATCAGGTCTCACACATGTACCCATGAGAGGACCCCTGGGGATCCCAGGAGGGGGAAAAGCCTTCACCTCCACTGGAATAGTGGAGGGGGCCAAAAGCCTCCATCTCCTCTCAAGGGGTGTGGTAAGAGAGTCTGGTTGCTAGGTGGCGTAGGCAGGCACAAAAAGGGAAAAGAGAAGGAGGAGTAAACAGTCTGCAGCAGAGTGTGGAGGAGTGAGGAGCAGGAAAGTGAAGCTCTGACAGGAGCAGCAGTGAAGGTCCCAGATGTGAGCCGGTTCAGAGCAGCGTCCAGGGAGCTCCGAGGAGAGCTGACCCCTTCCCCTGGGCGGCTGTAGTCTGACAGCGTCCGCGCAGTGGCTACCGACGGGGGAGAACGGTCACCTAGGAGGGCTACCCGAAACCCATCTCCAGCTAGAGAGAGAGCACAGAGTGGGAAGTAAGGAGACTGCTAGGGAGAACCAGGCCCAAACGGGCGGCAGATCCCGAAGCGGAGATAGATCCAGCTTTCTTTTGCTAAACCTGCCGGTGTGGGGCTCTCAAAGCCCACGCCACAACACCACAAAAGCCGCAGCCACGTAGCCACAGTTAGGGCCCATAGGTCACAGGAGGCAAGCAGCTGGAGTGGCCTGGTCCAGGCGACAAGCAAACGGCAAACGAAGGGGAGAGAGGCTGCAGCATCTTCCCTGGGTGACCCCCATAGGGACTCAAAGTCGGGGTCACCCCAAACCACCAAGGGCTAAGGAAGGCGAGTTGGTAGTCACCCTCACAAGTCAGCCTGAAGGACACCTGGTTCCCACTTGGTTCATCCCAGCTACGCCCGGGTCACTCACCCTGCCATCAATTGTGAGTAAAAACCCTGAAAGACATCCTGCCTGTGTTGAGTCATTCTGCGCCTTGTGGTACTACGCACCTACACAGGGCCCTGGGGCTTGCCTCACTCTCAGGAGGCTATTCCAACTAACTGCACTCACCATCAGCCCCAGGCGTCCCTCAACCTGCAGTGGCGGTCCCTACTGGCCGCAATACTGAGAGTGGCGTCACGACAAGAAGAAGATCTCCTACCTGTGACCAGATTCAGCTACGTGGAGTCCCTGAAGGTAATGCACCGACACAACACCTGTGGGGCTTCACATCTGGCGTCACGAACAGGATAGAAGATTCCCTACCTGTGACCAGATCCAGCTGAGTGGAGTCCCTGAAGGTAATGCACCGACACAACACCTGTGGGGGCTTCACATCTGGCGTCACGAACAGGATAAGGACTAGACCTGTTCAGACAGGTGACCATGTGCCTGGGCGGTCCGCTTGGAAAATTGGAAGCGCCGCCATATTGCCACCATGAAAAGCGCGCTGAAAAACAACAGCAGCCCGCGCTGGGAGAAGTTACCGCCCACGAAGAGGTGTGGCTACCCAGAGATCCCCTGCAGAGTTCGGACCTCGCTTGTGAAGAGAGCGGAAGCGTCCAGAGACGTCGGGACAGAAAGGGAGCCAGAAGCCTGCTGCTGGGAAAGGAGCTGCTGAAAGAGGCAGAGCGGAAACTGGACAGCTTGCTACTAGAGGCAACGACGAGTCCACTGCTGGGAAATCGTACAGAAGAGGGCGCAGAAGAAATGGCGTCTGACCGCAGAAACCCAGAACCGGGCTCCGCTGCCTGGTGGTATCGGGAGCTGGCCCAGTTCTGCGACCGACTGGAGACCCGGGTCGTGGAGCAGATCAGGGAAGAACGCATGGAACTTCTGGAGATGGCTGCCGCGGTTCAGGCCTATGAGAGGGGAACCGCACGACGAGTGCCAGACCGGACGGCGACGACTCAGACCCCGATGCTGCCACCGATGGGTGAGTCCAGTATTACCCCTGCCGGCCCGGATGCCCCGACCCCTGCTGCCACGCCCGCGGTCCCTGAAGAGGCGCCCGGCGCGGCGACGCTGAGCCAGGCCGCAGCCACGCCAGGTGCGGCCCGCCAAGCCCAGGCCGCCGCAGCGATGCCCTGCTCGGCCCGCCAAGCCCCGGCCGCCGCAGCGATGCCCTGCTCGGCCCGCCAAGACCCGGCCGCCGCAGCGATGCCCTGCTCGGCCCGCCAAGACCCGGCCGCCGCAGCGATGCCCTGCTCGGCCCGCCAAGCCCCGGCCGCCGCAGCGATGCCCTGCTCGGCCCGCCAAGCCCCGGCCGCCGCAGCGATGCCCTGCTCGGCCCACCAACACCCGGTCCCTGCAGCGACGCCCAGCCCAGCCTGCACAGATCCCATCGCAGCTGCGACGCCGATCCAGGCCGCCGCCATACAGGGCGCGGCCCGCCAAGACCAGGCCGCCGCCATACAGGGCGCGGCCCGCGAAGACCAGGCCGCCGCCATACAGGGCGCGGCCCGCCAAGACCAGGCCGCCGCCATACAGGGCGCGGCCCGCCAAGACCAGGCCGCCACCATGCCAGGCGCGGCCCGCCAAGAGATTGCATCACCATTTTCCCCGGCCTGCAAGGCCAGAGCAGACACCGCTCCCCAGTCCAAAGAGGTCCCTGCTGGAAAGCCCACGCTGGGGGAGGACCCCGCATACTGGCAGCTAAAGGCTGACATGGAGGCCAAGTTTCCACAATGGTTGGTGGACCGGTACATGCTCCCTCCGCATACCCCCAAGAGGATTCCAGCAACCCCTGCAGCAACCACGCCAAAGAGTCCCCCGCCTGGGCCTGCTGAAGAAAGCCCATCCCCAGCACTGCCACCAAAGGAGTGTCAAGAAGAACTAAGGGGGAGAGGAGGCCAGGAAACTGAGGAGCTGACTCAGGAGCCATCAGCAGCGGATCCATACCCCGAGCCAGAGATGCTGCCGTATTCCCGCTGGGATGAAGAAGACCTGACACCTTCTGCTGAGGAAGATCTGCCCCAAAGCCTCACCTGGGAGCTTGTAAGCTGCACCTCGCAGAATCCAACCCGCAAGATACAGCGCCGCAGCAGAACTCAGTTTTCCCCTGCACCGCCATCCCCAGAGCAGAGAGATGACATCACGGCCAGAGACCTACAAGAAAAAAGGTTCCTGAGAAGAGCCAAAGCACAGGTCCGAGGACCCCTTTGCAGAGGAGTAGTGGAGGACTTCAGCCTCAAGTCAGGATACGGGTTCATCGTAGCACCTGGTATCAAAGAAGGCATTTTTGTCAATAGGAGAGACGTCAGAGCTAATCTGCCCAGAGGACACCCTGGCAGAAACTTAAAAATGGGAGACTCCGTACAGTTTACCCTGCATCGAGGCGAAAGAGGCTGGTATGCCCTAGATGTAGTACCATGTCCCAAAGAAGAAAGGAAAGACAGTAATAAAGAAAGAAAAGACCAAAGACCTAATGATGAGACCACTACAGATGAGGAAAAAGGTCAAGAAACCAACAGGTGCCGCAGCCCTACAGGCCCAAGCCCTGGTGAAGAGGAATCTGCATAAGTTCAAGTAAAGTACAGCAAGTTTTGACCAGTTGGAAAGTTTGTTTTGCAACGTTTTAAAAGTTCAAGTATGTGCCCACATAAACTGATGTGAGAAATAAACCTTAAGGCTATGAACTGGCTATAGCCACAAACTCTCGCAGTGTAAATAGTTACACCAGAGGGCACCACCACCACCAGAGTCAGCCTGTTTAGGGGCTTGGCTCGTCTGCAACCAGGGAGCCCGTCCGTATATAGGGCCTTGGCTTACCTGCAACCAGAGAGCATGCCTGTTTATGGGGCCTGGCTCTCCACCACAAAGAGGGTACCTGGTCAGCACCAACTGTGAAGGCCGCCTCTGGATCCTGCGAGAAGTGGCTGAAGACGCGGCTTCACCAGGCCAGGTATACCTGAGACCACCAGACCATGAAAGCCGCCTCTACATCCTGCCAGAAGTGGCTGAAGGCGCGGCCAACGTGAAAGGGTTTGGGTGGGTTAACGGACTTGTGGGTGGAGGGTGGTGATGTATGGTACCTGGTGCTTTTAAATGTTTTACATGTTTTAATGTTTTATGCATTTTTAAAATGTTGTCTTGCAGCCCGAGGACGTGCTGGTGATAACTAAGGGGGAATGTGGCGCCCCTGACCTGGTCAGGCACCACTGAGTACTGCAGCCATGCTGGGGACAGTACAATACAGGTAATCCAGAAGGCTGACCGGGGTGTGGAACACAGGCGCATAGTGATCAGGTCTCACACATGTACCCATGAGAGGACCCCTGGGGATCCCAGGAGGGGGAAAAGCCTTCACCTCCACTGGAATAGTGGAGGGGGCCAAAAGCCTCCATCTCCTCTCAAGGGGTGTGGTAAGAGAGTCTGGTTGCTAGGTGGCGTAGGCAGGCACAAAAAGGGAAAAGAGAAGGAGGAGTAAACAGTCTGCAGCAGAGTGTGGAGGAGTGAGGAGCAGGAAAGTGAAGCTCTGACAGGAGCAGCAGTGAAGGTCCCAGATGTGAGCCGGTTCAGAGCAGCGTCCAGGGAGCTCCGAGGAGAGCTGACCCCTTCCCCTGGGCGGCTGTAGTCTGACAGCGTCCGCGCAGTGGCTACCGACGGGGGAGAACGGTCACCTAGGAGGGCTACCCGAAACCCATCTCCAGCTAGAGAGAGAGCACAGAGTGGGAAGTAAGGAGACTGCTAGGGAGAACCAGGCCCAAACGGGCGGCAGATCCCGAAGCGGAGATAGATCCAGCTTTCTTTTGCTAAACCTGCCGGTGTGGGGCTCTCAAAGCCCACGCCACAACACCACAAAAGCCGCAGCCACGTAGCCACAGTTAGGGCCCATAGGTCACAGGAGGCAAGCAGCTGGAGTGGCCTGGTGCAGGCGACAAGCAAACGGCAAACGAAGGGGAGAGAGGCTGCAGCATCTTCCCTGGGTGACCCCCATAGGGACTCAAAGTCGGGGTCACCCCAAACCACCAAGGGCTAAGGAAGGCGAGTTGGTAGTCACCCTCACAAGTCAGCCTGAAGGATACCTGGTTCCCACTTGGTTCATCCCAGCTACGCCCGGGTCACTCACCCTGCCATCAATTGTGAGTAAAAACCCTGAAAGACATCCTGCCTGTGTTGAGTCATTCTGCGCCTTGTGGTACTACGCACCTACACAGGGCCCTGGGGCTTGCCTCACTCTCAGGAGGCTATTCCAACTAACTGCACTCACCATCAGCCCCAGGCGTCCCTCAACCTGCAGTGGCGGTCCCTACTGGCCGCAATACTGAGAGTGGCGTCACGACAAGAAGAAGATCTCCTACCTGTGACCAGATTCAGCTACGTGGAGTCCCTGAAGGTAATGCACCGACACAACACCTGTGGGGCTTCACATCTGGCGTCACGAACAGGATAGAAGATTCCCTACCTGTGACCAGATCCAGCTGAGTGGAGTCCCTGAAGGTAATGCACCGACACAACACCTGTGGGGGCTTCACACATACACTGCATATTGTCAGCAAGCTGCTAAACAGTGGTGGGGGTGGGGTTATATGAATTAGCTGGACTGTCTGGCATGTGACACCTAGTCCTGTAGTGACAATCTCCTGCTGATAAAACACTTATTGTACTGAAACCATAGCACACAGTCTAATAAGTGACACATACTTGGAATCAGGATCACCGCCTGTATATTATGCTGCTCTTGGATTACAAATAAAAAAACCTGCTGACAGATTCCCTTTAAGTATATCCTTCTTTTATCTACTGCACAAAATGGCAAGGGGCTGCATGAAAAGATACTTCTTGATTAGAAATTGGGGGCCGAAGTTCCATTAAGCATCACCATGGAGAAGTCTCAGTTTTGTACCGCATCACACCCCATTTTTACATTCTCATTCTAAAAATAGTTATCTACAGACCCCCAAAACATGGATTTATTTCAAGTCATACCATCACTGTTTTTGACTGTGATCAGTGGTGGGGGGGAAGTATTAATCAAAACAATGCCTTACTGTAGACAGCACAAAGGGGGAGGCTCCTGCTGCAGTCGTTTGTCTCACAGCCACACACAGGAAAGTGAGCAGGATGGAGAGCTGAAAATAAAACACTGAAAGAGGGACCAAAGTATCGGTGACCAGTCCTGTAGTTCTTGGAGGTTTACAGTGAATGGATCTAGCGCCCCCATGTTTTAGTGGCTATTACTGGGTACTGCATCTCCGTAACAAAATACCATAGCGTACCGCCCCGGGGCTCGGCTGCAGCCGAGCCGCTCGGACCTGGGCTTGTCGGTGGGTGTCTCGAGCGCCTACGGACCCGGGGGTCACGTCGCTTTGAAGGGAAGCCGGTTAGGATTAAGTTCGTGACGCCACCCACGGATCGTGGTGAGTGTGGACACCACCGCTGCCGTTGGCTAGGCTCCCGGGGACGATGTTGCGCAGCCAGGTTTTAGCCCCTCCGTGGGTAGGTGGTCCCGGGGCCCGGTTGTTGAGGTTAGGATGTGGGGGTGCAGGCGTGTTGGTGCGATGCGGGGCGGTGCGCGGCCCGAGGGCACTGTTGTACTCACTATGACAGATACACCGGAGTCTCTGGTAAACCAAAAACATGGTAGTCGGTGCCCGAAGCTGACTGCGTCTGGTCCCCCACCCGATTTGGTGGCTCCCACCTTTCTCCTGCACCTCGTTTTGTAGACTTTGACTGCCTGCGCTTCAGAGTCGGAAGTGCGCTCCCTGGCTGTGTGTGTGTGTCGGGAGAGCCCATTAGCCCGCAGACGATGGCCCGTGGGATCTTTCTACCTGAGCGGTGGCTTTCTATCCCCCTCGTTGGGCTGTTGTCTTCAGTCGGGACTTGGGTGGGAAAGAACCTAAGGTCCAGACCCCAATCAGTGAATTTGACTCGGTCCAGTGGTTTCTGGGCCTCGTTCTGGGTCTGAGTACCCCTCCTGGTGCTCCGGTTTCCAGTTGGTTTCCTGGTTCGGTACCGGCGGGCCACTACCCTGTCCCGGTCCCTTACGGTTCCACCAGCCGTCTTCCCGGCTCCTGCAGGCGGCAACCACCATCTGCCTCCTTGCCACAGGGTATCTGGGCTCCTACCCAGATCCCCGACAGACGTTTTCTCTTTTCTACTACTCTCCTCTCCTCCCTAACTTCATCTGCTTGCTTTTCCCACCTCAGCCTATCCGAACTCCTCGGTGGGCGTGGCCAACCGCCTGGCTCCGCCCCGGGTGTGTACGTCAAAGCCTGAGAGGTGAACTGAGGGTTTTTAGGTTGGCTGATTTTACCTTTTTAGGGGACAGGTGTTTGTGCAAGGACCTGTCTGTTACTACCTGGCTAGTCCAGGGTGTCACAATAGCGTAAGGAAATCCCCCTAAAATGCCTAAGGAAGATAATCCTTTTTGGGTCTGCCTAATAGACTACAAAGATGGCAGGTTCGCCATAAACTAAAATAATACATCTGATATTTCTTTAAATCTATCTACAAATTCCGCAAAAGAAAACCCAGGATGCCGAATATAAAGTCTGATAAATAAAATGACCGCAGGAATTAGATACAAATGTAACACGGCGCTTCCAAACAACGCAAATACTATATGGGGTGATTAGACCTCCTGGCTTCCGGATGTAATAACCGCACGCACATGAGGTCTCCTCCAAAGCTGGAAACTCTGCCAGGCTCGAGGATGATTACACATTCTGAGCACATAGATACCCAGCACACTGCGGGAACGGCGGGATCCACGGCCAATGTGCAGACCGAAGGGGAAGTTCACACCGAGGAATCACCTGATGTGCTGTATCCAGGCAAAATGAGATGCCCTAAATGCATGAAAACACAGAACTGGTGCCCCCGACCTTCTGTATTTACCGAAAAGATCTCTAAATATAAGTTAATGAGTTAAAATTTCTACCTAATTGATCTTCAATATATATTTTTTCTAGAAAAGCTGGGTGATTTAATATATGTTGGTTTATCTATCCATCCATGTGCAAAAATACATACAAACATTGAACATGTGACTACATTACCACCATAGAGACTGTACTTATGACCTATTTATGTGTGTGCCCATCTGCCACGACAAGGTGACCTTTCTTTGACGAGACCCTAACCTTTTCTAGTACACATACCTGTTACATGTATAGGGTCAGGGTCAAGGCTAGTGTTACCTTACCATATGGACCATGCACTTTAAATGTAGTTTTTTCCCTCGGGCACATTAGGGGTTAATTCCTTCCTTGCTCAGCTCACAAAAGAAAACAGCAGTAACCACCAAGTCCTCTCTGCTCCCAGGCTAGCTCCCAACTGAATAGAATACCCAACAACAAGTCCAGGAAGCAGAGGGCTTATATTCAGGCCAGAAATGATTACTGCCAAGTAATCATTTCTGGCCTGGATATAAGCCCTCTGCTTCCTGGACTTGTTGTTGGTTATTCTATTCAGTTAGGAGCTAGCCTGGGAGCAGAGAGGATGTGGTGGTTACTGCTGTTTTCTTTTGTACTACTTGTGTCATCAGGGCCAGGACAGGAGGCAAAACCTTCCTACCTTTAAGGATACCTCCAGGTGTGAGGGTGAGCTCAGGGACCACAGTCTTAGGGTCTGCATAGGGTTTTCTGTGTCCCTTAGCCATCTAATACACACCCGTCCATTGTCTTACTGAAATGTCCACCCTTGTTTCATCTGCATCATCCTGGTAGATGGCAGCAGAGTTTTATCAGGAATGTCTCGGTACATTTATCCATTCATTCTTCCTTCAATTATATGACATTTGCAAGTGCCGTATACTGAAAAACAGCCCCACACCATGATATTATCACCTCCACACTTCCCTGTGTTTAGTGTCTTTGGGGATGATTTGCCTTTTGGCCTCCAAATATGTTGTATATTATGGCACCCAAAGGGTTCAATTTTGGTCTTATCTGACCAGACTATATTCTCCCAGTATTTCCCAGGCTTCTCTAAATGTTATTGAGGAAACTTTAAACAGTCTTGAACCTGCTTTTTGCTCATCATTGAAGTCTTGCGTGGTGAGCATGCATATAGGAGCGTGCATACAGGCCATGGAGGGTGAGTGCATTACTTATTAATTATACTTGCTGATTCCAGGGCTTTCTGTAGCTCTGCACAAGTGGTCCTTGGCTCTTGGACAACTCTTCTGATAATTATTTTCACTGCTCTGTCAGAAATCTTGCATTGAGCATCTGGTCGTGACTGGTTCAAAGTGAAATGATATTCTTTCCACTTTCAGATTATGTCCCTAACAATGCTCACTGAACCTTCAATAGTTTAGAAATTATTCCGCAAACAATTGTAGTGCCCCTGAGACTGGTCATTGCAGGGTATATCATTATAGTCTTCCCAGGCAGGAAGAGGTTAGCCCGGTAAGTTTACACACACCTCACATAGCTCATCTAAACACAGTCAGGAAGTGACTCAGCCAGTTCCTAGTAGACACAGGCACTGGGGGGAACTCCAGGTCACCATAACAATCTGGATCCTTACAAAGGTGGGGGGCAGGAGTAGGAGTAAGTTACAAAGCAGACAGGAAGTTAAGTCAGATTCAGTCAGACAGAAAGAGAGCAGACACGCTATGGAGCAGCTCCCTGAGGGGTTCCTGCCAGGCACCCCTCAGGGAGGCAGAACAGAACCATCTGGGATGTAACACCGCACCGACCTATGCAGGAGTCTCCTGCAGAGGGGCTAGTAACACCTAGAGGGATGGGACCCGGTACCAGTAATTGTAGGCAAAAGGAGTACAGTTGCCAGGGAGAGTACGGTGTGAGTACTCACGGGACTGAGCACAGACTGGATACAGAGCCCTAGTTCAGGAAGACGCTTCACCTAATAAAAATCTGGTGAAGGGACCATCAAGGACCTCACCGACGTTAGTGTCCGGGGCACAGCAGCAAGGAGGGATATGGGCCAAGATAGAGAGTGAGAGGGAGACCAGAAGGGGATCCCAAGACGCTTCAGGCCACGGGGACCCACCAAGTACAGAGTTGTGCATGGAGGAGAAAGCCCACTGATTACCACACCGGACTGCACCTCTGACCTGCCTGGGATCGACCGGAGTCTCCGACGGCGAGAACCAACACCTGCGGCGTGATACCATCTTAACCAGAGAATAAAAGCATCTGGACTCTGCACCCGGTGACTCTGTGAGTAAAAGCCGCTGCCCTGCGCTCTGGTGCTCCCGTGGACTGCCGCCCCGTTCTCACCAACCTCCCGGGGTAATCCCGCTCTGCCTGTGGGGAGCGATATCATCCTGGCTGCAACCAACACCTGCCTCGGAGAGAGACTGTGCAGCGGCGGCTAATTCCTGGCCGCACACCACGGGTGGTGCTGTAAAGCATCCCCCATTCCCATCCAACACCGCTCCTAGGAGAGGAAAAGTCGCAAAAAGGGTCTGCGGCGGCGGAGGCCAAGACACAGTCGCCATTGCAACCGGCGACATGTTTCCCAGAGACCCGTCGCCCTCCTTCCATGTCCATTTACACTGGACACCTGTTTGTATGTCTTTTCATGTAGCCGACGGGGCCAGGGAGCCGGGTCAGGCCAGTCACAGCAACCCCAAGAAACCACTGACCCGGTGACGAGTACCCTAATGCCCCGTGGGGCGCTACAAAATTATGTTTTTCAACAATAAGGTTGCAAAGGTCTTGAGACAGCTCACTGGTTTTACTTGTCATAAGATGTTTCTTGTGTGGTACATTACTAATGAGACACCTTTTAATAAGCCATCAGTTGAGCCAGCTGATATCATTTTTCACTAAGTAGCAGGATTGTGTTCTAATTACTGATAGATTTCAGCTGGTTACGAGTTTCAAAGGCTTTTGTCACTTCTCTTTCTTCATGTGTTCAATACTTTTTCCATGTGCCATTTCTCATTATTACACGAAATTTAATTTATGGACATGGTTTGATTTCTTTGCCTGCGTGGATTGGATGGGTTGTTACCCCAACTGCGCACTACATAGGGACAGGAGCTCTAATAGCAAGGCCTAACAAAAAGGGGCCTGGCTGTATCCTGTACAAAAAAATATGAGTTTTTTTGTTAGCGTTATGGCCATAAGACGGAAGCCTACAACCCTCGTCATGGGTACCTCATGCTTGTAGGTCCCTACACTATATATAATATAAAAAAGAAAAAAAAGGGAATAAATATCATTACTTACAGCAAAGATGTAACTGCAGCTGTATATTGCCCAGGCCAAAAGACTACTACTACTCCAGCAGGATACAGCTAAACCCCCACTAGGTGGAGGCATCACAGGTGCGGGATCTCCTGTCACTATGTAGTGCGCAGTTGGGGTACGGCTTGGCAGCCCGCCTGATCTAATAGTATGGGAGTCGCCTAATAGGCTGCGGGTTTGTTACTGTGCGTCTGCTAGTGTGAACAGCGCTCTATGCAAGTGTGACGCCCTGGACTAGCCAGGTAGTCACAGACATAACACCACACACACCCCCTTCCCTAGACAGTCACAACAGTCAAACAAAAACCCTTGTTGCCTCCCTCCAGGGTCTGATGTCCACACCAGGTGGGGCGGAGCCAGGCAGTTGGCCCCACTCACCGAGGAGTTCACAGGTCTGGAGGCGGGAAAACAGACAGAGGAGTTTAGGAATTGAAAGTTAGAGGAGTGAAACGTCTGCGTGTGCCTGGGTAGGAGCCCAGGCACTGACAGCAAGGTTGGGAGACGGTGGTGGCCGTCTGCAGGAGTTGGTGGAACTCTGCAAAGCCGTAAGGACCGGGGTCGGGCGTTGGCCCGCCGGTACCGAACCAGGGAGCGGAGTGAAGCTAGGCACACAGGCAGGGCCATCGGACCCCGACTAGGCTTCGAGCTGCTGACAATAGTCAAATCCGAGTGTGACAGGAACCCCAGGGGTTTCCCAACAACCAAGACCCGACTAAAGGCAACAGTCCACACCGAGAGGATATACAGCCACCGCCATAGGCTAGAGATCCAAGGGCCAGCGCCTGCGGGCAAAACGGGCTCCTTCGGTACCTATACGCCGGGGAGCGGACTACCGGTGGGCAACCACAGGAGTCAGAACATTCTAACAGGTGCAAGGAAAGACAGCCACCATCAGCCGTCCGGGGAGAGCACAACACTGCAGCCGGCTGCGGGACCCGTCCATCCAGCCGCTTGGTTTACCAGAGACTCTGTCATTGACTGCCTGAGTGAGTATATGTCGCGGGCGGGGAGGAGGGTGTCAGCACACCGCGCTCACCCCTTCTGCTCGGGTCCGGCAGCTGCTCAGTGGTGGCTCGAGCTGTGGGCCGGATCCCGGGGTTCCTCGAGCGACACTCCTCGCCCGTGAGTGAAAGGGGGTTTGCTGGTGGGTGTGGGGGTATTGTTATAGTTCGTGACGCCACCCACGGTTGTGGTGATTGCACCACCGCTGCTCTGAGTGGGGATCCCGGGGATGGTGATGGGGGAGCAGCCAGGTGTTGTGTTGCCCCTCCGTGGGTAGGGGTTGGTGATCCCGGGGCCCGGTGGTGGGTTGTGAGGTGCGGGGCCTGGTGGGCGCAGGGACGCGGGGGCAGCGCTGTGCCTTGCGGCACTGTGGTACTCACTCAGCCTGAGACATGGACACAGTTTGTACGGTAAACCAAACGGCTGGTAGGACGGTCCCACAGACGGCTGCTTTGCTTTCCCGGTAGGTGACGGTGATGTCCCTCTTCCCTGCACCTCTATGTACGGTTGGTTGCGATGGGTCCCCACCGGTAACCCGCTCCCCGGCTTCAAGCTGGGCCGGAGGAGCACTACACTTTGCCCGCAGGCGCTGGCCCTCAGAGACTGGTGCCCTGGCGGTGGCGGTGCCTCTGCTGTACGGGTTGGGCTGTTGCCTTCTATCGGGTCTTGGTTGTTGGGGGATCTGCGTCCCCGTCACTGACGGATTCGGCAAATATGGCGACTCCTAGCCTTGCCGGGGTCCGAGAGGCCCCTGCCCTGGTGCTGACTGTCCTTCGGAACACTGCTCCAGACCACCGGGCACACAGCCAACGGGGTCCTTCCAGGAACTTCCAAACGGTCCCCCTCCAGACAGTCACCGCCGTCGCTGACCTTGCTGTTCTGGCCCTACACAAAGCTGGGCTCTCAGGCTTGCACACTCTCTGCTCTGTCACCACTTCTTGCTTTCCTCCTTTTCCACTTTTCTTTCCTTCACTTTCACTTCTCTGTTGTTTACTCTAGCCCTGCCTGGGATTATCTTCTTGTTCACTCGAGCTCCTCCCTGAGCTGACCTGCTGTTGACACAGGCTCACCCTGGGCTAATCTGCCTGACACTTCCTGCCTCCAGAGCTGTGAGCTCCTTGGTGGGCGGAGCCAACCGCCTGGCCCACCCCCTGGTGTGCATCATCAGACTCCTGGAGGAAGGCAACAAGGATTTTTGGTTCAGCTTAGGTGTGCCTACCTGGGATGTGGGGTGTGGTGGTGTGTGACCTGTGTCCCCTGGCTTGCCCAGGGCGACACATTCCCCCTTAGCAAAACGCAGACCGTCCGCGGGCTGCCGTCCTACACCGGTTTTATTTTTCTGTAAAAGGGATAACAAGGTTAAACATAAACATAAGCATTTTTAATAACTTCTTCCCAAGACGGGAGGCACATTTTACTTTTAACGTTTCAACGGTGTACGGTTACGGTTTCCGCTCTCTCCCACCCAAGTAACCTGGCCCTGATGCTGCCCCTAAAGCCCAGGCAGCACCCCTTGACCCACAGTCCAGCACACGGTACCCGAGCGGGATCTGTCCTTCCCTCCAGAGGGTAGCCACCGGTCCCTTTGGTGGCTGGGCCCCAGCCTGCTCTGCTCAGGGCCCTCCCTCCAACCTGCCTCTCCGGAGGCGGCCTGCGGAAACGGTAACGGTACCCAACATATTTACAAGCCACTTAACGTTTGTGGTTGCCCTGCAAAGTTCACGGGCTTGTCCATGGATAGTTCCCATGCATTTTTAAACGGTCCCCACGGGGACAACGGTGCCGGCTCCAGCCGGTTGCTAATCACAGCAGACAATCAGGTGAAAACTCGGATAATCATCTTTCTTATCATTGCAGAACTTTCAAAACTTTTCAACCAAACAAACAAGCAGGTGGTCCCAACGGGGACGGTGCTACGGGCATTCATTGCCCTACTCCGGTTCTTCAGGCGCTGGGGCTGCTGGCAAGGGGTAGAGGTCTGCGCTTGCTCGGGCCTCCGGGCCCCTCCTGAGTTTAACGTTCAGCGCAAACCACCCTCGCTCCCCAAAGTGCCGGGTATACTGCACAATGTCTCCCGGCATCAAGTTGCGGCCGGGATGTTCTTCGGGCAGGTGAGCATGCACATCCCGCCGGGCTACAAATACTTCGGCCTCCAGGCCCGGCTCGTAGATGAACCCGTAGCCCCGGCGGACATCAAACCGCCTCACCTGCCCCTCGTACAGCGGTCCCCGGACACGAAACGTTGCCTGCCGGAGATTCTCTTTCTCCCGGATCGCTCTGGCCACCATCTCAGCCTTCTTCCGCTCCCTCTCGGCGATCTCCAGGCCCAGCGGTACCGGCTCCCTATCCCAGTACGGCGCTGCCGCCAGCGCCGGCGCACGGATCGGGCCCCGCGGGACATCCTGGACATTGCCCACTGTTAAGAATCTGGGTGGCATGTCCCGCGGTGTCTTGGCCTTGGACGCTGCTTTACAACAACAACCCGGCGCAACCTCAGCCGAGGTGTGGGGGATGGGCCTAGGGGCTTTCCGCTGCTGGGCCTTCGGCCCGGAGCGGGTCATCGGCTCCGGCTCGGGGAGTTTCTCAGGGGATGCCTCTGGTTCGGTCTTCGGAGTCTTCCACGGCAACACCGCTGACTTGCTGCGGGCTCCGGCTACAGGTTGGCCCGCTTGGGCGGGGACGCTGGGTACTGCTACCGGTTGCGGTGGTAGCAGGCCTAGTGGCGGGGTCACGGCCTCCGGGACGGGTGGCGAGGGAGGCAGCGAAGGGAGAGGGCTTGGACCGGGCCCCGCAGCCGCGATGACCGGCCCTTCCTGGGCATCGGGACGTGGGTCACTCACCCACCCTTTCTCCGCTTCCTCCTCGCGTCTCCGCACGGTGGCTACAACGTCCGCCATGTCGGCCTCCCACTCCTCCATGAGGAGCTGCATCTTTACCCGCAGCCGTTGGTAGAGCTGCGCGGTCCGGATCTCCACCCACGCCGCGGTTCCAGGCGCGAGGGCTACGGTGTCGCGGGACGGCATCCACATGATGGCTTTCTCTCTTTCTTCCAGGAACGGGATGTTTGCAGAGTCCTGGCGTCCCTGCTTTTATAGCCGCAGCTACATGCGGCCAGCCGCCATCGCGTCCCCCTTAGCTCTTTCCGGCCCCTCCTCTCTCGGGGCGGGATTTTGGCCTTCGCGCCTCTACTGCTCGAGAAGACGCTCGAGCGGGAACTTTTCGCGCCAAAGATGGCGGCTTCTGAAATTTTTCTGCCGGATACCTCCGGCGGTAACAAGGCGCACCTCTACCAGACGGCAGAGCGGTAAGATCCTGTTCGTGACGCCAAGTTGTCGCGGGCGGGGCGGAGGGTGTCAGCACACCGCGCTCACCCCTTCTGCTCGGGTCCGGCAGCTGCTCAGTGGTGGCTCGAGCTGTGGGCCGGATCCCGGGGTTCCTCGAGCGACACTCCTCGCCCGTGAGTGAAAGGGGGTTTGCTGATGGGTGTGGGGGGATTGTTATAGTTCGTGACGCCACCCACGGTTGTGGTGATTGCACCACCGCTGCTCTGAGTGGGGATCCCGGGGATGGTGATGGGGGAGCAGCCAGGTGTTGTGTTGCCCCTCCGTGGGTAGGGGTTGGTGATCCCGGGGCCCGGTGGTGGGTTGTGAGGTGCGGGGCCTGGTGGGCGCAGGGACGCGGGGGCAGCGCTGTGCCTTGCGGCACTGTGGTACTCACTCAGCCTGAGACATGGACACAGTTTGTACGGTAAACTAAACGGCTGGTAGGACGGTCCCACAGACGGCTGCTTTGCTTTCCCGGTAGGTGACGGTGATGTCCCTCTTCCCTGCACCTCTATGTACGGTTGGTTGCGATGGGTCCCCACCGGTAACCCGCTCCCCGGCTTCAAGCTGGGCCGGAGGAGCACTACACTTTGCCCGCAGGCGCTGGCCCTCAGAGACTGGTGCCCTGGCGGTGGCGGTGCCTCTGCTGTACGGGTTGGGCTGTTGCCTTCTATCGGGTCTTGGTTGTTGGGGGATCTGCGTCCCCGTCACTGACGGATTCGGCAAATTTGGCGACTCCTAGCCTTGCCGGGGTCCGAGAGGCCCCTGCCCTGGTGCTGACTGTCCTTCGGAACACTGCTCCAGACCACCGGGCACACAGCCAACGGGGTCCTTCCAGGAACTTCCAAACGGTCCCCCTCCAGACAGTCACCGCCGTCGCTGACCTTGCTGTTCTGGCCCTACACAAAGCTGGGCTCTCAGGCTTGCACACTCTCTGCTCTGTCACCACTTCTTGCTTTCCTCCTTTTCCACTTTTCTTTCCTTCACTTTCACTTCTCTGTTGTTTACTCTAGCCCTGCCTGGGATTATCTTCTTGTTCACTCGAGCTCCTCCCTGAGCTGACCTGCTGTTGACACAGGCTCACCCTGGGCTAATCTGCCTGACACTTCCTGCCTCCAGAGCTGTGAGCTCCTTGGTGGGCGGAGCCAACCGCCTGGCCCACCCTCTGGTGTGCATCATCAGACTCCTGGAGGAAGGCAACAAGGATTTTTGGTTCAGCTTAGGTGTGCCTACCTGGGATGTGGGGTGTGGTGGTGTGTGACCTGTGTCCCCTGGCTTGCCCAGGGCGACACATATACCAATGCGATCTGGCACCGCGCCGCGCTGCACCTGCAACCCTGCATCCCAGCCTTCCAGCCTCCTCGTTACACCACCGGGCCCAGGGACCACCAACCCCTACCCACAGAGGGGACAACATCCTAGCTGTTCCCTACCATCTCTCCCGGGATCCCCGTCACCAGCAGCGGTGGTGCCATCATCACCACGTCCCGTGGGTGGCGTCACAAACTATCTCCCTAAACAAACCACCCCCTTTTCACTCGTGGACGAGGAGCGCTGCTCGAGACCCGGGGTCCGGCCCACCGCTCGAGCCACCGAGCAGCAGCAGAAGCCCCGGACCCGAGCGTGGCGAGCACGTCCCCTCCGCCTGCGACGCAGTGTGCAGTTTTACCATCCAGCAATCTCCCCCCTCCATGTTTGGAAGTGTGTATGATTTGCTCCTCCTGCACCTGTGATGCCTCCACTTAGTGGAGGTTTAGCTATATCCTGCTGGAGTAGTAGTCGTTTGGACTTGGCAATATACAGCTGCAGTTCCATCTTTGCTGTAAGTAAATATATAATATATAGGAATAGATCACTCTGTGTGTAATGACTCTACATAATATATTGGAATAGATCCCTCTGTGTGTAATGACTGTATAATATATAGGAATAGATCCCTCTGTGTGTAATGACTATATAATACATAGGAATAGATCCCTCTGTGTGTAATGACTATATATAATATATAGGTATAGATCCCTCTGTGTGTAATGACTCTACATATTATATTGGAATAGATCCCTCTGTGTGTAATGACTGTATAATATATAGGAATAGATCCCTCTGTGTGTAATGACTCTATATAATACATAGGAATAGATCCCTCTGTGTGTAATGACTATATATAATATATAGGTATAGATCCCTCTGTGTGTAATGACTCTATATAATATGTAGGAATAGATCCCTCTGTGTGTAATGACTCTATAAAATATGTAGGAATAGATCCCTCTGTGTGTAATGACTTTATATAATATATAGGTATAGATCCCTCTGTGTGTAATGACTCTATATAATATATAGGAATAGATCACTCTGTGTATAGTGACTTTATATAATATATATAAATAGATCCCTCTGTGTGTAATGACTCTATATAATATACAGAAATAGATCCCTCTGTGTGTAATGACTCTATATAATATATAGAAATAAATCCCTCTGTGTGTAATGACTCTATATAATATGTAGAAATAGATCCCTCTGTGTGTAATGACTCTATATAATATATAGGAATAGATCACTCTGTGTATAATGACTCTATATAATATATAGGAATAGATCCCTCTGTGTGTAATGACTCTATGTAATATATAGGTATAGGTCCCTCTGTGTGTAATGCCTTTGTATAATATATAGTTATAGATCCCTCTGTGTGTAATGACTCTATGTAATATATAGGTATAGATCCCTCTATGTGTAATGCCTTTGTATAATATATAGTTATAGATCCCTCTGTGTGTAATGACTCTATGTAATATATAGGTATAGATCCCTCTGTGTGTAATGACTTTTTATAATATATAGGTATAGATCCCTCTGTGTGTAATGACTATGTAATATATAGGAATAGATCACTCTGTGTGTAATGACTCTATATAATATATAGGAATAGATTCCTCTGTGTGTAATGACTCTATGTAATATATAGGTATAGATCCCTCTGTGTGTAATGACTTTTTATAATATATAGGTATAGATCCCTCTGTGTGTAATGACTCTATGTAATATATAGGAATAGATCCCTCTGTGTGTAATGACTCTATGTAATATACAGCAATAGATCCCTCTGTGTGTAATGACTCTATATAATATATAGGTATTGATCCCTCTGTGTGTAATGACTCTATGCAATATATAGGTATAGATCCCTCTGTGTGTAATGACTCTATATAATATATAGGTTTAGATTCATCTGTGTGTAATGACGCTATATAATATATAGGTATAGATCCCTCTGTGTGTAATGACTCTATATAATATATAGGAATAGATCCCTCTGTGTGTAATGACTCTATATAATATATAGGAATAGATCCCTCTGTGTGTAATGACTCTATATAATATATAGCAATAGATCCCTCTGTGTGTAATGACTCTATGTAATATATGCATTTCACTTTTTTATTGAATTACTGAAATAAATGAACTTTTTGAGGATATTCTAATTTATGGAGATGCACTTCTATATAGTTGTCATCAAGTGGCTGTTAAGTAAAGACATTTTTGTAAAGAACTGGTGGTCTTCTTCAGTGAACTGGTTACATCTGGTCCTCTTTAGCAGAGGTCAATGACAACATGTGGCCTGCCAGGGCATAGTGCCCTTTCGACAAAAGTCCACACACCCAGCTAGGACCCCATATTTCATATAGCGTGATGGGATGTAACAGAAATACACCTCGCCCATGACTACTGCCCCGCACCACGTTATATTAGCTAGGCACAAGCCCTCCTATTCCACCTGTGGGACTCTCGTGGTCCACTTGTGGTGTGTCTGTTGACTAGGTGTCTGTGCTTAGACAGTGAGCTAACAGTCCCATTTTCCGGTCTGTCTCACTTTGCTTCTCACTGGTAACCAGTTCCCAACAGCCCATACTTAAAGCACTAAGTTACAGCCACCCACGTGATTAATCCGTACGTTCTAGATTGGCGCTAAACCATTTCCTATTCCGGAGTTTCTTCTGTGCCTTCCCAACAATGTGGTGGTACAGGCTCCATCCTCGCCCATTATTAGGCTCTTTACGGGCCTCTAATTACCCATAGATTCCATGAGACTGTCCCCCAGGAGGCGTTCCTTCCTCTGTCATCCAGTCATAGCTTCACACATGTATCGGCACCGTGGCTCATCCTGCGGCTGACCATTATGCATGGTGTAACGAGGGACATCTGAAAGGTCCCTTGGTAAACTTTTAATATCTTGAAGAACAGGATACATCAATCGATAGATCTATGGTCCATTATATGTTGTAAGAAACTTCAGAACTTAACTCATAATTCTGCTTGTTGATATCGGAAACAGTCAACGAGCTTGTTGTCAGACACTCCCCTAACAACTTAGGTGAAATTCTTCTAGATGATAATACCCTTGAAAAACATCAATAAGAAGAAATAATATCTATATAAAGTAGGGGGAAACAAACCAAACCATAGACGTACACTAGCGCACTAATTGTTACTGGAGAAAGCCGGAGTGCACAACAATTCTCTCATATTCACTGAGACTGAAGAATTCCTCTGATGACCTCCCAAGAGCTCTTGACTTCCGACAAGTGTTAACATGCTGAAACGAGGGGGATTAGGAGGAGACAGATGACTAGAAACCAGCAACCATGGCACAAATACACCTTAAAGAGGAATCTGCACACCGGCCAGTGTGCCTCGTCGGATTATGACCTCTATCTCCACAATCGCCACGATAGACACACACCTTGGTCTATAATCACATCAAGAAAGGCTCTTTTTTACCATATACAACCATAGCATTAAGAGATTACATTTTTCCTGTCTACAGCTGCCACTAGAGGGAGCTACTGATTTCCAAAACACCCCCTAGTGGCAGTTGCAGGAAAAAAAAAAGTAGCATTTAACGCAATGCATATTTTATCCCTGCATCAGAAAAACAGGGGTCTGAAACTCATTTTGTTAAATAGATTACACAGAAGCTACAAAGACCAATTCAGCATGTAAATCCATATACTGTATACACTTTGCATGTACACTGAAAAGCAAAAGGGTAACAATGTTTTGCACTTTTGGCTTTCAGGCTCCATTTCTCACCATGCTCTACAGGTTTGAGCGTGAGACGACCTTCATTTTATAGACAATTATCTTGGCTATGTCGTATATAAATTTGACACAACTATTTAGCATATGATTAGTTATGCAGATTCTTGTCATATCTCTGCATTGTTACTGTTTTGCTCCTGGTGGTGGAATCATTTTTTTCCTCCTGTGTACTACAAATTACAGCCTGTTCTCACATTCTCTAATCGCTCAGTGTGTTATTAGGTTTATTCTCAAGTGAGAAGTCACTGCTGCCAATCGAGGAGCAGCGGCGAAGATTTTCAAAGAAAAGAGAAGCAGCAGCATCCAGTTCATCGATAGCGGTCTGTCGGTCAAGAAAATTGCCAAACTGCATCATGTGAGGCCATGACAGGTGGAAGAATAAGAAATGAAGTCCGTCCATCCATTCAAAAGCCAAGAGGTGACGTCCAGGGAAAATATCGGAGTCAACAAGTCGCTCATCAGAAAGTCTATCAGTTTTAGAGCAACAAACCTGGCAGTGGAGGCGGCTCGTCTGCTTCATTAGTGAGATCACAGACGTCCATACAAGCACCGGGCGTCGCACGTTACACAAGTTTGGAACGGTGGCCTGAAAAATAAGAAGAAGAGTAATGGGCCAACTCACAGATATACAGGATCGGTGGGACTAACTAGACTTAAAAAAAAAAAAATTAGTTAGAGCCCGTAATTGATCCCGGATATCTGGCCGAACACTGGTCCCCATATAAGTCTATGTGGACTAGTGTGATGCCCTGACATTGCAGGTAGTCACACATAGGCCCCCGCATAATACCTTCCCTCACCTAGGTTACATACAGCCGACCTGAAACAATAGTCACCCCCCTCAGGGCAAGACAGGCACACCAGTGTCGGGACCAGGTGGTTAGGAAACGCCCACCTAGGGGTCTAGACAGCCCGGGGCGGGAAAAACAGTAGTCCAGAGTTCAAGTTGAGAGGAGTGGAAGCTGGAGCTAGGTGCAGCTCTAGTGGAGGTGAAGCTCAAGTTGACAGGTGCCAGGGTCGGAGCCCTGGTACCTTGGCTAGGTGGCAGATGGTGGTCTCCGTCAGCAGGCGACGGGAAGACGGCAGCCGGAGATCCGAGCTGGACCAGGACAGGGTTGGAGCCCGCCGGTACCGACACCGGAGAACCGACCCGGAAACCGTGCACAGGGGGGGTACTTGGACCCTGAAGCCAGGACCGGAACCAACGGCCTAGCTAATTAACCAGTTGAGGGCAGGATTTTAGGTCCTGTCCCAACCAAAGTCCCAAAAGCAGACAACCACCCACAGAGAAGGATAGGGCAACCGCCAGGGACCGATAGATCCCATGGGTCAGTGTCAGCGAGCATGGCTCCTCAGGTACACAACAAGCCGGGAGCGGACTCCCGTGTTCCATACCGGGAAGTCCAACACAAGCAAACACAGTGCAGAGGGAAAAGACGGCGACCACCAGCTCGGGTGGGGGACCAGAGTACAACCGGTCGTGGCGGCCGGCCATCAGCACCTTGCTTTACGAAAAGACTTGTGTGATTTATTCGACTGTGAGTAACCAAACATCCCCTGGTACGTCCAGGAGCGCAGGCCCCTGCCATCGCCATTCCCAGCACAGAGCCACTGGGCCCCGGGGCAACCATCCCTTCCCATGGAGGGGTTAACATCCAGCTGCCATTACATCTCCCCCGGGGTGTCCCACAACAGCAGCGGTGGTGCCACCTATCACCACACACCATGGGTGGTGTCACGAACTGAATACGGCCAAGCCTGCACAACTACGTCCCCCTTTTTATTTGGCGTGTCCGCGTGACCCTCGGGTCCGGAGGATCCCTTGAGCCACACAGCGGGTCTGGATCCGAGCAGCCCAGCTGCTACAGGCGTGGGGGCGGCACACTAGAATCTGGCGCTTAAAAATGGTGGTAGAAGGGATAGGAGCAATAGAGCAAGCGCGCTATACTTACCGAGTCTCTGACGTGGCTGTAACTGCTTTTGGGTCACATACTCTTCTTCTGGGGCTGCTCATTTACCTTCATGCATATTCACTACTTCCCCCACCCACCGGCAGTCTTGGCATCTGTGATTAAAAAGCAGCCGCACACCATGATGTTCCCACCTCCACACTTCACTGTTTTTGGTGTTTTGGGGTGATTTGCATTTTGACCTCCAAACTTGGTGTGTATTATGGCCTCCAGAATAAAATTTGTGTCTCTTCTGACCAAACTGTATTCCCCCAGTATTTCACAGTCTTGTCTAAATGTTGTTGAGAAAACCTATAAACGCGCTTGAACCTGCTTTTTGTTCAGCAATGGAGTCCTGTGGGATGAGCGCGCATACAGGCCATGGAGGGGGAGTGCATTACTTATTGTTTTATTTGAAACAATTGTACTTGTTGATTCCAGGTCTATCTTGAGCTCTCCACAGATGGTCCTTGGATCTTGGACAAGTCTTTTGATAATTATGTTCACTTTTGGTTTTCCCATCTGCTCCCCTCCTATTTATGCTGGTTGAAACCTTATACCCACACCAACTAGAGTTTATTCTATGTTGGTCTGTGAGATGTGGTGTCCCAGACTCTATGGTTGAGGTAAAACTGTGGAGAGAAAAAGCGCAATAGGGTCTTACGCTGTATATATCCGGGGAAAATAAAAGGAAATGCACTCACCTCGAGGAGTTGTGACAGTCACAACTTCTATGAAAGCTTATGTTGTTGGGATGAAATCTGCTGCAGCCCCCGTGGTTGATAACAGAGAACAATAGAGAAGGGGTTTATGCCGCGCTATTCATTAGGAAGGAGGACAGAGAGATGATTAATGTTCCTTTATTGTAGCTTGTGTCTACGCGTTTCAGGAGCTCTGCTCCCTTCATCAGGACACACAGCACAAAAACAACATATCTTGTTTTTGTGCTGTATGTCCTGATGAAGGGAGCAGAGCTCCTGAAACGCGTAGACACAAGCTACAATAAAGGAACATTGATCATCTCTCTGTCCTCCTTCCTGATGAATAGCGCAGCATAAACCCCTTCTCTATTGTTCTCTGTTACCAGACTCTCTGGTGAACGTTTTGCTCATTGCTTGGAGCGGTTGTGGAGTTTGCACCTTTTGTTTTGTACTTCCTTCCTGCTCTTGTTTTCCTCCTGCATCTCTTATTGTCTTTACCTTTGTGTGTGTGTACTGTGTGATAGAGTTTTGTTTTTTTCCCTAGTGTGTCTTTACCGATGGGTTTCATCACACTCCTATCCTGTCCCTCCCTGGAGGGAAGGGTAGGGAGAATCAGCTCATGAGCAGGACCAGGAAGGAGGCTCAGGCCTCTCCACCATCAGGAGTATCCCTGAGGTTAGGGATAGCATAAGGCCTCCTTGCTTGAGGGAAAACTTAAGAGCCCCGATTCCCTGCTATCCCAAATTCATCGTGACAGACTTTCAAAGATGATTGATTGATCCATCTTTGAAATCTGGGTTACTTTGACCTATACACCATTTTGCCCTCTAGTCAAGATGAATTTAGGAAACGTCACTTCTCCGAGACCACACATATAAGTTGGCCAATAAATGGAGTCAACCGAGTCGTGATCTAATAAGTCCCAAGCTCATCAGTCTGGTGGTTGCAAAAATAAAAATTCCAAGCATTATAATGAAATAACTTTGCCCTCCCCGGATTACTGAGGAATGTTCCCTCCATCTCGAGCTCGGCTTGCAGTTAAATGCTGCGTATAACCAGCAGACAACATGTCCGTTCATGCTTGATTAGACCACTAACATCTGATGAACGTTCTCCACACATCCTGATGGAGCCGCACCTGCCCGGTTGGCACACGCCCGCTGCTTTCCAGATTCTGCCGAATCCATTTAAAGAGCTGATTTGGAGCCTCACGCGGATCACATTTCATTTGTCAGTGAGAACTATTTTTATCCAATATGTTTTCCGACAGCCCGGCCATAAACGTGTCTCCTGTACAAGTGAGATATCTCCAGAGATCGGGCTCTGTCCTAGGAGGATGACTCCACAAAAGAAAGAGTTATCAATAGGATTGTGTATAGTGGCCATTAGGGGGAGAAAAAGTAACAGTTATCCCCCTGGCCCCGACGCCTGAGGGCCCAAATATTGGGATTAACCATTATTATTAACTAGCTGTACTATCCGGCTTCGCCCGGGTTAATAACTGTTGTTAAAAAAATAGAATGTATTAACAAAAATGTATTCTGCACACAAACACCACAAAACAAATAGATAGAAATGTAATTATTAAAAGGCAAAAACTAAGCTAATAGAAGCATTTCACAACATATATTTCAACACCACAGATATTCCACACAGATTTAACTAAATTGGCCAAGTAATGTGCTCCGTCTGTCTCTTTCCCTGTCTGTCTCTTTCCCTGTCTGTCCCTTTCCCTGTCTGTCCCTTTCCCTGTCGGTCTCTTTCCCTGTCGGTCTCTTTCCCTGTCGGTCTCTTTCCCTGTCTGTCCCTTTCCCTGTCTGTCCCTTTCCCTGTCTGTCCCTTTCCCTGTCGGTCTCTTTCCCTGTCGGTCTCTTTCCCTGTCTGTCCCTTTCCCTGTCTGTCCCTTTCCCTGTCTGTCCCTTTCCCTGTCTGTCTCTTTGTCTGTCTCTCTGTCTGTCTGTCTCTCTCTATCCTTCTCCCCACCGACATCTTATTACCTCATGTATAAGCTTCTTATACTATGAATGTCTTTTGTTACTATAGCAACCAATCACAGCTCCTACTAATAACCTGTAGTTCCAGGCTCCATTTACTTTAATGGAGGCATGTTTTTTGGAGAGTAACTGTAAAGCGTGGAGTTAAATTTTCCTGTCAAAACATAGTCTACAACATTCCCTGGGTCACTTGAGGTGTCTGTGCAAAATTTCGTGATTGTAAATGCGACGGTGCGGATACACTTTTCGTTTCACTTTTTCGCCATTATGTAGATAGGGGCAAAATTGATTGGTAAATTGGAATGCGCGGGGTTAAAATTTCGCCTCACAACATAGCCTATGACGCTCTCGGGGTCCAGACGTGAGTGTGCAAAATTTTGTGTCTGTAGCTGCGACGGTGCAGATGCCAATCCCACACATACATACACACACACACACACATACATACATACACACATTCAGCTTGTCTCTTTCCCTCTTTCCCTCTTTCCCTCTGTCTCTTTCCCTGTGTCTGTCTCTTTGTCTGTCTCTTTACCTGTCTTTGTCTATCTCTTACCCTGTCTGTCTCTTACCCTCTCTTTCCCTGTCTGTTTCCCTGTGTCTGTCTCTGTCTCTTTGTCTGTGTCTGTCTCTTTACCTGTCTGTGTCTGTCTCTTTACCTGTCTGTGTCTGTCTCTTTACCTGTCTCTCTGTTTCCCTCTCTTTCCCTGTCTGTCTCTTTTCCTGTCAGTCTGTCTCTTTGTGTCTTTCTCTTTGTGTCTGTCTCTTACCCTGTCTATGTCTGTTTCTTACCCTGTCTGTGTCTGTCTCTTTCCCTGGCTGCATTGTGACACGCCAACATTCCATATAAGGGCGTGGCTGCGCATTCTTCTGAAGTTCTTGCTGCACTGTGGCTCCCAGCTCCATTCGCTTTAATGGAGGCAGGTTTTTTGGTGAATAACTGTAAAGCGCGGGGTTAAAATTTCCCCTCAAAACATAGCCTATGACGCTCTCGGGGTCCAGACGTGTGAGTGTGCAAAATTTTGTGTCTGTAGCTGCGACGGTGCAGATGCCAATCCCACACATACATACACACACACACATACACATACATACATACACACATTCAGCTTTATATATTAGATGGCACAAAAATGAGAGGTACATGATAGAGATGAGTCTATATAACCCAGTGACCACTCGGATGGCAGCGCGTTATGAAATACTATAAGACTGGTGCTAGGAGAGTAGCAAAGTCCAATTTTCTTTCTTTCAAGCATTTTATAGTTATTGATTACATGTGACAAATACCCCAGAGCTGCACTCACTATTCTGCTGGTGCTGTCACTATGTACATACATTACATTACTGATCCTGTACTGATCCTGAGTTACATCCTGTATTATACTCCACAGCTGCACTCACTATTCTGTTGGTGGAATGACTGTGTACTTACAAGGCCACCATCAGGGCATGACAACCATGACTGTTGTGTGGAACCCAGTGAACAAGGGGGCCCAACCAGGCCTGGGGGTAATTACTTCGCTTTAGTAAAGGCCCCCCTCTTCACTGGCCCCAGTCACAGCTGCAGCAGAGGGGCCCAGCTGTGTCGCTTCGGCCACTATACATGGCTAATTTGCATGCAAAGGGGCGCCGCATGCAAAGTAGCCATGTACTGGAGGCAGAAAGGTCAGTAGAGCAGAGCAGGGTGCAGTAGCAAGATGAGGGCATCACTCTGCAACCTCATCACACTGCTGCAGGAAACAGAGCTGCAGAGGTGGTGAGGACACAGCAGCTGACCAGTACAGGTAAGCACTTGGTGAGCTTAAGACATGAGCGTGAGATTGTCAGGGGTGGTGGGGGCCTGCCGACCTCAGCCTCTGCCTTACTTCAGCTGGTTGCATGTCAGAGGGTGCACATCCAGCTGAAATGCATTGCAGCTCAGAGAGGATGCCGTGCAACATGGGAAATGGGGAAGGGAGGTTGAGTCAAATTTTGGAGGAGGACATACAGTGCCTTGCGAAAGTATTCAGCCCCTTTGAATTTTTCAACCTTTTCCCACATTTCAGGCTTCAAACATAAAGATAAAAATGTTAATGTTCTGGTGAAGAATCAACAACAAGTGGGACACAATTGTGAAGTTGAACGAAATTTATTGCTTGTTTTAAACTTTTTTTAAAAATAAATAACTAAAAATTGGGGTGTGCAATATTATTCATCACCTTTAAGTTAATACTTTGTAGCGCCCCCTTTTGCTGCGATTACAGCTGCGGTCGCTTGGGGTATGTGTCTATCAGTTTTGCACATGGAGAGACTGAAATTCTCGCCCATTCTTCCTTTGTAAACAGCTGGAGCTGAGTGAGGTTGGATGGAGAGCGTTTGTGAACAGCAGTTTTCAGCTCTTTCCACAGATTCTCGATTGGGTTCAGGTCTGGACTGTGACTTGGCCATTCTAACACCTGGATACGTTTATTTGTGAACCATTCCATTGTGGATTTTGCTTTATGTTTTGGATCATTGTCTTGTTGGAAGACAAATCTCCGTCCCAGTCTCAGGTCTTTTGCAGACTCCAACAGGATTTCTTCAAGAATGGTCCTGTATTTGGCTCCATCCATCTTCCCATCAATTTTAACCATCTTCCCTGTCCCTGCTGAAGAAAAGCAGGCCCAAACCATGATGCTGCCACCACCATGTTTGACAGTGGGGATGGTGTGTTCAGGGTGATGACCTGTGTTGCTTTTACACCAAACATATACTGTAGCTTGGCTTTGTGACCAAATAGTTTGATTTTGGTTTCATCTGAGCAGAGCACCTTCTTCCACAGGTTTGGTGTCTCCAGGTGGCTTGTGGCAAACTTTACATGACACTTTTTATGGATATCTTGGAGAAATGGCTTTCTTCTTGCCACTCTTCCATAAAGGCCAGATTTGTACAGTGTACGACTGATTGTTGTCCTATGGACAGACTCTCCCACCTCAGCTGTAGATCTCTGCAGATCATCCAGAGTGATCATGGGCCTCTTGGCTGCATCTCTGATCAGTCTTCTCCTTGTGTGAGATGACAGTTTGGATGGACGGCCGGGTCTTGGTAGATTTGCAGTGGTATGATTCTCCTTCCATTTCAATATGATCGCTTGCACAGTGCTTCTTGGGATGTTGAAAATTTTGGAAATCTTTTTGTAACCAAATTCAGCTTTAAACTTCTCCACAACAGTATCACGGACCTGCCTGTTGTGTTCCTTGGTCTTCATGATGCTCTCTGCGCTTTACACAGAACCCTGAGACTATCACAGAGCAGGGGCATTTATACAGAGACTTGATTACACACAGGGGCTTAAATTTATCATCATCAGTCATTTAGGACAACATTGGATCATTCAGAGATCCTCAATGAACTTCTGGAGTGAGTTTGCTGCACTGAAAGTAAAGGGGATGAATAATATTACACGCCCCAATTTTCAGTTATTTATTTTTTTAAAAAGTGTAAAAAAAGCAATACATTTTGTTCAACTTCACAATTGTGTCCACTTGTTGTTGATTCTTCACCATAACAATAACATTTTTATCTTTATGTTTGAATCCTAAAATGTGGGAAAAGGTTGACAAATTCAAGGGGGCCGAATACTTTCGCAAGGCACTGTATATATCAATAAAGGGACAGAAACCAGGATGGGGATATATACCAGAATGTGCCCAGAAGGAGGATATTTATATATCAGGAGTGCCCCAGGATGGGACATATATACCAGGATAGGGACAAATAAACCAGGATGGGGACATATATACCAGGAGTGGTCAAGGAAGGGGACATATATACCAGGAGGAGGACATATATACCAGGAAAGGGACAAATATACAAGGATGGGGACATATATACCAGGAGGGGGACATACATACCAGGAAGCGCCCAAGATGGGGACATATATACTAGGAGGGGGACATACATACCAGGAAGGGCCCAAGATGGGGACATATAGACCAGGAGGGGGGGCATGCATACCAAAAAGGGACCAGAATGGGGGACATACATACCAGGAAGGGGACATATATACCATGAAGGGGACATAGATACCAAGAGGAGGACATATATACCAGGAGGAGGACATCATATATAAACTTGGCTTTTATTGATAAAAAAAAATATAATACTGATGAAAACAAAGGTTGAAAACCTACTCTCTATTGACTTACTGCCACATTATCTATATCATCAGCAGGAGTCTGCTAAGACTTGTAGTTCAGCTACATTTGCTGTATCTGACAGTTAAGTGAGACTTGTCTAATATGAGTTATAATATTAGGTTGTTAACTGGGAAATCAAAGAAGACCTCAGACAGGTCACACAGTACAAGCTCCGGAGCGCAGGGAAATACAAACAGCAGCGACGTGTTCCGTCCTCGGAGCCGCAGATATAGCTGTGCATGATCAATCGTACATGAGACTCGGAGCAGACCTCTAAATACAGACATCATTACCTGCAATCTCCATAGCCTTCCAATTACCTCCTGCCCGAGGCTCCACTGACAACATTAAGGCAGAGGATCTAATTAGGAGCTGAACACAAAAACGCTAAAAGAAAAAGATATTTTAGCTGCTGACATGGAAAAGCCGGAACTAAAAATATGGGAGAGGAGTATGAACAACTCCCAGAGAATAAACACAATGAGCAGTATTATAGGAGTTATATTCTTGTACATAGGGGCAGTATTATAGGAGTTATATTCTTGTACATAGGGGCAGTATTATAGTAGCTATATTCTTGTACATAGGGGCAGTATTATAGTAGTTATATTCTTGTACATAGGGGCAGTATTATAGGAGTTATATTCTTGTACATAGGGGCAGTATTATAGTAGTTATATTCTTGTTTCATTTATATATGTACTTTATGAAACAAGAATATAACTACTATAATACTGCTCTTATGTACAAGAATATAACTATTATAATACTGTCCCTCTGTACAAGACTATAACTCCTATAATACTGCCCCTATGTACAAGAATATAACTACTATAATACTGCCGCTATGTACAAGAATATAACTACTATAATACTGCCTCTATGTACAAGAATATAACTACTATAATACTGCCGCTATGTACAAGAATATAACTACTATAATACTGCCCCTATGTACAAGAATAAAACTACTATAATACTGCTCCTATGTACAAGAATATAACTACTATAATACTGTCCCTCTGTACAAGACTATAACTCCTATAATACTGCCCCTATGTACAAGAATATAACTACTATAATACTGCCGCTATGTACAAGAATATAACTACTATAATACTGCCTCTATGTACAAGAATATAACTACTATAATACTGCCGCTATGTACAAGAATATAACTACTATAATACTGCCGCTATGTACAAGAATATAACTACTATAATACTGCTTCTATGTATAAGAATAAAACTACTATAATACTGTTCCTATGTACAAGAATATAACTACTATAATACTGCCGCTATGTACAAGAATATAACTACTATAATACTGCCTCTATGTACAAGAATATAACTACTATAATACTGCTCCTATGTACAAGAATATAACTACTACAATACTGCCGCTATGTACAAGAATATAACTACTATAATACTGTCCCTCTGTACAAGAATATAACTACTATAATACTGCTCCTATGTACAAGAATATTACAAATATAATACTGCCCCTATGTACAAGAATATAACTATTATAATACTGTCCCTCTGTACAAGAATATAACTACATAATACTGCCCCTATGTACAAGAATATAACTACTATAATACTGCCGCTATGTACAAGAATATAACTACTATAATACTGCCTCTATGTACAAGAATATAACTACTATAATACTGCCGCTATGTACAAGAATATAACTACTATAATACTGCCCCTATGTACAAGAATAAAACTACTATAATACTGCTCCTATGTACAAGAATATAACTACTATAATACTGTCCCTCTGTACAAGACTATAACTCCTATAATACTGCCCCTATGTACAAGAATATAACTACTATAATACTGCCGCTATGTACAAGAATATAACTACTATAATACTGCCTCTATGTACAAGAATATAACTACTATAATACTGCCGCTATGTACAAGAATATAACTACTATAATACTGCCGCTATGTACAAGAATATAACTACTATAATACTGCTTCTATGTATAAGAATAAAACTACTATAATACTGTTCCTATGTACAAGAATATAACTACTATAATACTGCCGCTATGTACAAGAATATAACTACTATAATACTGTCCCTCTGTACAAGACTGTAACTCCTATAATACTGCCCCTATGTACAAGAATATAACTACTATAATACTGCCGCTATGTACAAGAATATAACTACTATAATACTGTCCCTCTGTACAAGAATATAACTACTATAATACTGCCCCTCTGTACAAGAATATAACTACTATAATAGCGCCCCTATGTAGAAGAATATAACTACTATAATACTGCCCCTATGTACAAGAATATAACTACATAATACTGCCCCTATGTACAAGAATATAACTACTATAATACTGCCCCCTATGTACAAGAATATGACTACTATAATACTGCCCCTATGTACAAGAATATAACTACTATAATACTTCCCCCTATGTACAAGAATATAACTACTATAATACTGCTCCTATGTACAAGAATATAACTACTATAATACTGTCCCCTATATACAAGAATATAACTACTATAATACTTCCCCCTATGTACAAGAATATAACTACTATAATCCTATATAATCCTATATACATATATGATTGGATATACAGTACAGACCAAAAGTTTGGACACACCTTTTCATTCAAAGAGTTTTCTTTATTTTTAAGTCTCTGAAAATTGTAAATTCACATTGAAGGCATCAAAACTATGAATTAACACACGTGGAATGAAATATTTAACAAAAAAGTGTTAAACAACTGAAAATATGTCTTATATTCTAGGTTCTTCAAAGTAGCCACCTTTTGCTTTGATTACTGCTTTGCACACTCTTGGCATTCTCTTGATGAGCTTCAAGAGGTAGTCACCGGAAATGATCTTCCAACAGTCTTGAAGGAGTTCCCAGAGATGCTTAGCACTTGTTGGCCCTTTGGCCTTCATTCTGCGGTCCAACTCACCCCAAACCATCTCGATTGGGTTCAGGTCTGGTGACTGTGGAGGCCAGGTCATCTGGCGTAGCACCCCATCACTCTCCTTCTTAGTCAAATAGCCCTTACACAGCCTGGAGGTGTGTTTGGGGTCATTGTCCTGTTGAAAAATAAATGATGGTCCAACTAAACGCAAACCGGATGGAATAGCACGCCGCTGCAAGATGCTGGGGTAGCCATGCTGGTTCTGTATGCCTTCAATTTTGAATAAATCCCCAACAGTGTCACCAGCAAAGCACCGCCACACCATCACACCTCCTCCTCCATGCTTCACGGCGGGAACCAGCCATGTAGAGTTCATCCGTTCACCTATTCTGCGTCGCACAAAGACATGGTGGTTGGATCCAAAGATCTCAAATTTGGACTCATCAGACCAAAGCACAGATTTCCACTGGTCTAATGTCCATTCCTTGTATTCTTTAGCCCAAACAAGTCTCTTCTGCTTGTTGCCTGTCCTTAGCAGTGGTTTCCTAGCAGCTATTTTACCATGAAGGCTGCTGCACAAAGTCTCCTCTTAACAGTTGTTCTAGAGATGTGTCTGCTGCTAGATCTCTGTGTGGCATTGACCTGGTCTCTAATCTGAGCTGCTGTTAACCTGCGATTTCTGAGGTTGGTGACTTGGATAAACTTATCCTCCGCAGCAGAGGTGACTCTTGGTCTTCCTTTCCTGGGGCGGTCCTCATGTGAGCCAGTTTCTTTAACATTTGATGGTTTTTGCCACTGCACTTGGGGACACTTTCAAAGTTTTCCCAATTTTACAGACTGACTGACGTTCTTTTCTAAAAGTAATGATGGCCACTCGTTTTTCTTTACTTAGAATTTGTATTATAGCAACAAAAAAGCAGCTAACAGTCTATTCAGTAGGGCTATCAGCTGTTTATCTGTGACGCCCTGGCCTATCAGGTCGTCACAGGGTTTTGTGCAATCTGCCCTTCTGCACGGTATCCACTCCTCCTTGGTTACGGATCCTGCTCCTTTGGTGTTGCTAACAGCTTAGCCAATCAAAATCCTAGAAACTCTTTACACTTTACCCACCAGACACACCATTGGGGGCCTGAAGGGTATAGGGCCACCCACATGGGGGGTTGGTGAGGGGAAAGTGAAGAAAGTGACAGTTGAGCTAGAGCTGAGAAAAGGAGAGGAGAGTGAGGAGGTGACTCTCTGAGAGGGAGAGGTCACCTGCCTGGAGCAGGGCTCCTGTAGTTACTAGGTGGCAGACGTTGGTCTGGGCCTTGTAGGAGCTGGAACCCCGATCGCAGGGGATTGTGTCAAGAGGCACGGACTGCCGAGGAGGGCAGCCGGCGGCCTTGAGCTATCACCGGGCAGGGGCCAGGGCACGATGGGGTACGTGGACCCTAGGCCAGAAAGTAGCTTCACGCGTTCCGGTAATTTACTTGAGGGGGGGAAAACTTCAAGATTCATCCCCAACCCGCTCCAAAATCGGGGTACTAGCGCACCAATGGGATAGGACTTTCCCAGTACAGTCCAAAGAAATCCTACGCGTGAACCCTGAGACCAAGCTCACTCCGTTAGCCATACGGGTGAGCGGGACCCGAAGAGTTTTATACCTGAGGGTCCAAACAGAGACAAAGGTGCCAAGGACAGGGTCACAGGCTAACAGCAACACCAAGGGCACGGACCCAAGCGTGCTCCCTACAAGCTGCAGTGGTGCTCAGAATTCTGGTTTACAAGCTGTCGGTGTGGTTATTCCTGGACTGAGTGAGTACACTGAAAACCCTTGTTCCTATCTCCAACAGTACCCAAACACCAACCTTCCAACGAGCCCCGGGACACAAACCCCCTACCCATAGAGGGGTTAAACATCAGGCTGCCACACCCCCGTCACTGGGCACCCAATGGCAGCGGTGGTCCCTCACATTACCACGCACCATGGGTGGCTTCACAAACTTTCTAATCCCTTTGTACATATCCCCCCTCTTCTTTTAATTCGAGTGTCTGCGCTGACCCCCCCGAATCCGGAGACCCCTCGAGCCACCACAGCTCCGGATCCGAGCGGCTCGGCCGCTGACGTTGGGGCGGTACATATCCACCAGACTTCTGCAGAACACAACTGATGGTCCCAACCCCATTTATAAGGCAAGAAATCCCACTTATTAACCCTGACAGGGCACACCTGTGAAGTGAAGACCATTTCCGGTGACCACCTCTTGAACCTCATCAAGAGAATGCCAAGAGTGTGCAAAGCAGTAATCAAAGCAAAAGGTGGCGACTGTGAAGAACCTAGAATATAAGACAGATTTTCAGTTGTTTCACACTTTTTTGTCAAGTATTTCATTCCACATGTGTTTGTGACGCCCTGGGCAAGCCAGGGGTCACAGGTCATCACACCACCACACCCTACACCCCAGTTAGGCACATACAGCTAACCCAAAAATCCTTGTTGCCTTCCTCCAGGAGCTGATGTTCACACCAGGGGGTGGGCCAGGCGGTTGGCTCCGCCCACCGAGGAGTTCACAGCTCTGGAGGTGGGAAGAACCAGGCAGTTGAGCCCAGGCAGGGCTAGAGTGAAGTTCAGTTTAGGAGGTGAAGGAGTAAACAAGTAGTCAAGTGAAAGTAGAAGGAAAGTGAAGTGGTAAAGGAGGGAAGTAAGAGGAGCTGAAGTAAAGTGAAAAGTGACAGTAAGAAAGCCTGAAGCTGGTCCGGGTGTGTGCCCCGGACTGAGACAGCAAGGTCAGCAGACGGCGGTGATTGTCCGCAGGGGTGACTGCTCGGAAGTTCCTGGAAGGACCGCGGACGGGTGGTGACCCGGCGGTCTGGAGCAGTGTACAAAGAACAGTCAGCACCAGGGCAGGGGCCTCTCGGACCCCGGCAAGGCTAGGAGTCGCCACAATTTGCCAAATCCGTCAGTGAAGGGGACGGCTGTCTCCCAACAACCAAGTCCCGATTGAAGGCAACAGCCCAACCATTAAAGCAGAGACACCGCCACCGCCAGGGCACCAGTTTCTGAGGGCCAGCACCTGCGGGCAAAGAGTAGAGCTCCTCCGGTCCAGCTTGAAGCCGGGGAGCGGGTTACCGGTGGGAACCCATCGCAACCATCAACAACATAGGTGCAGGACAAAGGGACATCACCGTCACCTACTGGGGAAAGCAAGTGCAGCTGTCCGTGGGAACCGTCTTTCCAGCCGTGTGTTTTACCGAGAACTGTGTCATCGTCTCAGGATGAGTGAGTACCACAGTGCTGCCAGGCACAGCGCTGCCCCCGCGTCCCTGCGCCCACCAAGCCCTGCATCTCCCACTTCATCACTGGGCCCCGGGATCACCAACCCCTACCCACGGAGGGGCAACACAACAACTTGCTGCTTCACACCATCACTCCCGGGATCCCCACACCGAGCAGCGGTGGTGCTAATGTCGCGGGCGGGGAGGAGGGTGTCGGCACACTACGCTCACCCCTTCTGCTCGGGTCCGGCAGCTGCTCAGTGGTGGCTCGAGCTGTGGGCCGGATCCCGGGGTTCCTCGAGCGACGCTCCTCGCCCGTGAGTGAAAAGGGATTTGTGGTTGGTTGTGGGGATTGTTATAGTTCGTGACGCCACCCACGGTTGTGGTGATTTCACCACCGCTGCTCTGTACGGGGGCTCCCGGGGATGGTGATGCGGAGCAGCCAGGTGTTGTGTTGCCCCTCCGTGGGTAGGGGTTGGTGATCCCGGGGCCCGGTGATGGAGAAGTAGGTGCGGGGCCTGATGGGCGCAGGGACGCGGGGGCAGCGCTGTGCCTTGCGGCACTGTGGTACTCACTCAGCCTGAGACGTGGACACAGTTTGTACGGTAAACCAAACGGCTGGTAGGACGGTCCCACAGACGGCTGCACCTGCACTCCCGGTAGGTGACGGTGATGTCCCTCTTCCTTGCACCTATGGTTGACTTGTGGTAGCGGTGGATTCCCTCCGGTTACCCGCTCCCCGACTGCAATCTGGGCCGGAGGAGCTCTACACTTTGCCCGCAGGCGCTGGCCCTGAGAAACTGGTGCCGTGGCGGTGGCGGTGTCTCTCTGCTTCAGGTTGGGCTGTTGCCTTCAATCGGGACTTGGTTGTTGGGGGATCTGCGTCCCCGTCACTGACGGATTCGGCAATTTTGGCGACTCCTAGCCTTGCCGGGGTCCGAGAGGCCCCTGCCCTGGTGCTGACTGTCCTTCGGAACACTGCTCCAGACCACCGGGCACACAGCCAACGGGGTCCTTCCAGGAACTTCCAAACGGTCCCACTCCAGACAGTCACCGCCGTTGCTGACCTTGCTGATCTGGCCCTACACAAAGCTGGACCCTTCAGGCTTTCTTTCTCTTCTATCACTTCACTTGCTTTCCTCCTTTTTCCACTTTTCTACTTTCACTTTCTTAACTCCTCTACTTAGCTGTTTACTTTAGCCCCGTCTAGACTACTCCTCCACTCCTTCCACTTCTTCCTCCCTGACTAGACTGCCTGGTTTTCCCGCCTCCAGAGTTGTGAGCTCCTCAGTGGGCGGAGCCAACCGCCTGGCCCACCCCCTGGTGTGCATCAACAGACTCCTGGAGGAAGGCAACAAGGATTTCTGGTTAGCTGTGATGTGCCTACCTGGAGTGTGGGGTGTAGTGGTGTGTGACCTGTGTCCCCTGGCTTGCCCAGGGCGACACATTCCCCCTTAGCAAAATGCAGACCATCCGCGGGCTGCCGTCCAACACCGGTTTTATTTTTCTGAAAAAGATAACATTTGAAAAATCAACATATTTACATTTTTAATCAAAACTCTTCCCAAGACGGGAGGCACATTTACTTTTAACGTTGCAACGGTTTACGGCTACGGTTTCCGCTCTCTCCCACCCAAGCAACCTGGCCCTGATGCTGTCCCTAAAACCCAGGCAGCACCCCTTGACCCACAGTCCAGCACAAGTTACCCGAGCGGGATCTGTCCTTCCCTCCAGAGGGTAGCCACCGGTTCCTTTGGTGGCTGGGCCCTAGCCTACTCTGCTGAGGGCCCTCCCTCCAATCTGCCTCTCCGGAGGCGGCATTGCGGAAACGGTAACGGTAACCAACATATTTACAAGCCACTTAACGTTTGTGGTGCCCTGCAAGTTCACGGGCTTGTCCATGGATAGTTCCCATGCAAAAACTTTAAACGGTCCCCACGGGGACAACGGTGCCGGCTCCTGCCGGTTCAATCACAAGCAAATCAGGTAAAACTTCGGTAATTTTCATTTTCCTTATCATTCTTTACAAAACTTTTAAACAAACAGCAACTTCAGTGGTGGTCCCAACGGGGACGGTGCAACGGGCATCCGCTGCCCTACGGGGTGTCTTCGTCCTCCTCACCCGGTTCGGGGTGGAAGGACACGGGCACTAGCCCCTCCAGTGCATAGCAAGCACGGCGTGGAAGGGCTGCCCGATACCCGTTGCCTCCGGTTCGGGGAATATAAGTGGCCTCCATGCCAGGCAGGGCAACGACCTCCTCCTCTTCTTCCGACACAGGCTCCGTGTCAGGCCCGGGGTCGCTATCTTCTGCCCCCGCCACAGTCACAGAGGGAGGCACACCCGACGGGCCAGGTGCGGTGCAGCACGCGAGTGCGTAGGACGGAGGTAACACAGGAGCCAGGGGTAGACCGGGTCCCTCAGCCGCAGCGACCGGTCCCTCGGGGACACAGGGGCGTGGGTCATTCTCCAGCTCCTCCATCACGGCCTCCACTCCATACACTCGCGCCACAGCCACTAGGGCCTCCACCTCCGTGGCCCACTGCTCCATCAGCCCGCCGATCCGACTCTGGTAGCGACGGCAGATCCCCGCCGCCCGGGCCCTCAACCATGCTGCTGTTCCGGACACCGGCTCGGTAGTCTCCGCAGAACTAGGTGGGGCGGACATCTCGGCAGTCGTGCTTTCCAGGAACCCAGTGTTGCTGCAGAGTCCTGGCGTCCCTGCTTTTATAGCCGCAGCTACATGCGTCCAGCCGCCATCGCGTCCCCCTTAGCTCTTTCCGGCCCCTCCTCTCTCTGGGCGGGGTCTTGGCCTTCGCGCCTCTACTGCTCGAGAAGACGCTCGAGCGGGAACTTTTCGCGCCAAAGATGGCGGCTTCTGAAATTTTCCTGCCGGATACCTCCGGCGGTAACAAGGCGCACCTCTACCAGACGGCAGAGCGGTAAGATCCTGTTCGTGACGCCAAGTTGTCGCGGGCGGGGAGGAGGGTGTCGGCACACTATGCTCACCCCTTCTGCTCGGGTCCGGCAGCTGCTCAGTGGTGGCTCGAGCTGTGGGCCGGATCCCGGGGTTCCTCGAGCGACGCTCCTCGCCCGTGAGTGAAAAGGGATTTGTGGTTGGGTGTGGGGATTGTTATAGTTCGTGACGCCACCCACGGTTGTGGTGATTTCACCACCGCTGCTCTGTACGGGGGCTCCCGGGGATGGTGATGCGGAGCAGCCAGGTGTTGTGTTGCCCCTCCGTGGGTAGGGGTTGGTGATCCCGGGGCCCGGTGATGGAGAAGTAGGTGCGGGGCCTGATGGGCGCAGGGACGCGGGGGCAGCGCTGTGCCTTGCGGCACTGTGGTACTCACTCAGCCTGAGACGTGGACACAGTTTGTACGGTAAACCAAACGGCTGGTAGGACGGTCCCACAGACGGCTGCACCTGCACTCCCGGTAGGTGACGGTGATGTCCCTCTTCCTTGCACCTATGGTTGACTTGTGGTAGCGGTGGATTCCCTCCGGTTACCCGCTCCCCGACTGCAATCTGGGCCGGAGGAGCTCTACACTTTGCCCGCAGGCGCTGGCCCTGAGAAACTGGTGCCGTGGCGGTGGCGGTGTCTCTCTGCTTCAGGTTGGGCTGTTGCCTTCAATCGGGACTTGGTTGTTGGGGGATCTGCGTCCCCGTCACTGACGGATTCGGCAATTTTGGCGACTCCTAGCCTTGCCGGGGTCCGAGAGGCCCCTGCCCTGGTGCTGACTGTCCTTCGGAACACTGCTCCAGACCACCGGGCACACAGCCAACGGGGTCCTTCCAGGAACTTCCAAACGGTCCCACTCCAGACAGTCACCGCCGTTGCTGACCTTGCTGATCTGGCCCTACACAAAGCTGGACCCTTCAGGCTTTCTTTCTCTTCTGTCACTTCACTTGCTTTCCTCCTTTTTCCACTTTTCTACTTTCACTTTCTTAACTCCTCTACTTAGCTGTTTACTTTAGCCCCGTCTAGACTACTCCTCCACTCCTTCCACTTCTTCCTCCCTGACTAGACTGCCTGGTTTTCCCGCCTCCAGAGTTGTGAGCTCCTCGGTGGGCGGAGCCAACCGCCTGGCCCACCCCCTGGTGTGCATCATCAGACTCCTGGAGGAAGGCAACAAGGATTTCTGGTTAGCTGTGATGTGCCTACCTGGAGTGTGGGGTGTAGTGGTGTGTGACCTGTGTCCCCTGGCTTGCCCAGGGCGACACATTCCCCCTTAGCAAAATGCAGACCATCCGCGGGCTGCCGTCCAACACCGGTTTTATTTTTCTGAAAAAGATAACATTTGAAAAATCAACATATTTACATTTTTAATCAAAACTCTTCCCAAGACGGGAGGCACATTTACTTTTAACGTTGCAACGGTTTACGGCTACGGTTTCCGCTCTCTCCCACCCAAGCAACCTGGCCCTGATGCTGTCCCTAAAACCCAGGCAGCACCCCTTGACCCACAGTCCAGCACAAGTTACCCGAGCGGGATCTGTCCTTCCCTCCAGAGGGTAGCCACCGGTTCCTTTGGTGGCTGGGCCCTAGCCTACTCTGCTGAGGGCCCTCCCTCCAATCTGCCTCTCCGGAGGCGGCATTGCGGAAACGGTAACGGTAACCAACATATTTACAAGCCACTTAACGTTTGTGGTGCCCTGCAAGTTCACGGGCTTGTCCATGGATAGTTCCCATGCAAAAACTTTAAACGGTCCCCACGGGGACAACGGTGCCGGCTCCTGCCGGTTCAATCACAAGCAAATCAGGTAAAACTTCGGTAATTTTCATTTTCCTTATCATTCTTTACAAAACTTTTAAACAAACAGCAACTTCAGTGGTGGTCCCAACGGGGACGGTGCAACGGGCATCCGCTGCCCTACGGGGTGTCTTCGTCCTCCTCACCCGGTTCGGGGTGGAAGGACACGGGCACTAGCCCCTCCAGTGCATAGCAAGCACGGCGTGGAAGGGCTGCCCGATACCCGTTGCCTCCGGTTCGGGGAATATAAGTGGCCTCCATGCCAGGCAGGGCAACGACCTCCTCCTCTTCTTCCGACACAGGCTCCGTGTCAGGCCCGGGGTCGCTATCTTCTGCCCCCGCCACAGTCACAGAGGGAGGCACACCCGACGGGCCAGGTGCGGTGCAGCACGCGAGTGCGTAGGACGGAGGTAACACAGGAGCCAGGGGTAGACCGGGTCCCTCAGCCGCAGCGACCGGTCCCTCGGGGACACAGGGGCGTGGGTCATTCTCCAGCTCCTCCATCACGGCCTCCACTCCATACACTCGCGCCACAGCCACTAGGGCCTCCACCTCCGCGGCCCACTGCTCCATCAGCCCGCCGATCCGACTCTGGTAGCGACGGCAGATCCCCGCCGCCCGGGCCCTCAACCATGCTGCTGTTCCGGACACCGGCTCGGTAGTCTCCGCAGAACTAGGTGGGGCGGACATCTCGGCAGTCGTGCTTTCCAGGAACCCAGTGTTGCTGCAGAGTCCTGGCGTCCCTGCTTTTATAGCCGCAGCTACATGCGTCCAGCCGCCATCGCGTCCCCCTTAGCTCTTTCCGGCCCCTCCTCTCTCTGGGCGGGGTCTTGGCCTTCGCGCCTCTACTGCTCGAGAAGACGCTCGAGCGGGAACTTTTCGCGCCAAAGATGGCGGCTTCTGAAATTTTCCTGCCGGATACCTCCGGCGGTAACAAGGCGCACCTCTACCAGACGGCAGAGCGGTAAGATCCTGTTCGTGACGCCAAGTTGTCGCGGGCGGGGAGGAGGGTGTCGGCACACTACGCTCACCCCTTCTGCTCGGGTCCGGCAGCTGCTCAGTGGTGGCTCGAGCTGTGGGCCGGATCCCGGGGTTCCTCGAGCGACGCTCCTCGCCCGTGAGTGAAAAGGGATTTGTGGTTGGGTGTGGGGATTGTTATAGTTCGTGACGCCACCCACGGTTGTGGTGATTTCACCACCGCTGCTCTGTACGGGGGCTCCCGGGGATGGTGATGCGGAGCAGCCAGGTGTTGTGTTGCCCCTCCGTGGGTAGGGGTTGGTGATCCCGGGGCCCGGTGATGGAGAAGTAGGTGCGGGGCCTGATGGGCGCAGGGACGCGGGGGCAGCGCTGTGCCTTGCGGCACTGTGGTACTCACTCAGCCTGAGACGTGGACACAGTTTGTACGGTAAACCAAACGGCTGGTAGGACGGTCCCACAGACGGCTGCACCTGCACTCCCGGTAGGTGACGGTGATGTCCCTCTTCCTTGCACCTATGGTTGACTTGTGGTAGCGGTGGATTCCCTCCGGTTACCCGCTCCCCGACTGCAATCTGGGCCGGAGGAGCTCTACACTTTGCCCGCAGGCGCTGGCCCTGAGAAACTGGTGCCGTGGCGGTGGCGGTGTCTCTCTGCTTCAGGTTGGGCTGTTGCCTTCAATCGGGACTTGGTTGTTGGGGGATCTGCGTCCCCGTCACTGACGGATTCGGCAATTTTGGCGACTCCTAGCCTTGCCGGGGTCCGAGAGGCCCCTGCCCTGGTGCTGACTGTCCTTCGGAACACTGCTCCAGACCACCGGGCACACAGCCAACGGGGTCCTTCCAGGAACTTCCAAACGGTCCCACTCCAGACAGTCACCGCCGTTGCTGACCTTGCTGATCTGGCCCTACACAAAGCTGGACCCTTCAGGCTTTCTTTCTCTTCTGTCACTTCACTTGCTTTCCTCCTTTTTCCACTTTTCTACTTTCACTTTCTTAACTCCTCTACTTAGCTGTTTACTTTAGCCCCGTCTAGACTACTCCTCCACTCCTTCCACTTCTTCCTCCCTGACTAGACTGCCTGGTTTTCCCGCCTCCAGAGTTGTGAGCTCCTCGGTGGGCGGAGCCAACCGCCTGGCCCACCCCCTGGTGTGCATCATCAGACTCCTGGAGGAAGGCAACAAGGATTTCTGGTTAGCTGTGATGTGCCTACCTGGAGTGTGGGGTGTAGTGGTGTGTGACCTGTGTCCCCTGGCTTGCCCAGGGCGACACATTCCCCCTTAGCAAAATGCAGACCATCCGCGGGCTGCCGTCCAACACCGGTTTTATTTTTCTGAAAAAGATAACATTTGAAAAATCAACATATTTACATTTTTAATCAAAACTCTTCCCAAGACGGGAGGCACATTTACTTTTAACGTTGCAACGGTTTACGGCTACGGTTTCCGCTCTCTCCCACCCAAGCAACCTGGCCCTGATGCTGTCCCTAAAACCCAGGCAGCACCCCTTGACCCACAGTCCAGCACAAGTTACCCGAGCGGGATGATGTGCCTACCTGGAGTGTGAGGTGTAGTGGTGTGTGACCTGTGTCCTCTGGCTTGCCCAGGGCGACACACTAACAAATCACCACAACCGTGGGTGGCGTCACGGACAATAGACTTTATCCCAAAACCCAATCCCCTTTCATTCACGGGCGAGGAGCGCCGCTCGAGAACCCCCAGGATCCGGTCCACCGCTCGAGCCACCACTGAGCAGCCGCAGCCGGACCCGAGCAGAGGGGTGAGCGCAGTGCTGACACCCTCCTCCCCGCCCGCGACAACTAATGTGACGCCAAGTTGGCGTCACATTTTACTTCATAGTTTTGATGCCTTCAATGTGAATCTACAATTTTCAGAGTCCTGAAAATAAAGAAAACTATTTGAATGAGAAGGTGTATCCAAACTTTTGGTCTGTACTGTACATACATATATTATAAAACTTTATTCGGACTCTTTAGTTATATTTTATCTTTTTAGTTGTGATATTTTTAGTTTTATTTTATCTTTATTTTTTTACAAATTGTTTTGTTTTCATTAACTTACAGTATTCGTTTTATACTTATTTATGTAATATTTTAATACCATATTTTATGTTTTTATTATTTTTAATTTATCGACTTTGACAGTCAACCTGGAAAAAAAAGCAAACATCTGTTCAACAAAAAAAAAAAAAAAAAAGACTGAGCCCTCAGGGCCCCTGTAGCTGCAGCCCCCCTGCTCCTAATCCCTCCTCTTTGTTAAACTATATCTGAATGGAAAAAGTTAGGCAGGGATCTGGAGATATGGGGTGATTGGATGAGGCTGCTTCCTGCATTTCTTAGGGGGGGACACAATATGTTACCTATCGTAGTAACTTTCTCGCACTCGATACGTAGAATCTTTCTAAACTTTTTTCCTGAACTTTGAAAAAGTTTGGAACAACTTTTTTTTTGGGGGGGGGGGGGGTGGTTTGCAGCTTGTTGTTGGTGCAGTGATTTCTGCTGATGATTCCTGTTTGTAACAATGCGGTCTGTCCCACATCATTAACCAAAGGGAGAGACTTGGGAATGGTCACACAGGGCTGGGAATATAAAGCCATGAAGACCACTGGGGAGAAGACAGGAAGCAGCTTCCTGCGGCTGGGGAGGGGGCTCTGACCATTGAGGATTGATTACACTACAGCTGGAGCGGACAGGAGGATGGCTTTACCTTGTAGTAGCTGGCTCTACAATGAAGGCTTCAAGCATCTCTTCATGGTAGGACGCTTTCTCCATTTTTTTTTTTACCATTTGGAATATTAATATTTAATTTTTTTTATTTAACCTCCTTACAAAATTTGTTGGAAAAGTTTTAGGAAATTTGCAAAAGTTTTTCTGTGTATTTTTTATCATGATATTATATATATTATATTGAAGACTGCTTTACCTGTTCAGACTAAGTGATCCCACAGTTTTGTGTATTTTTTATGATTATTATTATTTATTATTATAGCGCCATTTATTCCATGGCGCTTTACAATGATATTATATATATATATATATTTTATTGAAGACTGCTTTACCTGTCCAGACTAAGTGGTCCCACAGTTTTGTGTATTTTTTATGATATTATATATATTTTATTGAAGACTGCTTTACCTGTACAGACTAAGTGGTCCCGCAGTTTTGTGTACTTTTTAATGATGATATTATATATATTATACTGAAGACTGCTTTACCTGTACAGACTAAGTGGTCCCGCAGTTTTGTGTACTTTTTAATGATGATATTATATATATTATATTGAAGACTGCTTCACCTGTACAGACTAAGTGGTCCTGCAGTTTTGTGTATTTTTTATGATGATATTATATACATTATACTGAAGACTGCTTTACCTGTCTAGACTAAGTAATCCCACAGTTTTGTGTATTTTTTTATGATCATATATATATATATATATATATATATATATATATATATATATATATATATATATATACAGTGTATATAGATATATTGAAGACTGCTTTACCTGTACAGACTAAATGAATATGTATATATATATATATATATATATATATATATATACATATATATATATATATATATATATAGAAGACTGCTTTACCTGTCTAGACTAAGTAATCCCACAGTTTTGTGTGTTTTTTATGATAATATATATATATATATATATATATATATATATATATATATATATATATATATATATATATATACAGTGTATATATATATATATATATATATAGAAGACTGCTTTACCTGTCTAGACTAAGTAATCCCACAGTTTTGTGTGTTTTTTATGATAATATATATATATATACATACATATATATATATATATATATATATATATATATATATATATATATATATATACAGTGTATATATATATTGAAGACTGCTTTACCTGTCTAGACTAAGTAATCCCACAGTTTTCTGTATTTTTTATGATATTGTATATGTATATATATATATATATATATATATATATATATATATATATATATATATATATATATATATATATATATTAATTATATTGAAGACTCCTCTACCTGTCCAGACTAAAGGATTCCACAGTTTTGTGTATTTTGTATGATAATATATATACATATATATATATATATATATATATATATATATATATATATATATATATATATATATATATATATATATATATATATATATATATATTATATTATATTATATTATATTATATTATATTATATTATATTATATTATATTATATTATATTATATTATATTATATTATATTAAAGACTGCTTTACCTGTCCAGACTAAGTGGTTCCACTGTTGTGTATTTTTCATGATATTATATATATAATATATTCAAGACTGCATTACCTGTACAGACTAAGTGGTCCCACTGTTGTGTATTTTTCATGATATTATATATATAATATATTCAAGACTGCATTACCTGTACAGACTAAGTGGTCCCACCTACTAAAACTTGGCTACTAGGGAGTTGTAGTTCATCAACAGCTACTTATGAAGGACCACTTCTATAGTCTGATATGATTGCATTAGTAGTAAATTTTGTATAACCATCCAAATGTTGCACTTTATGGCTGATTTATTTGTATTGTTTGCATATACACTGGAGATCAAAATTAGAGAACAATGTCTGATTACTCGCTTTTTTCAGAAATAATGTAATCTACATTGATGACCATGCTCCAGTTTTGTGTAAGGGGCGCACCATGTGACTAGAACAGGGTCTTACAAAAGATCCAAAGTTTATCAACATAAAACCTTTATTTCGCCCAAAATGTGATGATGATGATCATTACAGAACAGCAATGACTGTAGAGAGATGATCAGTAAATGTTCTGCAGGTAACAACAGTCACAATCAGTAGGACGTACACCGGCCGTCCCTGTGAATGACTTCAGCACATCTGCGGCCACAGGACATCACTAGCCTCTCACACTGCTCTGGTGGGATTTTGCTCCACTCTTCTTTCAATCTCTTCCACACTTCTTTGACTGTTGTGGGTTTCTTGACCATAACTTTGTCACCAAGGATTTTCCAGAGGTTTTCTGTTGGGTTTAGCTCAGGACTCTGGGCTGTGGCCATTTCATTGTTTCCAGGATCTACTTTCCCCATTTTGCTGTGTGACCGGGGGCATTGTCCTGAATGAAAATTGCTGGTTGTTTGAGTGATGAACACAAGTAAGGAGCCACGTGTTGTAGAAGGTTCTGATCCAGACTTGCATTCACTCTGCCATGTAGTTGTATGAGAGGTCCAACTCCTGCTGCAGAAAACACTCCCCAAACCATGACACTTCCTCCACCGCCTTTCACCAACTTCTTAACACACTTTGGGTTCAGTCTTTCCCCGGTTTGTCGATGAACATAATGTTTGAATCAGAACCGAATAAATTAAACTTGCTTTCATAAAATGAACTGTGGACACTTCTCCTCTGGCCACACAACATGCTCCTCAACAAAGGAGAGTCTAGCCTTGTGATTCTTTCTGCTAATGAGAGGTTTGGTCACTGCAGAGTGGGCTTTCAGTCCAAATGCTCTTAAACGTCGTGACCCTGTATGACGAGACAGATTCTTACCCTGTTCAGTGCTGAACTTCTGAGCAATTCCAGCTGCAGTGTGGAAACGATTACCCATGAAGATTCTCTGCATTATCCTGTCCTCTCTTGCATTTGTCTTTTGAGACCAACCAGCCTTCTTGGGGGTGATGTTGAAGTTTGTGATGTTGTAAAGATGCAATATTCTTGAAATCACAGACTTGGAACGACCAACTTCTCTTGCTATGGTTGATTAAGTCACCCCTTTGGCTTTCATGTGGGCAACCTGCTGCCGGAGGGTTTCAGTCACTTTGGAACGGCACACCATTTTTGCAAAGTCAGTGCAAACTGGGGAGTTAGGCTGTCAGTTACATAGGGTTTGTCAGATAATAAAGGAAATTAGCACCAAGTGCCGTATTAACAACAATAACTTGCATTGATCTGAAAGTGTTCTCTAATTGTGATCCGTGTTCTTTATCATTTATCTCATTTACATTTTTATTATTTGCTTTACAATAAATTCAATTTATAAAATAAGCGGAAAATCCTGCAAGTTTCCTCATGTTAGAAGATAATCACATAGGAAACTGTGTGTTGTTCTCTAATTTTGATCTCCGGTGTAGATCCAAAATTTGATTCACACCGAATATATTCACTGCTAATTTCAATTCTTGAAAAGCCATGAATTATCCAGAAAATACATATATAACACCTAGAACTAGAGGTCACCTCGAACTGTACTGTGGTAACCAAGAGTGGTATACAGGTCATGTGAATGGGTATAATATACCAGTGCATCTCAATAAATTAGAATATCATCACAAAGTTAATTTATTTCAGTAATTCAATACAAAAAGTGAAACGCATATATTATATAGAGTCATTACACACAGAGGGATCTATTCCTATACATTATATAGAGTCATTAGTTACACACAGAGGGATCTATTCCTATATATTATATATAGTCATTACACACAGAGGGATCTATTCCTATACATTATATAGAGTCATTACACACAGAGGAATCTATTCCTATATATTATATAGAGTCATTACACACAGAGGGATCTGTTCCTATATATTATATAGTCATTCCACACAGAGGGATTTATTGCTACATATTATATAGAGTCATTACACACAGAGAGATCTATTCCTATATATTATATAAAGTCATTACACACAGAGGGATTTATTCCTACATATTATATAGAGTCACTACACACAGAGGGATCTATTCCTATATATTATATAGAGTCATTACACACAGAGGGATCTATTCCTATATATTATATAGAGTCATTACACACACAAAGGGATCCATTCCTATATATTATATAGAGTCATTATGGACACAGAGGGATCTATTCCTAAATATATAATATAGAGTCATTACACACAGAGAAATCTATTCATATATTATATAGTCATTACACACAGAGGGATCTATTCCTATATATTATATAGAGTCATTACACACAGAAGGATCTATTCCTATATATTATATAGTCATTATACACAGAAGGATCTATTCCTATATATTATATAGTCATTATACACAGAAGGATCTATTCCTATATATTATATAGAGTCATTACACACAGAGGGATCTATTCCTATATATTATATAGAGTCATTACACACAGAGGGATCTGTTCCTATATATTATATAGTCATTACCCACAGAGGGATCTGTTCCTATATATTATATAGAGTCATTACACACAGAGGGATCTATTCCTATATATTATATAGAGTCATTACACACAGAGGGATCTGTTCCTATATATTATATAGAGTCATTACACACAGATGGATCTGTACCTATATATTATATAGAGTCATTACACACAGAGGGATCTGTTCCTATATATTATATAGAGTCATTACACACAGAGGGATCTATTTCACATGTTTATTATATATTTTATAGAGTCATTACAGACAGGGTGGTCTATTCCTATATAATATATAGAGTCAGTACATACAGAGGGATCTATTTCACTCGTTTATTTCTGTTAATGTTAATGATTATGGCTTACAGCCAATGAAAACCCAAAAGTTCCTTCAGGTTCCAGGATATTATGAAATGGCAAATTTCCTCATACCTCTGAGCGTCCCCCAAGGAAGAAAATACCGTCATGTTTCCTATTATGGTTTTATCTATGCATACCTAGGAAACATGATGTGTCTATTGTCTTCCAGCGACTAGTTATTAATTATGGGCTGATACATACGTCCCACAATTAAGGCAAAATATGTGTTACATGCGTGCCGCTGTCCTGAGGCCGAAAATATGCCTACCATATTTGTGGGAGCTACGCACACCCCAATTTTATCATTTTTACTCGGGTGCCCGTCTCCTCCAGTTACCCTTTGATGCTTTTGTAGAACTAGCAATGGCCCATCCACTTCCCTAGTTGAATTACTTTTGTCAAAAGGGGGTCTTGCTCTTTTCAGAGGCTTCTTTCTCCTTATAATTAACTTTCATTCCTTACCATTTGTTCCAAAATGGAAGAATTGGATTTCTATTCTGAATAGGGTGACTTCTTGATGCATGTCAGGATGTGTGGAAATATATGATTGTCAGGTGACGGACATGTATGAATATACCGTATTCCTCACACCTTATGTATCTTCATGGTTTGAGAATGGAAACGGGAGGTGGTGCCGCGCTAGTTACCACTCCAGAATTTATGATTGAATAATGTCTTTTCATTTTCATGCACAGGTCAACGCGTTTCAGGAGTTCTCCGCTCCCTTCATCAGGACTTCAGGCAAAAGAACATCAAAATTTGATGATGAAGGGAAAATTTGATCTGATGAAGGGAGCTGAGTACTCCTGAAACGCATTGACCTGTCCATGAAAATAAAAAGACATTAATCAATCATAAATTCTGGCGTGGTGAATAGCGCGGCACTACAACCCGTTTCCAGTCTCAAACCTTGAATCACTGCACCCGGGGCTGCAGCTTTTCCACCGTTGGCTGCATACAAGTATAGGAGTTGTGACTGGCACAAACCCCTATAGATGAGTTTTGTACCTTTATTACCTTACGTTTTTGTTGGTTAACACCCTTCCACAGTCCATACTGTTGACTTTATGTATCACTTCTGGTTCTGTAATTGCAAAGATCTGTAAGTGCTCAGTAAGCCTCCGTACATCCCGTAGAAGGGATATCTCTCAAATATGTCATAAATATTCAGCTCTCATAGCATTCATCTATGAGAACCCTTTGTATAGTTTAATGCAAACTCATCAAGGTTTGTTCAATTGTAAAAAGTTGCAAATTTTGGCAAATTCTACAATGTATATATATAATATATACTAGCTATAGTACCTGGGCATTGCCCGGGATAGTAACTGTCTCTCTGTCTCTCTCCCAGTCTTTCTCTGTGTGTCGCTGTCTGTCTCTTTCCTTGTCCATCTGTGTCTATATCTGTCTATTTCGATCTCTGTCTGTCTTTGTATTAGTCTGTCTGTCTCTCCATCTCTGTCTGTCTCTTTCCCCGTCTGTCTCTTTCCCCGTTTGTCTCTTTCCCCGTCTGTTTCTTTCCCCGTCTGTTTCTTTCCCCGTCTGTCTCTTTCACCGTCTGTCTCTTTCACCGTCTGTCTCTTTCACAGTCTGTCTCTATCAAGGTCTGTCTGTCCCATTTATCTTTGTCAGTCTCCTCTGTCCCTGTCTGCTTGCCTCTGTCCCTGTCTTCCTGTCTGCCTGTCTCTTTCCCGGTCTGTCTCTTTCCCGGTCTGTCTCTTTCCCCGTCTGTCTCTTTCCCCGTCTGTCTCTTTCCCCGTCTGTCTCTTTCCCCGTCTGTCTCTTTCCCCGTCTGTCTCTTTCCCCGTCTGTCTCTTTCCCCGTCTGTCTCTTTCCCCGTCTGTCTCTTTCCCCGTCTGTCTCTTTCCCCGTCTGTCTCTTTCCCCGTCTGTCTCTTTCCCCGTCTGTCTCTTTCCCCGTCTGTCTCTTTCCCCGTCTGTCTCTTTCCCCGTCTGTCTCTTTCCCCGTCTGTCTCTTTCCCCGTCTGTCTCTTTCCCCGTCTGTCTCTTTTTCCCCGTCTGTCTCTTTCCCCGTCTGTCTCTTTCCCCGTCTGTCTCTTTCCCCGTCTGTCTCTTTCCCCGTCTGTCTCTTTCCCCGTCTGTCTCTTTCCCCGTCTGTCTCTTTCCCCGTCTGTCTCTTTCACCGTCTGTCTCTTTCACCGTCTGTCTCTTTCCCCGTCTGTCTCTTTCCCCGTCTGTCTCTTTCACCGTCTGTCTCTTTCACCGTCTGTCTCTTTCACCGTCTGTCTCTTTCACCGTCTGTCTCTATCCCTCTGTCTCTTTTACTTCTGTCTCTGTCTGTTTGTTTCCTTGTCTGCTTCTTACTTTGTCTGTCTGTCTCTTTGTCTCTTTCTGTCTCTATCCATCTCTCCACCGACATCATATTACCTCACACATAAGCTTCTTATACTAACAATGTCTTTTGTTCCTATAGCAACCAATCACAGCTGCTATTAAAACCAGTATTTTCAGGCTCCATTTACTTTAATGGAGACAGGTTTTTTGGAGAGTAACTGTAAAGCGCGGAGTTAAATTTTCCTGTGAAAACATAGTCTATGACGTTCACTGGGTCACATGGGGTGTCTGTGCAACATTTTGTGATTGTAAATGCGACGGTGCGGATTCCTTTAGCGGAGACACACACGCACACACACACACACACACACACACACACACATACTTACACACACACACCTTTATATATTAGTTGTTTTTTTTTTTTAACTGTATTGTGTTTCTGTCATCAGTTTTTTTAAACAATGATGAGAACAGTGGACGGAGTTTAGCTGGAGGGTGTAGGGGCCTGGCTATAATTTTACAATTCTTATATATAAGAATTGCTATAATTTTATACTAGAAATCGGCACAAATCGTAGCCGGGCACAGATGCACAAATTTACGAAACGCCTCTGTGCCTGTGGGAAATCAAAGCCGCAGTGAAGTGCAATGTGGAACTATAGATTTTATGGGATCCATATTCTGGGTCGGTATGCAAGGATTTGTAATGCTGGAGAGTATATGATACGTGAGACAGATGGGTGCAGATATCGGGGGCCGCAGCAGATGCATCCATGACCTGGTGCCTAAAAGACCCCAATGACCCCTCTACTAATGTCTCTTCTTTTTCTCCCCAGTTTGTCTGGCTGGCCATCAATACTCTACTATTCTGGAGAACCTTCGCCCGGTACTACAGCGGCCCACAGTACCACTACTTGCACCAGATGCTGGGGGTAAGTCTTCACAGGGGCAATGTTTTTGGATGCTATATGAGATGTGACCAGGCGCCTGGCCGGGGTGACAGACACTGACTTGCTACAGTGGAAAAGCTGACAAATGGAGAACAAAGGCCGCTGTTTGCTTAGTTGCTGCCTCTCCCTGGGATTGAATGAACTGACAGATTGCTGGAGACCCCCCTCCCTTCCCCTCTTCCACAGCTGCAGGGGTCCTTTAAACTCTCCACCATCAGTCTGTGGAATGAGGAAGCTGTGGGATCTCAATTAGTTTCCAGGCAGGTAGAACGGATGTGGTGGTGCTGCGCCGACTTCACAGAGGACATTGCCGGCCATGGAAAACCCAAGAGGGAAGAAGCAACTGAGTTCTTGTAGGAATTGAATATAATGGAAGTCACAATCCATGTATATGCCCTGGATAATGGGAACGGTCTACCAAAATTTGATTCACTTAAAATTTATTTGCTGGAAATGTAATTGCTCGTAAAATCTGTTTCCAACACAGAGGTTTAAAAATATGATATTCATCGCACCCTTCACCTGCCCTGGTGCTGCAGCTCCCCGCCTCGTCCTCCTCTGGCTCCAATTTTCTCTTCCACTTTCAGTTTTCCTCACTTTTTGGCACTGTGACTTCTTTGATTGTGTCCTATTCAGCGGTGGAAGACTTAAGACAGAAAAGAAGCCTGGAGCTGGGCAGAAGAAGTGAGCCAGTGGGGGACTGGACAGGGTGCTGCGACACCGGAAGCTGAGAATGTTTTGTTTTTTCATTTTTTAACTCCTACCCAAACCTAAAACGATTTAAGCAAAGTTAATGAGGGTGTCCACTACTTTTACATTAATGGCTTATCCTCAATGTCAGATCAGCCGGGGTTCTAAACCCAGCACCCCTGCCGATCAGCTGTTCTCTGTGCCACTGGTGGCAGCAGGCAGCCGGAAATGCTCAGTTCCGGAGCTGCTCCATCTTCTGATAGTGGCCGCTGCCTAGTACTGCACATTCGCCTCCCATTCAGATCAATAGGTGGGGGTGTTGGACATTGGCCAATCTGACATTGATGACCAGGGGCGGTTCCAGATTTTCGTGGGCCCTGGGTGAAAGAGTCCCAGTGGGCACCTTTAATACATTCCACGATTCATGATTATAATATAAAGTGTGTTTGTGTGTATGTATATATTCTAAATAATACAATTCATGTAAATTTAACCCCCCGTGCACTCTCTCTTCTCCCTCGTGCGGTCTCTCTCTTCTCCCCCGTTCTCTCTCTCCTCCCCCCCTATGTGGTCTATCCCCCTTGCTCTCTCTTCTCCCCCTGTGCCGTCTCTCCCCCTTGGTCTCTCTTCTCCCCCTGTGCCGTCTATCCCCCTTGGTCTCTCTTCTCCCCCTGTGCCGTCTATCCCCCTTGGTCTCTCTTCTCCCCAGTCGTCTCTCTTCGCCCCCGTGCTCTCTCTTCTCCCCCTGTGCCGTCTATCCTTCTTGGTCTCTCTTCTCCCCAGTGGTCTCTCTTCGCCCCCGTGCTCTCTCTTCTCCCCCTGTGCCATCTATCCCCCTTGGTCTCTCTTCTCCCCAGTGGTCTCTCTTCGCCCCCGTGCTCTCTCTTCTCCCCCTGTGCCGTCTATCCCCCTTGGTCTCTCTTCTCCCCAGTGGTCTCTCTACGCCCCCGTGCTCTCTCTTCTCTCCCTGTACCGTCTATCCCCCTTGGTCTCTCTTCTCCCCAGTGGTCTCTCTTCACCCCCGTGCTCTGTCTTCTCACCCTGTGCCGTCTATCCCCCTTGGTCTCTCTTCTCCCCAGTGGTCTCTCTATGCCCCGGTGCTCTCTCTTCTCCCCCTGTACCGTCTATCCCCCTTGGTCTCTCTTCTCCCCAGTGGTCTCTCTTCGCCCCCATGCTCTCTCTTCTCCCCCTGTGCCGTCTATCCTCCTTGGTCTCTCTTCTCCCCAGTGGTCTCTCTTCGCCCCCATGCTCTCTCTTCTCCCCCTATGCCATCTATCCCCCTTGGCCTCTCTTCTCCCCAGTGGTCTCTCTTCTCCCCCTGTGCCATCTATCCCCCTTGGTCTCTCTTCGCCCCGTGGTCTCTCTTTGCCCCCGTGCTCTCTCTTCTCCCCCTGTGCCATCTATCCCCCTTGGTCTCTCTTCTCCCCAGTGGTCTCTCTTCGCCCCCGTGCTCTCTCTTCTCCCCCTGTACCGTCTATCCCCCTTGGTCTCTCTTCTCCCCAGTGGTCTCTCTTCACCCCCGTGCTCTCTCTTGTCCCCCTGTGCCGTATTTCCCCCGTGCTTTCTCTTTTCTCCCCCTCGTGCTGTGTGATGAGAGCACCGTCCTTACAGCTGAGCGGGGTCCCAGCAATGGAGGAGATCAATGCTGCTGACCGCAGGTGTCAGGTGACGTCACTGGACCCCGCTTATTCATAAGCTGGTAGCAGCCAGGAGGCTGCGCTTATCACATAGTGCAGAGAGACAGCGCACAAGGGGGAGGAGGGGCACAGCCCCATACATTATAAAGGGCTGGCGACATGTCGCGGGCGGGGAGGGGACGCTGCGCTCACCACGCTCGGGTCCGGCGCTGCTGCTGCTCGGTGGCTCGAGCGGTGGGCCGGATCCGGGGACTCGAGCGGCGCTCCTCGCCCGTGAGTGAAAAGGGTGGTTTGTTGGGGTTTGGGATGTCGGTTCGTGACGCCACCCATGGTGTGTGGTGAGGTTGGGGTACCACCGCTGCTCTGTACGGGGATCCCGGGAGCGATGACAGGGAGCAGCTGGGATGTTTCTCTCCCCTCCGTGGATAGGGGGATTTTGGTAGTCCCGGGGCACCTTTAATACATTCCACGATTCATGATTATAATATAAAGTATGTTTGTGTGTATGTATATATTCTAAATAATACAATTCATGTAAATTTAACCCCCCGTGCACTCTCTCTTCTCCCTCGTGCGGTCTCTCTCTTCTCCCCCGTGCTCTCTCTCCTCCCCCCCCTATGCGGTCTATCCCCCTTGCTCTCTCTTCTACCCCTGTGCTGTCTCTCCCCCGTGCTCTCTCTTCTCTTCCTGTGCCATCTCTTCTCCCCCTTGGTCTCTCTTCTCCCCCTGTGCCGTCTATCCCCCTTGGTCTCTCTTCTCCCCAGTGGTCTCTCTTCGCCCCCGTGCTCTCTCTTCTCCCCCTGTGCCGTCTATCCCCCTTGGTCTCTCTTCTCCCCAGTGGTCTCTCTACGCCCCCGTGCTCTCTCTTCTCTCCCTGTACCGTCTATCCCCCTTGGTCTCTCTTCTCCCCAGTGCTCTCTCTTCTCCCCCTGTGCCATCTATCCCCCTTGGTCTCTCTTCTCCCCAGTGGTCTCTCTACGCCCCCGTGCTCTCTCTTCTCCCCCTGTACCGTCTATCCCCCTTGGTCTCTCTTCTTCCCAGTGGTCTCTCTTCGCCCCCGTGCTCTCTCTTCTCCCCCTGTGCCGTCTATCCTCCTTGGTCTCTCTTCTTCCCAGTCGTCTCTCTTCACCCCAGTGCTCTCTCTTCTGCCCCTGTGCCATCTATCCTCCTTGGTCTCTCTTCTCCCCAGTGGTCTCTCTTCGCCCCCGTGCTCTCTCTTCTCCCCCTATGCCATCTATCCCCCTTGGTCTCTCTTCTCCCCAGTGGTCTCTCTTCGCCCCCGTGCTCTCTCTTCTCCCCCTGTGCCATCTATCCCCCTTGGTCTCTCTTCGCCCCCGTGCTCTCTCTTCTCCCCCTGTGCCATCTATCCCCCTTGGTCTCTCTTCGCCCTGTGGTCTCTCTTCGCCCCATTTCTCTCTCTTCTCCCCCTGTGCTGTCTATCCCCCTTGGTCTCTCTTCTCCCCAGTGGTCTCTCTTTGCCCCCGTGCTCTCTCTTCTCCCCCTGTGCCATCTATCCCCCTTGGTCTCTCTTCTCCCCAGTGGTCTCTCTTCTCCCCCTGTGCCATCTATCCCCCTTGGTCTCTCTTCTCCCCAGTGGTCTCTCTTCGCCCCCGTGCTCTCTCTTGTCCCCCTGTGCCGTCTTTCCCCCGTGCTTTCTCTTTTCTCCCCCTCGTGCTGTGTGATGAGAGCACCGTCCTTACAGCTGAGCGGGGTCCCAGCAATGGAGGAGATCAATGCTGCTGACCGCAGGTGTCAGGTGACGTCACTGGACCCCGCTTATGCATAAGCTGGTAGCAGCCAGGAGGCTGCGCTTATCACATAGTGCAGAGAGACAGCGCACAAGGGGGAGGGGGGCACAGCCCCATACATTATAAAGGGCTGGCGACATGTCGCGGGTGGGGAGGGGACGCTGCGCTCACCACGCTCGGGTCCGGCGCTGCTGCTGCTCGGTGGCTCGAGCGGTGGGCCGGATCCGGGGACTCGAGCGGCGCTCCTCGTCCGTGAGTGAAAAGGGTGGTTTGTTGGGGTTTGGGATGTCGGTTCGTGACGCCACCCACGGTGTGTGGTGAGGTTGGGGTACCACCGCTGCTCTGTACGGGGATCCCGGGAGCGATGACAGGGAGCAGCTGGGATGTTTCTCTCCCCTCCGTGGGTAGGGGGATTTTGGTAGTCCCGGGGCCCGGAGTTATTGTCTGTTTGGTGGATTGCGGGGCCTGGCCAGGTGCAGGGTCGCGGGGCAGCGCAGTGCCAGATGGCACGGTGGTACTTACTCAGCCAGTAACGCACACGGAGTCTCTTGTAAAACAAACGGCTGGATGGACGAGTCCCACAGACGGCTGCGGCGGTCACTCCCGTTCGGTTGGCGGTAACAGTCTCTCCCTGCACCGGTGTTATGTTCTCGGCCCCGATGGCTTCCCACCGGTAACCCGCTCCCCAGCGGTGTGTTGGCTAAGGGAGCCCCTTTTGTTGCCCGCAGGCTCTGGCCCTGGGAGCTCTAGCTCTGGCGGTAGCTTTATCTCCCTCACGGTTTGGACGGTTGCCTTCAGTCGAGTCTTTGTTGCTGGGAAACCATGGAGGTTCCCGTCGCTGATGGATTTGACCGGTTTAACGGCGACTCCTAGCCTGGTCGGGGTCCGTAGGCCCTGCCGGATGGTGCTGGCTTCTCTTCGCTCCCCGGTCCGGTACCGGCGGGCCACCGCCCGTCCCCGGTCCTTACGGTTGTGCGTCAATCTGCCTCTCCTGCAGATGGTCACCACCGTCTGCCAACCTTGCTGTATGTGCCCGGGCCACGTACCCGGACACGGTCAATCTGCTCCTCCACTACTACCTTCTTCAACTTTCAACTCTCCTACTCAACTCCTTATCACTATCTATCTGACCTTCTTTCCCACCTCCAGGACTGTGAACTCCTCAGTGGGAGGAGCCAACCGCCTGGCTCCGCCCCACCTGGTGTGGACATCAGCCCCTGGAGGGAGGCAACAAGGATTTGTATGTTTGTGGCTGGTGTGCCTAACCGGGGTGTGGGGTGTGTTGTTGCAGTACCTGTGACGTCCTGGCTTGTCCAGGGCGCCACATTCACCATCGGGCAAGCAGCGCTGACGTTGTCCCTGACAGCAAGTGAAGTGGGCCCTCGTGTTTTGTCCAGGGCACTTGCCCGGGTGTGCCAGGTGGTGGCACCGGCCCTGTTGAGGACCTATCCTAAGGATAGGCCATCAGTTGTAAAACCCCCTTAAGCTAATATATTGTTGGGGCTCAATTTTTTTCTGATATTTGAGATAAATTCAATATGGTTAGAATTGATCAATTCATCCCTAATAAAAAGAGGATGACCTGTCCTGTCAATACGCTCCATTAAAGGGAATGTGTCATCAGGATATTACCTATTGTTTAAAATGGGGGGGGGGGGGGGGGGTATGATAAAGGTATTTTTAAAATATTGTAAGTGATTTTTTTTATTTTGAAATATTTTAGTTGATTTTTATATTTTATTTTTCCTTATTGCTATCTATAATAAAAAAACAATTCTGAGACAGATACGTCACCAGTGGTTTTGTCCCCACACAACCCCTCTAAACTATGGAAAACTTTTACGTGCATACTGAAAAATTGCTTAAAAATTGCGGTTTGATGAGAAATAGAATGTCTGAACTGGACAGTGCCAGGGTGGAGACTGGCCACACCCAATTGTCTGTTTATTAAATATATGTATTCTTGGCTAAAAATAGTTATTGTAATTGGGTTTCATTCAAAATTTTCGACCATTTTCCTTCTATATCCTCTGTGCTACACTGTCTATTGCTAGATACATAATGAGTTAACTGAGAATCTGTTAGTGAGCTCATCCTGATGACCCAATGGGATAGTTAGTAACTCTTTTACTCGTCTTTTTTACCTCTTCTCAGTTGATTTATGACCACAGACCACATCAAAGAGGAATGTGCACAGAAACAAAGATGAGTTAACTGAGAATCTATTAGTGAGCTTATCTTGATGACCCTATAGGATGGTTAATAACTCTTTTACCTGTCTTTTCTTTTTACCTCTTCTCAATTGATTTATGACCACAGACTACATCAAAGTTGAATGTGCAGAGAAACAAAGATGAGTTAACTGAGAATCAGTTAGTGAGCTCATCCTGATGACCCTATGGGATAGTTTATAACCCTCTTAACTCTCTTTTTTAACCTCTTCTCAATTAATGTATGACCACAGACCACATCAAAGTTGAATGTGCAGAGAAACAAAGTTGAGTTAACGGAGAATCAATTAGTGAGCTCATCCTGATGACCCTATGGGATAGATAACAGCTCTCTTACCTGTCTTTTATTTTTTTTTACCTTTTCTCAGTTGACTTATGACCACAGACCACATCAAAGTTCAATGTGCAGGGAAACAAAGAGCCTGTAAAAACCAAACGGTGCAAAATTTCATAAGAAACCAAATTGCAAAAAATATTTTTAGCTCCAAATATTTGCATTTAAGTACTAAAAAAGGCAAAAACCCCAAAACATGGTCTCCTTTACGTTTCCTAGAGGACTTTCCAGCACTGTCAGCTCTGACTGGACAGTGCCAGGGTAGAGATTAGAAACACCCAATTGTATGTTTATTACATATATGTATTCTTGGCCAAATACAATTACTGTATTTGTGTTTTCATTCAAAATTGTGTACTGTTTGCCTTCTATTTCCTCTGTGCTATACTGTCTTTGGCTGGCTGCATAACCAGATGGGATAGTTTGTAACTCTTTTACCTGTCCTTTTTACCTCTTCTCAATTGATTTATGACCACAGACCACATCAAAGTTGAATGTGCAGAGAAACAAAGTTGAGTTAACTGAGAATCAGTTAGTGAGCTCATCCTGATGACCCTATGGGATAGTTTATAACTTTTCACTCTCTTTTTTTAACCTCTTCTCAATTGATTTATGACTACAGACCACATCAAAGTTGAATGTGCAGAGAAACTATGATGAGTTACCCGAGAAACCATTAATGAGCTCATTCTGATGACCTAATGGAATAGTTGATAACTTTTACATGTCTTTTTTTTACCTCTTCTCAGTTGATTTATGACCATACAGTCATGGCCAAAAGTTTGGAGAATGCTACAAATATTAATTTTTACAAAGTCTACTGCTTAAGTTTTTCTAATGGCAATTTGCATATACTCCAGAATGTCATAAAGAGTGATCAGCTTAACAGCAATTACTTGCAAAGTCAATATTGGCTAAGAAAATGAACTTTAACCCCTAAAGCACATTTCAACATCATTGCATTCCTGCCTTAAAAGAAGCAGCTAACATTGTTTTAGTGATTGTTCCATTAACACAGGTGTGGGTGTTGATGAGGTCAGGGCTGGCGATCAATCAGTCATGATTAAGTAAGAATGACACCACTGGACACTTTAAAAGGAGGCTGGTGCTTGGTATCATTGTTTCTCTTCAGTTAACCATGGTTATCTCTAAAGAAACACGTGCAGCCTTCATTGCTCTGCACAAAAATGGCCTAACAGGGAAGAGTATCGCAGCTACAAAGATTGCACCTCAGTCATCAATCTATCGCATCATCAAGAACTTCAAGGAGAGAGCTTCCATTGTTGCCAAAAAGGCTCCCGGGCGCCCAAGAAGGACCAGCAAACGCCAGGACCGTATCTTAAAACTGTTTCAGCTGCGGAATCAGACTACCAGCAGTGGCGAGCTAGCTCAGCAATGGCAGCGGGCTGGTGTGAGGGCTTCTGCACGCACTGTGAGGCGGAGACTGCTTGAGCAAGGCCTGGTTTCAAGGAGGGCAGCAAAGAAGCCACTTCTCTCCAGAAAAAACATCAGGGACCGACTGATATTCTGCAAGAGGTACAGGGAGTGGACTGCTGAGGACTGGGGTAAAGTCATTTTCTCAGATGAATCCCCTTTTTCAATTGTTTGGGACATCTGGAAAACAGCTTATTAGGAGAAGAAGAGGTGAGCGCTACCACCAGTCTTGTCTCATGCCAACTGTTAAGCATCCTGAAACCATTCATGTGTGGGGTTGCTTCTCAGCCAAGGGAATCGCACCACTCACAGTCTTGCCTAAAAATACAGCCATGAATAAAGAATGTACCAGAATGTCCTCCAAGAGCAACTTCTCCCAACTGTCCAAGAGCAGTTTGGCGCCCAGCAATGCCTTTTCCAGCATGATGGAGCGCCTTGCCATAAAGCAAAGGAGATCACTAAATGGCTCCTGGAACAAAACATAGAGATTTTGGGTCCATGGTCTGGAAACTCCCCAGATCTTAATCCCATTGAGAACTTGTGGGCAATCATCAAGAGACGGGTGGGCAAACAAAAAACAACAAATTCTGGCAAAATGCAAGCATTGCTTATGCAAGAATGGACAGCGATCAGTCAGGATTTGCTCCAGAAGGTGATTGAGAGCATGCCCGGGAGAATCGCAGAGGTCCTGAAGAAGAAGGGTCAACACTGCAAATATTGACTTGCTGCATTAACTCATTCTAACTGTCAATAGAACCTTCTGGTCTCATAATATGATTGCAATTATATTTCTGTATGTGATGTAAACATCAGACAAACACAATTAAAAACCAGAGGGCAACAGATCATGTGAAAATAGAATTTTGGTGTCATTCTCAAAACTTTTGGCCATGACTGTAGACCACATCAAAGTGGAATGTGCACAGAAACAAAGATGAGTTAACTGAGAAGCCATTAGTGAGCTCACCCTGATGAGATGACCCAATGGGATAGTTTATAACTCTTACCTGTTGTTTTTTTTTGTTGTTTTTTTTTAAACCTCTACCCAATTGATTTATGACCACAGACCACATCAAAGTTGAATATGCAGGGAAACAAAAAGTCTGTAAAAACCAAACGGTGCAAAACTTCAGAAGAAACCAAACTGCAAAAATGATTTTTAGCACCAAATATTTGTGTTTAAGAAATAAAAAAGGAGGGAAAAAAAAAAATTGTCCCCTTTAAGTTTCCAGGGGGAACAATAGAGGGACAGCACAACACAGAAAAGATGCTTCAGAATTCTTATTTAATGGGTAATCCAGGAAATAACTGATCCTCCTTTGTAACTGATCAATAGATCCGCATTAAGTCACTCATGATACGTTTCTGTGTCCAGAAATTGTGGAAGGATGGCAGAAAAACAAAAAATATGAATGTTCATTTTTTGGAATTTTTTTTTATTTTGCGGTTTGCTCCATTAATTGGCTTTTCCCCGGTCGCTCGGTGAAGCTTCTGATAAGAAAGGATCGCACGGCGGCCGGTCGTATCTGTTCGAGGCAGCGGAGATTAATCCTCCCCGAAAAATGAAATGTACAATGCGGCAGATTGAGGAAATGATGGGGACGGATTCTTGGCCGGGTGTCACCTCCCGGATGCAATAATGTGAAGGCTCTCTCGATGCCTTGTGTGCGGAATAGGCAAAAAAAAAAGAAAAAATGAGCGTGGACGCTGTCAGCAACGGCTGCGCTGACCTTTACGGGGAGGAGAAGACCTTCAGAAAGCCTCACACAGGGATCGAGGAAATAGTAACAGAAATGTAGAACACAAAAGATGGCAGCAGATATTTCTATTTAATAAGGAGCTGTCTACATGTTCTGAAGATCTCGCCATCAATTAATTGGATAACGGGTTGTGTACGCAGCTTAGCGGGCGCCCCACTATAAGCCAGAATACCCTCATTCTAATTCTGGAAACCCTTATTTGCAAAAAATATAGTTCCTCATGGGAGGGGAGTACTTGCTACCCAATACCAAAGAGTGTCACAGGTGATAGACAGTCATGTGGTTTCTGGCCATAGAAGGTCACAGCGTCCAGCTACGCAAAATGGTTCCTGCTGTCAGTATTTATTGGTATAGGTAACTTTCCTACTGGATTCATCTCTTCCCCTTTAGGACCCAGTGGAGCTCTCCTTCCATCCATTCTGATCATCAGTATTCTGTTGTTACTTAAATATCCCTTCTTTCCTTGGACTGGTGCTGGTGATATTTTCAGTTCATTAAAGCCCTGGGTGCAAGCAGGTGGCTTGTACTCCTCTGTGGTATCGTTGCTGAAAACTTTGCTGAACTTCTGCCTGAGTCATCTGTGGATAAGTAGTTCATGCTTTTCCCCCTCCCCCGTGTGTCCTTCTTGTATCTTCTTTAGTGTTTATTGGGGTTGACGAAGAGCTCATCCCACCCATTCCCTATTTAGGGTCAAGCACTAGCAATAACTAGGGTCAGGTATCCAGCTCGGCATATAGATGCAGAACCTATCTAGGGTGGTGACGGACTCCTGGGCCCAGCACTAGAGATACCTAGGGTCAGGTATCCGGCTCGGCGCATTGGTGCGGAACCTATCTATAGTGGTGAGGGACCCCAGGGACCAGCAGTAGGTTTGGTCAGGGATCACCATCTTCCCCTATCATAGACACAGGGTTTCCTTTCCCTTTGCCACTTCGCTTGATAATTCCCCGTACCTAGTGTGACAATGACACCAGCCAAAGTTGGTTCCTCGTTCTATAAGAGCCCCATAGCATCTACCTTGGCTAACTCTCTGTTCGGTGGCATTGAGGTCCACATACTACATGTAGATATAAAGTGTATGCAAGTTTGTTACTTTCGCCTGGATTTAGATATTGGGCTGTGCACCCATCTATCACTACTTGTTCTCGCTATTCCTCTATGTGTTGAGTTGCCACACCACACTCCCTGGTCTCATAGGCCGGATTCCACCTGGTACAAGGGAACTCCCAATGACTGTCGCAACACACAAGATACATTGGGAACATGATACAATGCTCTGGTGCTTAGGAGCGGACTACCTAACATCCCTATACAGCTCCCTTCCCCCATCGCCGATCACATACCTAGGCCCTCGCTTGCCATGAACTCGCCCTGGCTAGTGAAAAGGCCAACAAAAGCACTAGTCTCACCACTACAATATTACAACACAAGGGGAGGGAGACAGACAGGGGGAAAACAGAGATGAGCGAACCATTGGAAGTTTGGTTCGGGGGGCACAGTTAAACTTTAGATAAGGTTCATCTTGTGACCCTGACTTGAACTGAACCTCAATGGAAGTCAGTAATTGGGCGGTACATGTCTCCACTCACATGCAGCCAGCAATAACCAGAACAGTTTCGGGGGAAGGTAGGCAGTGTTTTTCAATTTTTTTTTTTTAATGTGTATGTGTATGTAACGGGGGCAGGGGGCGCCTCAGGGGGTGTAGTCGGGTCCCCTCGCCTTGTGGAACGCAGGCTGAACCCCGGCCCGGCCGTTACTTGTAAAACAGGTGTGTTGTTGGGGCAGAGTGTGGATGCATGGGGCCCATTCATGACAGCGTTCTTTCTGTGCTCTCCAGCTCCTTCTTCACTTTCAGGAAAGAGGCAATTGCAGGCAGCGGGTAAACCAAACACCGTTTTATTAAACAAAGCTTCCATCTTTCTGTTTGCAGCAGGCTTACTTTAGTACGTTACAAGTTACAAGTCCTTTTCTACGAAAACGGTTTCCTTTTTCTCTACGGGCACTTTCCTTTGCCTGCAGGGGCCAATTGTTATCCCCCTAGCAGTGGTACTCCTATCCCGATTTTAGTCCAGCCCTTTCCCAGGGATTTGTATTGAACTAGGGGACGGCTCCAGTACTCACTACCGGCTCCGGATTAGCTCCAACTTCTTCGCTCCACTGCCAAAGCACCCACTCCTGCACTCTGCCCCGGCACTTCTCCTCAGCTCTCTCCCATGTTACATCTCACAGCACACTGCCCTGCATTCAGAGCCCAACCCCCCTTCTCTTCCCTCCTAGGCTGCCCTGCCCCTTCCTTCCCTGTCACTGTTACCAGGGGGGGGAAGAACCGTACATAACATGGTACAATGTGCCACCATACTCCTGTGGCGTCTTCAGGGGGGGATTCTCTTTCCCGGTTCGGGGGTCCGACTACCCCTTACATTCCTCCCCTCTTTAACCTCAGCCTCCTGGCGAGGTTCCGCACCTGCAAGACAACGCATATAGAAAACACACACACGTTTCTTCAGCAGTATTCTTTTTCTTTCTTATCAATAAAAAAACATTTTAAAACTAACGTATCAAAGCACACCAGATTGGCACACAAGTCCGGTGCCCGGAGTCCCTCCAGGGGAGCTCCCGGTCTTGGCTGATCTTCTGCCCGGAGGCTTCAGCGAGCGCTTGCTTATGCTGAGCGCGCCACGCTCTGTTCTCCATTCTGCTTGGTCCAGGTATTGGAGTTTGCTCCTTCTTCCACTGCCGGGGTTGCAATCGTGCCGGGGAAGGTGGAGGCGGTTCTTCTTTTCCCGCTTCTGCCCATACTCCGCCCCCGGCCTCACCCACCAGGTCGGCACAGCGTTTGCGACGCCTCTTCTTTCTTGCGGCGCCGCCCACGTCTCTAGACCTCTGCAGTATCTCGGGGCAAGCACCTCCCCTCTTTGGGCGGTGCACTCCGGGCTTCTTCCTTACAGGCCAGCCCAGCGCTTTTCGTTTGGCGCCCACTTTTCGCGCCTTCACTAAATCCATGAGGACGGCCGCCATCTTGCCGCCATCTTGTGGCCTGTTCAGTACATCAGGCACCACTTGGTCTCTGCTCGGGGTTTCTCTTCTGCGGGCTTGATCCTGCCGACTACGCCAAAATGTAACGGGGGCAGGGGGCGCCTCAGGGGGTGTAGTCGAGTCCCCGCGCCTTGTGGAACACAGGCTGAACCCCGGCCCGGCCGTTACTTGCAAAACAGGTGTGTTGTTGGGGCAGAGTGTGGATGCATGGGGCCCATTCATGACAGCGTTCTTTCTGTTCTCTCCAGCTCCTTCTTCACTTTCAGGAAAGAGACAATTGCAGGCAGCGGGTAAACCAAACACCGTTTTATTAAACAAAGCTTCCATCTTTCTGTTTGCAGCAGGTTTACTTTAGTACGTTACAAGTTACAAGTCCTTTTCTACGAAAACGGTTTCCTTTTTCTCTACGGGCACTTTCCTTTGCCTGCAGGGGCCAATTGTTATCCCCCTAGCAGTGGTACTCCTATCCCGATTTTAGTCCAGCCCTTTCCCAGGGATTTGTATTGAACTAGGGGACGGCCCCAGTACTCACTACCGGCTCCGGATTAGCTCCAACTTCTTCGCTCCACTGCCAAAGCACCCACTCCTGCACTCTGCCCCGGCACTTCTCCTCAGCTCTCTCCCATGTTACATCTCACAGCACACTGCTCTGCATTCAGAGCCCAACCCCCCTTCTCTTCCCTCCTAGGCTGCCCTGCCCCTTCCTTCCCTGTCACTGTTACCAGGGGGGGGGAAGAACCGTACATAACACATAACATGGTACAATGTGCCACCATACTCCTGTGGCGTCTTCAGGGGGGGATTCTCTTTCCCGGTTCGGGGGTCCGACTACCCCTTACATGTACACACACTACATCTGATCATGCTGATTTTTTTTTTCCCCAGCGTGAGCCATTAAAACACTGCAAGTGGCTTGCACAGGGCTGAGCATCAATCATACCAAAGTACAGCGCTGCTCGCTTGAGTGGTTTGCACCCGTAATTCACTCGAACTTCGAACCCAAACTCTGTTTTTTTTTTTGTAGTCTGTTTTAGAACATCAGGTTCGCTCATCTCTAAAAATGGACCCAAAAAACCCCAACACTCCAAACTCCTCCAATGCAGCTAAACACCAATGCTGCAATTGTCATGACTCTTCAGCTTCTTCCAGAGACTGGCTCCTTCCAAAGTGGTCAGCATAAGAATGATGAGATTCTATAACCAGCATCAGATGGTGAGACATGTGACTATTTATAGAGATGGGAAGTGATCACAAAGAGCTGCACCTGAGACTAAGGGGTACTTTGCACACTACGACATCGCAGCTGCGATGTCGGTGTGGTCAAATTGAAAGTGACGCACATCCGACGTCGCTGTCGATATCGTAGTGTGTAAATCCTTTATGATACGATTAACGAGCGCAAAAGCGTCGTAATCGTATCAACGGTGTAGCGTCCGACATTTCTATAATGTCGCAGCAGCGACGGTATGATGTTGTTCCTCGTTCCTGCGCCAGCACACATCGCTGTGTATGAAGCCCGCAGGAGCGAGGAACATCTCCTACCTGCGTCACCGCGTCTCACGCCGGCTCTGTGGAAGGACGGAGGTGGGCGGGATGTTTACGTCTCGCTCATCTCCGCCCCTCCGCTTCTATTGGCCGCCTGCCGTGTGACGTCGCTGTGACGCCGCACAACCCGATCCCTTAATAAGGAGGCGGGTCGTCGGCCAGAGCGACATCGCAGGGCAGGTAAGTGCATGTGAAGCTGCGATAATGTTTGCTACAGCAGCGATCACAAGATATCGCTGCTGCGACGGGGGCGGGGACTACCACGCTCGGCATCGCAAGCATCGGCTTGTGTGCAAAGTACCCCTAAGGCTCCAAAGGATAGAATCATACAATGGTAGACTTGGAATGGACCTCCAGGGTCAACAGGTCCAACCCCCTGCCCAAAGCAGGATTCACTAAATCATCCCAGACAGATGTCCGTCCAACCTCTGAAGACTTCCATTGAAGGCGACCTCACCACCTCTCGTGGTCGCCTGTTCTAATCGTTGATCACCCTCACTGTCAAAAAGTTTTTTCTAATATCTAATGTGTCTCCTCCCCATCAGTTTCATCCCATTGCTTCTAGTCTTTATTTGTGCAAATCATTAGAGTTGATCAATCTACAGTGTGACAGCCCTTGGGGTATTTGTAGACCGCTATTAAGTCAAAGCTTTGCCTCTGCAGCATGGGAGAAGCCCATGAAGACTGAAGCTGACCGTATCCGGTGATCCAGCCGAATTTAGACCAATGCTGGCGCTAAACCATAGAGCCTGCAGCGGCGTGTGCTTCTTGCCTAAGCACCTGGCCAGTCAGACACTGCAGAGGTGGCTTGAAGCCTAGACAATGATCTGCAAACCCCAGAATAAACATTATTCTGTCCTACAAACACTGTGCAATTTTACCCATTAATGAAGATGAAACATCCCCTTTAAGGGGTTTATTTTGGGATAAGAAAAAGTCTTAGTAGTGCTGATAAACAAATATAGTGCAATATACCTTTATATTGCTCTGTTGCATTTCTTTCCTCAACTATAAAGTGCCTCTGCTCTCCCCCTCTCCCTCGAATCGCCTTCTTTCCATTCATTCTAAATGGTTTCATTCTACTGTCTCCTCCCCAAAATCCTATAGAATGTAAGCTCGCAAGGGCAGGGTCCTCTTCCCTCTGTACCAGTCTGTCTATTGTAACTTGTATACAGTGTGTCCACCCATATTCTGTCCACCGCCATTAACTTGAGAACGGCGGCAGCTATAGGCATAGAAGTGGTGTCTAGGTATAGTAAAGTAGCCATGCAATATGCAATGACACCACCTATAGCGCCACCTGGTGGAAAACAACGGAGTTAGCATTTTTATCTCGAAAACGGAACGAGATAGAGAAAAAAAGTGAATTACAAAGTTGTAGGGCATCATCAATTCAATACGAATCGACACCTTGCATACAGAAATGCTATGATATGAACCCATGACCCCCCCCCCCCCCAAAACATTGAATGCTGGTCACGCATATGGCGCTCATTAGTGGCCCCCGTCAGCTGCAATGCACATCTGGACTCTGCACAGCATACTGTATCTTGCTGCACGTTGTGCAATATGGTAGGGGACACGTTTACACAAGCATCTGTGATACGTCGTCGTAGGTCCTGCAATGTTGGTGGAGGGGTCGCATACACCTGCTGTTTGATGTGACCTCACAGAAAGAAGTCCAATGGGGTCAGGTCAGGTGAGCGGAGGCCACTCCACACAGCCACCATACCCAATGACTTGTAGGAAGGTCTCCATGAGGCATCGCTTCACGTCCGCAGCCTTGTGAGGTTTACACGTTCTAATCATAGCATTTCTGTATGCAAGGTGTCGATTTGTATTGAATTGATGATGCCCTTCATTTTTTTAATTCACTTTTTTTCTCTATCTTATTCCATTTTCAAGATAAAAATGCTAACTCCGTTGTTTTCCCATGGTGTGTACTGTATAATGGCCATCTATGACCGTACAGGGACATGGTCTGATCATACCACAGCTGCTGGGCATGGATGAAAGCATAAATCACTGTTCTGACACAACAGGGGCTCAGAACTGCTTCATTCTGTGAATTAACACATTTCCCTGCCTATTTTATCACAGGAGCAAGTGTTTTGATAGTGTCTTGGATCCTTTGAGCTCATTATTTTCACGATTCCTCTGTGCAGAGCATCTTGCAGACTTGAAGATGCTCTACTGCATTTTCCTGGATTACATACCTGGCTGTGACACGATTCCTCTGTGCAGAACATCTTGCTTTGGAGATGCTCTGCTGTGATTTACTGAGTTACTGAGCTAGCAGTTTGACTGACAGCACAGGATTCCATGTTGATGCTGATTACTCAGGTGTTCCACCTTCCTGGTAATTGCTTAGGCTTCTTTACTGAGCGTGCTAGCCCAAAACCTTGCCAGTTGTATTCTCTGGTTCTGCAGTTGTGCTGTTGGCCTGTGTTTCTGCATGCGTTCTAATCTTTGTTTTCTGACCCCGGACTGTTATTTGACTCTTATCTGCCCGCTTCCTGTTCCTGTCATTACCTCCTGCATGTTTGACCTCGGCTGCTACCTGACCACGTTTCTGCTTTCTCCCTGAACTTATTACATGCTCTCCTGGATTTATGACCCTCGTATATTGACCTGACTACACCCCTTTTTACTCCTTGTGCTCTTACGTTTCCTCCTGTTACCAGACCCCAGATTTCATGATTACTTTTCTGTCCATACTTCCCGTAAGTAGTGGCTAGCATCACAATCCTAAATCAAGTCAGTTAGATATTAGTTCAGCAGCCACCGGACCTCCTAGGTTACTGACTTGATATACGATGAGCTCAAAGGGCTGGAGATATGGTGGAAACACTCCCTCCTGTGATAACACAAGCAGTTAAATGTTTTACCTCATAGAAATAAGCAGCTGGGTGCCCCTGCTTTGTCGTCTGCATACTCACTTTTCATAAGTGACTTATGCTTTTCCTTTTACCAGGAGCTATGGTATGTATCGACCATAAACTGGAGCAGCTATCATGGTCAGACATAATCTATAGCTAGGGCACATTTGAAAGGTTATCTCAGATAGTGATTATCTCAAATAGCTGGAGATGTGGTGGAAACAGTTGCTCCTGTGATAAAACAAGCAGGGAAATATTTTACCTCACAGAAATAAGTAGCTGGAAGCTCTGTATCATCTGTATACTCACTTTTCATAAGTAATTTATGCTTTTTCCCTGACCAGCTGGGGCATGTGCTGACCATAAACTGGACCAGCTATCATGGTCAGACATCTAATATATAAAGCTGAACGTGTGTATGTATGTGTGTGTGTGTGTGTGTGTGTGTGTGTATGACCGGGATTGGCATCCGCACCGTCGCACCTACAGCCACAAAATTTTGCACACTCGCACTTCTGGACCCCGATAGCGTCATAGGCTATGTTTTGAGGGGAAATTTTAACCCCGCTCTTTACGGTTATTCACCAAAAAACCTGCCTCCATTAAAGCGAATGGAGCTGGGAGCCACAGTGCAGCCAGAACGTCAGAAGAATGCGCAGCCACGCCTTTATATGGAATGTTGGTGTGTCACAATGCAGCCAGGGAAAGAGACAGACACAGACAGGGAAAGAGGCAGACACAGACAGGGTAAGAAATAGACATAGACAGGGTAAGAGACAGACACAAAGAGACAGACACAGATAAAGAGACAGACTGACAGGGAAAGAGACAGACAGGGAAAGAGAGAGAAAGAGAGAGACAGGTTAAGAGACAGACACAGACAGGTAAAGAGACAGACACAGACAAAGAGACAGACAGACACAGGGAAACAGACAAACAGGGAAAGAGAGGGAAAGAGACAGACAGGGAAAGAGACAGACAGGGAAAGTGATAGAGATAGATAGACAGACAAGGAAAGAGATAGATAGACAGACAGACAGGGAAAGAGATTGAGACAGACGGAGAAAGAGACAGAGACAGTCAGAGACAGACAGGGAAAGAGACAGACAGACAAAGAGAGAGAGAGACAGAGAGATATATACAGAGGGGGAGACAGACAGAGAATGGGAGAGAAACAGAGAGACAGTTACTATCCCGGGCGTTAATACATTCTATTTTGTTAACAGAAGTTATTAACCCGGGCGAAGCCGGGTAGTACAGCTAGTAATCTTATAAATGTGCCCCAGCTATATAGTATATCAGATAATGATGATCTCAAATGGATGGAGATGTGGTGGAAACAGTTGTTCTTGTGAAAAAACAAGCAGGGAAATGTTTTACCTCACATAAATAATCAGCTGGAAGCATTGTATCAAATGTATACTCACTTTTCATAAGGGATTTATGCTTTTTTCTTTACCAGGAGCTGAGGTGTGTCGACCATAAACTTTAGCAGCTATCATGGTCGGACAACCTTATAAATGTGCCCCAGCTATAGATTGTCTCAGATAATGATGTTCTCAAATAGCTGGAGATGTGGTGGAAACAATTGCTCCTGTGATAAAACAAGCAGGGAAATGTTTTATCTCACAGAAATAAGCAGCTGGAAGCCCTGTATCATCTGTATGCTCAATTTTCATAAGTGATTTATGCTTTTTCCCTGACCAGCTAAGGTATGTGCCGACCATAAACTGGAGCAGCTATCATGGTCAGACATGATCTTATAAATGTGCCCCAGCTATATAGTACCTCAGCACAGGAACATTTTTTAACACATCCAATTGTGGAATGAATTAATATTCCAATATCTGTTGTTAAAATGTCCTTTGTTAGATGGACAGCCCCTTTAAGACCTGACCTCTTGGCTAAGGGTCATTCTTGAGTCATTCACCTGTCGAAAATGAAGCCGATCGCCATCAGATTAACCTCCATGTTCTCTGCAGGATTTCTATATGACTAATTGTTTCAGCATCATATGGAAAAATACTACAGACTGAAAAACAGTGATGGTGGCCATGAAGATGTAGGCTGTGGTGAGTGCAGTAATGGGTTCATGGCCTCTGGGGACACCACCATTCCTGGTGCTACTTAAGTATTTCCATATGGGGCAGAAAACAAGCAAAATGAAGGCCAACAGCTGACTGTAGGAGTGATAGCACAGCTGTTTAGCACTTCATTGTCACGGAAATGCCAACAGGTCTTGACACTTAGCATTGTCAGTGGTCAATTCCCTTCCTAGAGTGACGGTGACATCAGGGAGGGTGAGAAGTCCTTCTTGTTTCTGCATCTTCTCAGGTCCTGTTTTTCCACTTTGGCTTCTTCTAGTAGGCAGCACCAGACAGACAACTTTCTAAATGAAGATAGCTCACTTGCATATTTTCTGTCTCCTTAAGTCAGCTTGGGGGGTCCCCAAGAAGGAGAAACCAGGGATGGAGCTGGGAAGAAAGGTGCAGATGGAGCACTTGCCCCTGGCATAGCCAACAGGGAGGTAGGTGACCACCATGCTGTCAAAATTTTGCACCAGAGCCCATGTGTCACGGGTGACTACAGTCATGTGGTTTCAGGCCATAGAAGGTCACAGCGTTTGGCTGTGCTGAATGCTCCCTGACTTTCCATTGTTCCTGCTGTCAGTATTCATTGGTATATGTAGCTTTCCTGCTGGATTCTTCCTTTCGCCATTCTGACCCAGCAGGAGCATGACTTCCACCCAGCTGCTGATTATCAGTTTTCCCTTGAAAATACTACTTCCTTCCTTGAACTTGTGCTGGTGATATTTTCAGTTCATTCAAGCCTTGGTTGCAAGCAGGTGGCTTGTACTCCTCTATAGTATCGTTGCTGAAAACTCTGCTGAACTTAAGTCGTTCATGCATTTTCCTCCAGTGTGTCCTCCTGATAATTTAATCAGCTGCAGAGGTGAGGTTTCCATTACTTGTGCAATGCTAAGGAAATCCTGAAAACATGCACTATTGGTAGGCTTTGAGGACTGGAATTGGGTAACTCTGGTCTTTAGTGTTCAGTGGGATTGAAGAAAAGCTCATCCCATCCGTTCCCTATTTAGGGTCCAGCACTAGAGATACCTAGGGTCAGATATCCGGCTCGGCGCATAGGTGCGAAACCTATCTAGTGTGGTGAGGGACCTCAGGGACCAGGACTAGGGATATCTAGGGTCAGATATCCGGCTCGGCACATAGGTGCGGAACCTATCTAGTGTGGTGAAGGACCTCAGGGACCAGCAGTAGGGATACCTAGGGTCAGGTATCCAGCTCGGCACATAGGTGCGGAACCTATCTAGTGTGGTGAGGGACCTCAGGGCCCAGCAGTAGGGATACCTAGGGTCAGGTATCCGGCTCAGTGCATAGGTGTGGAACCTATCTAGGGTGGTGAGGGACCCCAGGGACCAGCACTAGGGATACCTAGGGTCAGGTATCCGGCTCGGCACATAGATGCGGAACCTATCTAGTGTGGTGAGGGACCTCAGGGACCAGGACTAGGGATATCTAGGGTCAGGTATCCAGCTCGGCACATAGGTGCGGAACCTATCTAGTGTGGTGAGGGACCTCAGGGACCAGCAGTAGGGATACCTAGGGTCAGGTATCCGGCTCGGCACATAGGTGTGGAACCTATCTAGAGTGGTGAGGGACCCCAGGGACCAGCACTAGGGATACCTAGGGTCAGGTATCCGGCTCGGCACATAGGTGCAGAACCTATCTAGAGTGGTGAGGGACCCCAGGGACCAGCACTAGGGATACCTAGGGTCAGGTATCCGGCTCGGCACATAGGTGTGGAACCTATCTAGAGTGGTGAGGGACCCCAGGGAGCAGCACTAGGGATATCTAGGGTCAGGTATCCGGCTCGGTGCATAGGTGTGGAACCTATCTAGGGTGGTGAGGGACCCCAGGGACCAGCAGTAGGTTTGGTAAGGGGTCACCATCTTCCCTTTCCCTAAATACAGGGATTCCCTTCCTTCCCTTCCCTGTACCTAGCATGACACCATGGTATTCTAGTTCTGCCACTGGGCATGAGTACAATTGAAACTTTGGCCACCAGCACTTCCGGGGTCAGGGCGACATTAGCAGAGTGATCAGGTCCTACAAGGCATCTAAACTTGTAGGAATGTCTGTCTTGGATAAGCCTATTGTGGGTGGAGGGAATGTGTGGCCAGATCTTGAACTTGCATTATAGTAAGTGAAATAGCAGGAAGACCTCTGTGAGCGACTGACCACAGCGCAGGCAGCGGAGAGTTACAGCTGCTCACATATAACATGAAATTCAGCTGCAAATAAAGTTTAATGGACTTTTATGTTCCTGAAAAATCCACTATAAATCCGTATGTTCTTATTGCAAATTGTAATGTGCCGTGGAATTGCAGATTTCACACGCGGCATTTTTATATCTAAATTTTATAAAAGGATTATAAAATCTCAGCCTGTCTGAGTCCAACTAAACGGTATGTCTTCATGTGGAAACCCGCAGCACCGCAAAACGCAACAAATCATGTCGTTTTTCTTTGCGGATTCCGATGCTGAAATGTTGCAGAATTGTCACCCTGCAATGCAGAACAATTTACACTGTGGACTTTTCTATAGAGAGACAATGAGGTTAATGAGGTTTGGTAATATCTCATCCACAATACTGCTAGTGCAATTTGCTTAAAAAAAATCAAAACATGCCCTTATAGACAGTGGCGTAAATAAAGTCCAATTGGTCCTGGTACAAAATTTTGACATGAACCCCCCACCTGCATGTTGATCACATGTATGAGCCCATGTAGTGTTCTATATTTTATAAATACATATGTGTTTCCCTCCCCCCACCCCTATGAAATAATGCCTCCTGTTCTGGTCCCTTTCCTGTAATAATGTTCCCCCAGCCTGGATCCTTCTCTAATAATGTACTTGTCCTGGCCCCTTCCTATAATAATCTCTTTTACACTGGGCCCCTAACTGTAATAATGTCTGCCATCCTGCTCCCATTCCTGGTATAATGCCCCCCCCCCTTCTTGGGCCACTTCCTGTAATAATGCCTCCTGTTCTGGTCCCTTTCCTGTAATAATGTTCCCCCAGCCTGGATCCTTCTCTAATAATGTACTTGTCCTGGCCCCTTCCTATAATAATCTCTTTTACACTGGGCCCCTAACTGTAATAATGTCTGCCATCCTGCTCCCATTCCTGGTATAATTTCCCCCCCCCCCCTTCTTGGGCCACTTCCTGTAATAATGTCTCCTGTTCTGGGCCCTTTCCTGTAATAATGTCCCTTTATCCTGACTCCTTCTTCTATTAATTTCCTTATTCTGCCTCTTAACATGTAATAGTGTCCCTCTCCTGGCACCTTCTTATAATAATGTACAGTATTTTATCCTCGGCCCCTTCCTGTAATAATGTCTGCCATCCTGATTCCATTCCCGGTATAATGTCCCCCCCTCCTGGGCCCCTTACTGCAATAATGTCTGCCATTCTTGACCCCTTCTTGGTATAATGCCCCCTTGTGGGCCCCTTTGTGTAATAATGTCTGTCATCCTAGTGCCATTCCTGGTATAATGTCACTCATCCTGGGCCCCTTCCAGTAATAATGTCTGCCATTCTTGCACCCTTCCTGTAAAAATGTCCCCTCATCCTAGCACCTTCTTCTAATAATGTCCCTATTCTGGCTCTTAACATGTAATAGTGTCCCTCTCCTGGCCCTTTCCTATAATAATGTCTTCTATCCTGGGCCCCTTCCTGTAATAATGTCTGCTATCCTGGTCTCATTCCTGGTATAATGCCCCCCCTACTGGGCCCCTTCCTGTAATAATGTCTGCCATCCTGGTCCCATTCCTGGTATAATGTCCCCCCCTCCTGGGCCCCTTCGTGTAATAATATCTGCCATTCTGGTCCCATTCCTGATATAATGTCCCCCTCCTCCTGGCCCCTTCCTGTAATATTGGCTGCCATCCTGTTTACATTCCTGGTATAATCCCCCGCGCTCCTGGGCCCCATAATGTCTACCATACTGGTCCTCTTCCTGGTATAATGTCCTCCTCCTGGTCCAATTTCTGTTATAATTTCCCATATCTTGGGCCCTTTCCTGTAAGAATGTCTGCCATTCTTGGTCCCTTCCTGTAATAATGTCCCCTCATCCTGGCTTCTTCTTCTAATAGTGTCCTTGTTCTGGCTCTTAACATGTAATAGTGTCTCTCTCCTTTACCCTTCCTAGAATAATGTCTTATTTCCTGGGCCCCTTCCTGTAATAATGTCTGCCATCCTGGTCCCATTCCTGGTATAATGTCCACAACCTCCTTGGCCCCTTGCTGTAATAATGTCTGCTATTCTTGGCCCCTTCTCGGTAAAATGTCCCCCTTCTGGGCCCCTTCCTGTAATAATTTTCCCCATCCTGGTCTCCCATTCCTGGTATAATGTCTTCCCCTCCTGGCTCCTTCCTGTAATAATGTCTGCCATTCTTGGCCCCTTCTTGGTATAATGTCCCCCTTCTGGGCCCCTTCCTGTAATAATTTTCCCCATCCTGGTCTCCCATTCCTGGTATAATGTCCTCCCCTCCTGGCTCCTTCCTGTAATAATGTCTGCCATTCTTGGCCCCTTCTTGGTATAATATCCCCCCTCCTGGCCCCCTTCCTGTAATAATGTTTTCCATACTTGGCCCCTTCTTGGTATAATGTCCCCCCCTCCTGGGCCCCTTCCTGTAATAATATCTGCCATCCTGGGCCCCTTCTTGGTATAATGTCCCCCTCCTGGCCCCCTTCCTGTAATAGTGTCTGACATCCTGGGCCCCTTCCTAGTATAACGTTCCCCATCCTGGTTTCTTTCTGGTAAAATGGCCCTCATTCTCCTGCACCTTCCCAGTGTAATATCCTCCATGCTAGGACACTTCCTAGTATAATGTCCCACACATTTTAAAAAAAGAAATACACAATTTTTCTTACCTTCATTGGTTACTAAAATATGCAAAGTCCACATCGATAGTCAGCGCAGAGGCCGGCAGCTGACTTCAGGATACCAGTCATGGGCAGCACATGACATCACACAGCCTGTGATGGATACGTTGACTTCAGCTGCCGGCTTCTGATTGTCCTGTGTCATGGAAGGAGAACTCCGCTGGGTCCTAAAGGGGAAGAGATGAAAATTCAGCAGGAAAGCTACCTATAGCAATGAATACTAACAGCAGGAACAATAGAAAGTCAGGGAGCACTTTGCGCAGCCAAACGCTGTGACCTTCTATTGCCAGAAAATACATGACTGTCTATCACCCATGACACTATCAAGTTTGGGCCGCTTTAGCTTCTGTAATCCCACAAGTCACGTTTTTGTTTTTTTTTTTACAGTGGTCACCCGCTTGGTACGCTGCATATGTGCAATACACTAATGTAATTCTTAGGTAATCCTGAAATCGATGTTTTATACTGATTTCTGCTAATCTGGTTTTAACTAAATGGCCTTTTGCGGGAATTTGAAGAAAATCCCTGCAAGTCCCAATCAGAGGGAATGACATGCGAAGCTCACTACAGATGATTTCAGGGTCCGGGCTCCCCTGTTCCTCCCCATTTACATGGCTCCTCACTGTGACGTTCCCAGTATACATCACCCAGTCCGAGGTCGTTCATCTCTCCCGACGGCTCTGTAGACTGGCAGCATGTGTTGCAACATTCATACGTGGGATGTTAATCATTCTGATTAATGACCCCCTCCCCTTTATATCAGATCCATTCATACATATTTCAGTATAACGGGCTGTGGTGCCTCGTGCGTATGTAAAGAGTCACACAATCTAGTAACAAGGTCTGATGATTAATAGCGCCATCTCGTCAATAGGAAATTACCACATCGGTTACACCTCTGTAACATTACTCAGATCTAACTACCCATCAGTGTTATATCCGCACAATTATTAATTAAGAAGCAATTGCAGAGCAGTAGACATGTATCTCAGCAGGCGTATACTATTCTATGCTACTAAATATCGGCTGTTTATTTCCGACTGGTGTCAAGACTATCAGTCAGCCAACCTTGCATCATCCAAGTCTATCGAGCCTTTATATCAGATTGTGGAAAGGTGTAACTCATCCCCTCCACCCGTCACTACTGGCCATACTTTGCCTTTTTTACATTTCATGCCCCATCTATGGGCGTGTAAATGTGTGATTGTGTACCTAGATTCTGATAGTGGATAATCCTACCATGATAAAGAATGATCCCTTCCAAAAGCACAAAAAAAACCAAACCACAGGGCAAGAGAAGCAGACAAAAAAAGGAAAACATTCCAAGTTTTTTTTAATGCAGCAAAACACTGCAGCTGCAATAGTCATGACTCTTCAGCTTCTCCCAGAGACAGGCTCCTTCCAAAGTGGACAAAAACAAGGAGAAGAAAAACGTGATCAAATGCCCATATATATGCAAAAAATGACGTTTTTTGAAAAACCATAATATGACAAATATTGGGTAAAAAAGACACAACATTAAGCAGATGATTAAAAAGGGGAAACCAGGACCCGTCATACAATAGATAATGAAATTAAATTGGGAGGTGTAGTACTGAAAAATCACCACAAGATATCACCAACCAAATGTAGAGGATGTAGTACTGCAAAACCACCCCAAGGTGTCACTGACCCACACCAATGTAGTGGCAATGTTGCTCGCATTTACATGTTTGAGAAACAAAGAGGGGTCCCTGAGAATAGCCATGCACCGTGAATCAGATGAAAAAAATCAAAGCACAGAGGTACACTTACATTGGAGGGTCCGGTGCTGGGTGCGCAGTGTGAGGACATGGGTCACAGAGCCCGACGCACGTTTCGGTAATGGAAATTACCTTCGTCAGGGGGCGTCTTTCAAAGTGATCAGCAATAGAATGAGATTCTATAACCAGCATCAGATGGTAAGATAAGTGACATTTTATAGTGAAGGGGAGTGGTCACAAAAGAGCTGCACCTGAGATAAAGGTTAAAAAGAACAGCTAGATAGGAAAGAGTCCTTAACCACTGTAGCACTAAAAGAAAGTAGATATTTTCAAATACCAGATGTACTTGCGAACAATAAGGCTTTGTGACTTCTGGTCCCAGACTTACCAGAGGTATTCCCAGAGCGGGACACACTCATGGCAAGAACCCTTTCTTATTTAGCTGTCGGAATCGCTTTTCTTCCACTCGCAGTGAGTGCCCCCTGGTCCTTACTTTTGTCTTTGGAAGAAATAAGTCATGTGCCAGTCCTTTATATTGACCACACATGTATTTATACATATAAATGAGATCTCCTCTGAGACGTCTTTTTTCTAAGCTAAGCAAGCTCAACCTTTTTCAACTTCTCATCCTATGGGAGGCCTCCATTACTTGTAATAATCTAGTTTTCACCTTTGAACTGACTAACTTCTGAATATCCAAAACTGGATCCCATATTCCAGATGTGGCCTTACAAGTGATTTATAGAGGGGTAGCAATACGTTGGGATCACGGGATCTAATCTCTCTTTTTATACACCCTAGAATCTTGTTTGCTTTAGCAGCTGCTGCCTGACATTGAGTGCTGCTGCTCAGCTTATTTGTAATGAGAATACCCAAGTCCTTCTCCTGTTCTGTAGTCCCAAGTTTACTTCCATTTAATGTATACACAGTGTAGCGGGGTGGGCGTCCCCCAGGACGAGAAAGAGGCAGTGACCCAAATAGTTCGATCCAAACAGCTTTATTGTCCTCGCTGTACAGGCAGTGTCATCCGGAACACAGCCGGGTTATGCACCGTCCATACGGGTCCCCGTCACACAGGCACTCCTTGCCGTAGGAAACGGTCTTACGATGCCCCGTTCGGCTGTTCCAGGAGGGTCCACAGACTTATAATCGCTCCACACAGGCCTGGAGCTTTTCCAGGCTTCCTGCTCTGCAGCTTACAGAGCAGACTCTATTACAAGTTCATAGTGGAAGTTTAACCACTTTCCCCACTCTCTGGCACCCGGTAGCAGACACCTCTTAGCTGAGGTTCCTTCTCGGCCCCAGGGCCCTCTGCAGACCACTGGGTCTGTGTCTCCTCCAGGAGAGGTTCGGCCTTACAGCCCTGGTCTGGCTGCACTCACCTCAGTCTCGACTCAGACTTAATATCGGAGCCCTGTGCTCAGCCTCCACACAGGTTGCTCTATCCAGAGCTCTCGGCTCTGCTCTCACTCTCCCACAACACACACTGCCAGTCTCTTAAATCAAGCTGGCCACACCCACAGGTGGAGGTCTGTGATTCTCAGCCCTGCACAGCACCCTGGGATTATTAAAGGGAACCTGACCCTTATATGCAGCAAGAAGCCTTTGTGGATTACAAGTCCCATAGCAACCTCTTCCATTTAAATATCGCAGGTACCTTCTCCACTGTGACATATAGCGACCATTTACCACATTGGTGGTCGCTACCTCACAGCAGATATAGGATTACTCCGTCCTAGGTGCATTACTTTACATTTATCAACATTAAATCTCATTTGCCAAGTATCTGCCCATTCTGACATCTTATCCAGATCTTTTTGTAATATTGTACTATCCAGGTCAGTTTTTAATATCCTACATAGTTTGGTGTCATCAGTAAAGACTGACACTGTACTATCAATCCCATCCACAAGGTCATTAATAAAGAGATTAAAAAGAATCGGTCCTAGCACAGATCCCTGCGGTCCCCACTGCTCCCAGTACAGATCCCTGTGGTCCCCCCTGCTCCCAGTACAGATCCCTCCAGTACCCCGCTGCTGACTATAGCCCATTGAGAGGATGGGTTGCTTTTCTTCTAAATTGGTCATCATGGACCATACATCTCAGGAGATGTTAGAGTTAAGTGGAAAGGTAAGAAAGGACATAACTGTAGGACCTTAGGGTTATTCGACATGAAAACACTGTATGGTTACTAAAAACCCCAAGGAGGAGCATAGCAGTAGGGAGGGCACAGTAAGGTGTCTTCAAGTGGACTGGTGTCTTTGGAGCCCAATTTAGAAGACATAAAAAAAAAGGGCACTGCCTTTTGCAGATTCTTCTGTCGTGGACCAGGAACTTTAAGTTACACATCTTGCTTTCCCAGAAGGAGGCATCCTGTAAAATCGGTCCTGATGGGTCCTCAATATCAAGTCCTAACACGAATATTACATGTCTATGTGTTACTAGAGTGTTCTATATCTTTATCATCCCCCTGTAAATCCAGTTGTGATCGTTTTTGCTCTTCCGTCTGATTGATCTCCACCGTTTTACCCCCCCACCCGCTCCTGCCATCTTCTGAGAGACGCAGTCACATTGCAGTTGCACAAGAAGAGGTTCATGCCGTAGTGATTAATCTTATTCATACTCCTCTACTCCGAGGAAGTCAAACACCGGCTTGTTCCCACCTAGTGAGCTGCTTGTAGTTTCTTCAGTTCCCCGCAGAGCGTAACAGCCAGCCATTGTTACTGCACAATAAATTGGTTATCGGGGGGGTGGGTGGGGTGTCTACAGTATGGTGTGCGCTTTTGCTGATAATGCACATATGTTTGCATCCACTCTATAGCAGCATCCAAAATGATCAGCCTTGGAGATCTCATACACATACTTGCGAAGTTTTGGGTGATTATCCGAGGCTACGCACCATTTTCTTGGGTACAAACCTGTACAGACAGTCATGTAGTATCTGGCAATAGGAGGTCACAGTGTTAGGCTGGATTCATCTCTCCCCCTTTTGGACCCAGTAGGAACTCAACTTCCACGCAGCTGCTGATCATCAGTATTCTCTTGGTGCTTAAATACTCCCCCTTCCTTGGACTGGTGCTGGTGATATTGTCAGTTCATTTAAGCCTTGGTTGCAAATGTGACGCCCCTGGACTATCGGGTCGTCACAGGGTATCACACAATCTGTCCTCCCGTGCAGTATCCACCTCCTTCTTGGTTTTGGGTCCCTAACCATATAGTGTTGCCAACATCAGCTAATTAAATCCTAGGTACACTCTGCACCACACCCACCAGACACACCAGTGGACGGTTTGAGTGGAATAGAGTCACCCACCTGGGGGGTTGGAGAGGGGAGGTGAGGAGTGTCAAGAGTAGGAGCGTAGTCTGGAAGTGAAAGTGAGAGGAGGTCAGGAGCAGGGCTCCTGGGAAGCAATCGAGGTGGCAGACGGTGGTCTGGGCCTAGAGGAGTTGGTCACAGGGGATCGTGGCAGGGGGCACGGATCTGTCGAGGAGGACAGTCGGCGGCCTTGCACAATCACCAGGCTGGGACCAAGGCACGACGGGGTACATGAACCCTAGGTCAGGGAGTAGCTTTAGGCAACCCGATAATTTACCCGTGGAGAACGGAGCCTTCAAGATTTGTTCCCAACCACTCCAAAGTCGGGGCACTAGTTCAACGAGGGGGATAGGACTTTCCACTCAAAACGGTCCAGAAAATCCCAAGCGTGAGCCCTGAGAGCAAGCTCCGACACTTAGCCATAGTGGGGAGCGGGACCCGGCAAGTTTCACACTACCGGGACCAACAGAGAAGTAAACTTAGTGCCAGGAGGCAGGTCACGGATCACCAGGCAGCACCATCGGGGAATGGACCCGAACTAGCTCCCCTCAGCGGCAGCGGTGTCCAGAGACTTGTTTTACCAGTTGTTGGTGTCAGCTTAATGGACTGAGTACCAAAGTGACCCCCCCTGCATCCCACGGCACTCCCTTACTGAGTCCTGGGGTCCCCCCCTACCCATGGAGGGTTCTAACACCTGGCTGCCCCATTCCATCAGCCCCGGGTACTCCCAACTGCAGCGGTGGTACTCCTAATTACCACATACCACAGGTGGCGTCACGAACTCTAATAAATCCCTTGAAAATACCCCCTTCATTTGAGTGGCCGCACGATCCCCGGGTCCGGAGACCCTCGAGCCACTGAGCACCCGGATCCGAGCAGCTCGGCTGCTGGCATGGGGGCGGCACACAAGCAGGTGGCTTGTACTCCTATGTGGTATCGTTGCTCAAAACTTTGCTGAACTTCTGCCTGAGTCACCTATGGGTAAGTAGTTCTTGCATTTTTCCCCTGTGTGTCCCCCGTATGTCTTCTATAGTCGTTAGAGCTCATCCCATCAATTCCCTATTTAAGGCCCAGCACTGGGGATACCTAGGGTCAGGTATCTGGCTCTGTACATAGGTGCGGAACCTATCCAGGGTGGTGAGAGACCCCAGGGACCAGCAGCAGGTTTGGTCAGAGGTCACCATCTCCCCCTTCCCTAGACACAGGGTTTCCCTTCCATTTCACCATTCGCTTGGTACTTTCCCGTACCTAGCGTGATAAAACAACATGTTACTCGTTCTAGACAGAGGATCCCGTCATAATGCACGACCCCAGGAGACTGAGCGTCAAAAGTTTTGCAGCATGCATGTCCAAAAAGGATGAAGGTTTACTTGAACTCTGCCCACACAGGGGTAGTTCAGAGGGGTTGGCTGCAAAGCCATAGGTTGGACTAAAACATTCCCAAAATTACCAGCACTTCCCTAACTATGTTTTACTCCACACTTGGTGCCACATTGTGCCACCGGAATGCCATTCAGCCAGGATATGGATCAGGGGAGCACCCCTCTTACCCCAAGAATGGCTGAACCCCACTCCTGGTAAAATTAATTTCCAGCATTTGAAGTGTAAAATTAGACAATGGCTATGTTCCCCAGCCTCTGACATGAGTTGGGTACCTTGGGGCATTTTTGCATGTCCCCGTCGTAACTTCCTGGCCTCCAATGCAATATTTGTGACACCATTTCTTTAACTATTGTCCTATGTGGCAGAGGGATCTTGGGGCTTCTTCAGGCTCCAGGGCTTGGTTGCGACACCCTTGGTCATCATTCCACATACAGGCAATATTAGGTGATTTGTAAACCCCAAGTGTCATGAACGTGCCACCTCCAGATGTCATCTCAGGCAGACCTGGAGGTCATACAGTCTCAGTGTTTAGTAGATTTCAGCCCTTCTGTAGAGCTCACTTTACTGTTGTCTTGCACATGTATTTTGCCTCCATGCCGAACGGGTTAAAGACCCTTTTCTTGCTGCCTGAGAATTCCCTTTGCCTTTATTTCAGCTGCAGCTTGTGATTATCCCTCCCTTCCATTATATCTACCCACCCCTGGCTTCACTCCATGCTGGATATTGATTTTCTATTTCTGACCACAGTAGAGGAGTTCGTTTCTGTTAAGCAGAGGTGTTATTCCTTTAGCAACAAAGCAGCTTCCAACTGTAGCCCTGTCATTCCTGTTGCCGTGCCTGTATTGCCTGTGAGTTTCCATGCTCTTCTGACCCTTTACTTCCTTGTGGGGGAGAGGTGGCATTTAGATGAGTCGTATCCAGGAGCTTATGGGTATATTATCTGCTAGATTCTAGTCTAAAGAATGAGTTGCATTTTGTGTCCAAACATGAATTTGCTGAACTCTCTGGTCCTTTGCTTGTCCAGATCGAGAGATTTAGGATATGAACCTGGGATTTAGTGGTAATGGGAGGCAGTTTGTCACTTATTGTTTTTTTTCTACCTGTCTCTAGATCAGAGCTACAGGATAATGGGTCCAACTTCATGGACTTAGAATATTCTTTTCTTACCTAACGCCTCGTGCATACAGATATATTAGTGATGTGTGTTGGACCTGAAATCTGTGGCTGCCAAATGTGATTCCATGTGCATTTCGTGACACCTTAGAACAAAATGTAATAGCAGGATTAATCACATGTAGCGTTGTGGAGGCATTCTACCCTAAAAATTCATCCGAGAGTTTTGTACAGCCATGAAGGCATTATGTGACGATGCTCTCATGAGTGTGTCAAGTCTGTAGGTTACATCTTGTGTTGGAGCACATTTACTTTCTTTTGATGCTGACAGGGCTAACGGAGACTACCCATAGCCTTAATCAGAGCTGCAGCATTTAGCCATCCCCCCCTTCCATTATATTTACCCACTCCTGGATTTACTCCCTGCCGGTGATAGAATCTTTATCAAAATGAGGGAGCCAGCACGATTTCTAAACTATACTTATTAATAAATGGAGATTTTTGGCAAAACATTGCAATATTTTGAGCTACCCCGCCACTCCACGGCAAATCTCAAGGGGCAGTCCTACACTAACATTTTATTTTATCTGAAGGGTGCCATGCGGCCTCACACATTTGATAGAATCTTTATACTGACCACTTTGAAGGAGCCTGTCTCTGAAGTAGCTGGGGTGTTATTTCAGCTGTGGAGTTCCTGCTGAAGAAACCTAGGAGTGTTATTTGTTGTGTTTTTACCGACCCATTTGTCTTACTTTCCTGTATTGTTTTATTGTAGTAGTGGGACTGGTGTTTTGCTGACCTACTCACTAGTCAGGGTAAGTTTAGGGTCAGTGAGGGCCTAATCACGTGATGGCACTGTGTGTCCCAGTGTGACAGACACACAGCTCTGTAATATGGAGCTATAGTGATTCTGTATTTCATAATACATGACCTGTGCACGTGGCTCTGATCATGAATCCCTTAATCACTTACCTATTACGCTGCAATTCTTTTAATTAAATTTCAGAATTCAGACATCTGTATAAAATATCCAGGGTAACTTGATGCATGGCCTGGCAACTAGTCTCTTGACCAGGACTCAACAACCTCATCGATTTTGGATTAGAAGGAGTCGTGGCCAGTTCATGGATTGCGGTCCTCACTAGGAACGCTGTGATTTACAGACGTCTGAAATTGGCCAATAACTGACAGGCATCCTATTGAGCCCTGCCTCTGACAGTCAGGAAGCCCGCTTTATCTATCTAACCGCTTAGATGCCGCAGTTATTATTGACCATAGCATCTAAGGGGTTATGTATTATTTTGGTATTTATAATGAAAGCCTGCCTGTCAATCACTGCCATGCACTTTTACTAATACCGCAGATCCCATTCCAGAGCTTACAGGAAATGAAAGGTCAGTCAATCCTCAGTGGCGATAAAGGTGACTTATCGTAACCAATTATGGGCTGAGCGAACATTTTCTCTTATTTCCTCTTTTTCAAGAGGGGACCAGGAAGAAGAGGCCAGCAGGGGCTTGTAAAGTGTCACTATGGGGACAGGTAGCAACCCCTTTAAGGTATTTTATTTTGTACATACATAACATTTACCAGAACAGAATGGTTTGTTGGCAAAAGCACCTTCTTTGGGACCTCTACTGGCCACCGAAACCCCCAATATGGGTCAACTTTCTATTCTAGGTGATCGAAGTACTGATGACTAGCAAATAATATTTCCACTGTTATCAAACCCCCATGCAGGGGCGAGCTGAGCCGGGAGGCAGGGGGGCAATGTGCCAGATATGGAATGTGTGCGACACGTGAATAATACGATTGCTCTGCTCCTAATCACGTCTTGTCTGGTCACCTTTAGTGACCCTCTGGAAAAAGTTTCCCTTCTCCTACAGGGAATTGATAACTGGCGTCCCTCTTTTCAAAGCTGGTAAATGTCAGACCCGTGGACTAGAACCGGCTTTACATCACTGACCGGTGACAAGCGCATGTGTTCCGATGTGGAACCAAAATGTGCACGGTTCTACTCCACAGGGCACAGCCAGATGATTCATTCTCACGTCTTCTGTTTTTTTTTTTTTAAATTTGTACCAAAACTGAGCTGATGAAAGGAATGCTCTGAACACCCCGATTTACTACATTATCCCTAGTCCACCGACAGCAAGCAGAGATCTTGAAATGTCAAAGAAATTGAAACACAAAGGACTATACAGAATTACTGAACGTTCCATTATGCAATAATTAGATGATTTTACACAAACCCATGCAAAGGGAAGATATCATCGGACAATGACCTATTGTTTAAATCAGTCTCTGGTGTTTATATATATATATATATATATATATATACACTGTGAATATATATATATATATATATATATATATATATATATATATATATATATATATATATATATATATATATATATATATATGTATTTATATACTGTATCTATGTAATATGTAAAGCTGAGTGAATGTGTGTGTGTCACATGTACAATCACAACATTTTGCACAGACACCTCATTTGACTCAGGGAACGTCATAGGCCATGTTTTGAGGGGAAATTTTAAACCCGCGCTTTACAGTTATTTGCCAAAAAACCTGCTTACATTAAAGTGAATGGAGCTGGGAGCCACAAAACAGCCAGAAATTCAGAAGAATGCCTACCGTGGAAACCTTCAAGGAACTTGAAGAAACACCTCTTCCGACAAGCCTACAACCTGCAGTAACCCTCAGTCCGCAATAGCACCACACGACCATCTCCATCCTCACTTACCATATCCTCACCCATCCCTTGTAGACTGTGAGCCCTCGCTGGCAGGGTCCTCTTTTCTCCTCGCAGGCAAGGTCCTCTCTCCTCCTCGCGGGCAGGGTCCTCTCTCCTGGCGGGAAGGGTCCTCTCTCCTCCTGGCGGGCAGGGCCATCTCTCCTCCTCGCGGGCAGGGCCCTCTCTCCTCCTCGCGGGCAGGGCCCTCTCTCCTCCTCGCGGGCAGGTTCCTTTCTCCTCCTCGCGGGCAGGTTCCTTTCTCCTCCTCGCGGGCAGGGTCCTCTCTCCTCCTCGCGGGCAGGGTCCTCTCTCCTCCTCGCAGGCAGGGTTCTCTCTCCTCCTCGTGGGTGGGGCCCTCTCTCTTCCTCGCAGGCAAAGTCCTCACTACTCCTTGCGGGCAGGGCCCTCTCTCCTCCTCGCGGGCAGGGTCCTCTCTCCTCCTCGTGGGTGGGGCCCTCTCTCTTCCTCGCAGGCAAGGTCCTCACTACTCCTTGCGGGCAGGGCCCTCTCTCCTCCACGAGGGCAGGGTCCGCTCTTCTCCTCATGGGCAGGGTCCGCTCTTCTCCTCATGGGCAGGGTTCTCTCTTCTCCTCACGGGCAGGGTTCTCTCCTCCACGTGGGTAGGGTCCTCTCTCCTTCTGTACCTGTCTGTGCCTTGTATTGTATATGATTAATGTACTTGTCCGTATTATTTATATGCTTTTCACATGTAAAGCGCCAAGGAATAAATGGCGCTATAATAATAAATAATTATTATAATAATAATAATACTTTTTACTAGTCAGATAGAAAAAAAATCTTTCACAGTGCCATCAGAGTGGTCAAAATAAGACACTTCCTGTTTCCTGCAGCTCACTTGTCAGCTTTGCTGTGTAACCTGAGACAGAATGAGCAGAGCTTTCATTAGAGGGTGAGAAAGATTGGACAGTTCTTGTAAACTGTGGGAGGTCTAGATAAGGCAGTACCGGAACACTACACACACTGGGAATGATCTGTTTGCAGCTACCATCCTTGTCTCCATGTGAGGGGACTGTACTCCATTAATTCCTAAACTCTGTAATAAGCTTGGACACTTTGCCATCAATTATTTCCCATTCATTGCATCCGCAAAATTATCACATTCTGTACGATCGATGGGTGTTACATTGGTCAGACAGCCACCAGGCAGGATTTCTTAGGCTGCTTTCACACATCCGTTTTTCGCCGTCAGGCACAATCCAGCGAATTGCGGATAAAACGGATCCGGCGTCGGATCCGTTTTATTCCCCATAGACTTGTAAATGCCGGATCCGGCAAAATGTCTTCACCCGGCTGCCGGAAACGACGCAGCATGCAACGTTTTTTGTCTTCGGCAAAAAAAACGGACCACGCCGGATTCGGCGCCGTCCAGCATGTTGTATAATGGAAGCCTATGGGCTCCGGATCCATCGTCAAGCGGTATATGACGGAATACAACGACGGATCCGGTTTCTTGAACTGCACATGCTCAGTATCACAACGGATTTGTCAAAAAACGGAAGGAACGCATGGAAAAAACTAATGAGGCTGATTAGTTTTTTCGCTGGATCCGTCGCATCAGTTTTTTCGCCGGATTGTGCCTGACGTCAAAAACCAGATGTATGAAAAGAGCCTTAGCATATCCTAGCCATATGGTATGGCTGCTGTTTTTAATAAGTGCTATATCAGCACACCTTCTATTATGTACTACTTTTGTCCCGATCGTCTCTCTGCATATAGAGACCAGTGACAGTCTTTGAACTGGAGCCTCTCATCTGGTTCTCTTCATTTAAATGGGTTTTCATTTCTCTTGGCACTGAAGTGGTTAAGTGCCAGTTTTGCTATTGCAGCTTTTCCAAAGCAGTTTGCTGAGTTATCAGCTGCACTTACTAATTAGTCACGCCCTTCAGCTTTAAATATTGGTGTATCCCAGCATTCTCCACTGAAGATACAAAGTCATTTGTGCCCTGGCCACCTTTGGGGAAGGTTCTGCAAGGTGTGTTCCTCTGTCCAGGCAATATCCTTTTGTTTGTAAATTTTCCCCCTGTTTGGTCCCAGGTTCCTGTTCGGTGACCGCAGCGGAGACTTTATAGGGAGTGGTGAAAAGAGAAGGGACAGTTGCAGGTGAGATTAGGAGGTGCCCATCTACCCCTGTCACTAGTTTCAGGGCCTCCCGTTGTTTTTGCGTCCCCGGTACCCCCTTTTTCTTGTGTTTTTGTTGTGCTTCAGACACACGTAGGTCTCAATGCACCTCGCCACGCTTGCTACACTCGGCAAGTGTGACAATTTTTCCTGTCGTGCCCCCTTTTTTTTCCCCTCTCTGACACTGTAAATGCTTTTTCCCTGTCTACACTGGAAATCTTCATACACCCCACTGTAAGCTACAATATCTAGGGAGAGGGAGATCTTTATAGATCTAGCATTTGATCATATTCATAAATGCCACGTTCTGAGTTAATAAGACTATAAAGCAGGGATCCCTGACCTGTGGCTTGTGGGCCTATGATATGTGGCTCGCGATTGCATTAGCATCAGGTCTGGCTAACATCTATGAAGAGCAGGTCTCCGCATGGTGACTTTTGTGATTAGACCCACACAGAAAATCAGATCTGGATGCTCCTATACTGTCTCTGGGGTTGAAGAGATAAATGATGTGCTAAACTGGATTTAGGATGCTACTGCCCAAGAGAGGGGGTGCCTGAAGCTGGATCTGATAGTGTGATACTTGATGCAAAAAAACCTAATGAGGGCAAAGTGGGAACCCCTCGATGCAAACCTGCTGCCTTGGTGTCATTGATTACTATGGGGAAGCCTTGACTGTCATTATACCGATAATGGAGTCTCTTGGGTGTCACCACTGTGGGGAAGGCAGGAGCTTAATGTCACTATTCGGGGAGGCACCGGTGGTGGTGTGGGAGCTCTGGATGTGGCTCGCAACCAAAAATGTCTCTCGAGGTAAAGTTTTTTGGATCACTATAGAGGGTGCAGAAGTGGAAGTTGTACATGGGTGCTATCTAAAGGGGGCTCTTCTGCCGCACTGGATTTATAGATGGCAGGTGGAACGTGGTATGAGGGGCGTTACACATTTTATATTGGATGCATTTTTTGAAAACACCTCGTCCTATAAAAAAAATAATCTCACCATTCCTCATCATGAGTTAACATCCAGTTACAGAAATAGCAATATGAAGTCTGTGCCCTGGAGACCTGTAATCCCAGATATGTGACCGAAAATCAATACTCTATGAACTGTTTAACAACATTATGGATTTTCTCACACTAATCCTGCAGCCATAGAAGCAGCGCGGCTCATATGTGATCCTCGGGGAATTAGTTCATGTGACTGTGGCCCAAGAGAAGAAAAAATAATTAAGTAAATAAAATATTTAAAATAGTAATAATAATAATAAAAAATAATATCTATATATATAATTGCCTTATTCTGTCTATCTGTCTGTCTGTCATGCTCCAAAATTGTGTCCTTACGGTGACACAAAGCTGATTGGCCGTTGGGCTTGCCATGGCCCCGCCCCCCCACACAGATTGGCCGCTCGCCCAGGCTGCGCCCCCACACGGATTGGCCAGCCGCTCGCCCAGGCTCCGCCCCCCCCACAGATTGGCCTCTCGCCCCGGCACCCTGCAGGCATTGGCAATTCGGCCACGCCACGCCCCGCCCCCCTCATGCAATGCACGCTAGCTCTGGCCCCGCCCCCCTCCCCCCCGCGCATTCCCCGAACTGACACGGCTGTCACGGAGGTGAGTACTGTACTCCCCCCTCCCCTCCCCCCCCCGCGCATTCCCCGAACTGACACGGCTGTGAGTACTGTACAACACCCCCCCCCCGTCCCTCGCTCGCACGGGAGTGGTGTGGATACGTTAGTAACCATGCTAGCATGGTTACAAGCGCATCAAGGTCCTGCAGCGGCGGAAGATCCACACGCACACACACACACACATACACACACATCAGATCACACTCACTCTCACACACACCTCACATACACATCACATCGCATCCACACACTCACAGCATCCGGCGATATCCCTTGCTTCTCGGCCTCGATACTGTGCTGTTGTGACCTTCCAGGACCTGACGGAGGATCACATGGCCAGAAGCATGTGGTATCTCCGGATGTTGTGAATGTCAGCGCGTATGTGCGATATCGTCAGTGTCTGTGTGTGTGAGTGTATGCGATCGGGTGTGTGTGAGTGTATGCGATCGGGTGTGTGTGAGTGTATGCGATCGGGTGTGTGTGAGTGTATGCGATCGGGTGTGTGTGAGTGTATGCGATCGGGTGTGTGTGAGTGTATGCGATCGGGTGTGTGTGAGTGTATGCGATCGGGTGTGTGTGAGTGTATGCGATCGGGTGTGTGTGAGTGTATGCGATCGGGTGTGTGAGTGTCGGCAGAGGAGCACGGCGTGCTGGAGGAGGCTGGGAGCAGAGAGGCTGATCTTGGGGAAGGCTGGGAGGGGGAGGCTGATGCTGGGGGAGACTGGGAGGGGAAGGCTGATGCTGAAGGAGGCTGGGAGGGGGAGGCTGGGAGGAAGGAGGCTGGGAGGAGAGAGGCTGATCCTGGGGAAGGCTGGGAAGGGGAGGCTGATGCTGAGGGAGGCTGGAAGGAGAGAGGCTGATGCTGCGGGAGGCTGGAAGGAGAGAGGCTGAGGCTGGGGAAGGCTGATGCTGAGGGAGGCTGGGAGGGGAAAGCTGATGCTGGGGAAGGCTGGGAGGACGGAGGCTGGGAGGAGAGAGGCTGATCCTGGGGAAGGCTGGGAGAGGGAGGCTGATGCTGGGGGAGGCTGGAAGGAGAGAGGCTGATGCTGGGGGAGGCTGGAAGAAGAGAGGCTGATGCTGGGGGGAGGCTGATGCTGGGGGAGGCTGGGAGGAGAGAGGCTGATGCTGGGGAAGACTGGGAGGAGAGAGGCTGATGCTGGGGGACAGAGAGGAGAGGCTGATGCTGGGAGGAGAGAGGCTGATGCTAGGATGAGAGAGGCTGATGCTGGGAGGAGAGAGGCTGATGCTGGGGAGGCTGGGAGGGGGAGGCTGATGCTGGGGGACGCTGATGCTGGGGGAGGCTGGGACGAGGGAGGCTGATGCTTGGGGAGGCTGATGCTGGGGGAGGCTGGAAGGAGAGAGCCTGATGCTGGTGGAGGCTGATGCTTGGGGAGGCTGATGCTGAGGGAGACTGGGAGGGGAAGGCTGATGCTGAGGGAGGCTGGGAGGGGGAGGCTGGGAGGAAGGAGGCTGGGAGGAGAGAGGCTGATCCTGGGGAAGGCTGGGAAAGGGAAGCTGATGCTGAGGGAGGCTGGAAGGAGAGAGGCTGATGCTGGGGGAGGCTGGAAGGAGAGAGGCTGAAGCTGGGAGGAGAGAGGCTGATGCTGGGGAAGGCTGATGCTGAGGGAGGCTGGGACAGGAGAGCTGATGCTGGGGAAGGCTGGGAGGACGGAGGCTGGGAGGAGAGAGGCTGATCCTGGGGAAGGCTGGGAGAGGGAGGCTGATGCTGGTGGAGGCTGAGGCTGGGAGGAGAGAGGCTGATGCTCGGGACAGAGAGGCTGATGCTGGGAGGAGAGAGGCTGATGCTGGGAGGAGAGAGGCTGATGCTGGGAGGAGAGAGGCTGATGCTGGGGGCAGAGAGGCTGATGCTGGTGCAGCATGGGGGATGGTGCACGATGGGGGGTGCGCAGCATGGGGGATGGAGCACGATGAGGAGTGCGCAGCATGGGGGATGGAGCACGTTTGGGAGTGCGCAGCATGGCGGATGGAGCACGTTTGGGAGTGCGCAGCATGGCGGATGGAGCACGTTTGGGAGTGCGCAGCATGGCGGATGCAGCACGTTTGGGAGTGCGCAGCATGGCGGATGGAGCACGTTTGGGAGTGCGCAGCATGGCGGATGGACCACATTTGGGAGTGCGCAGCATGGCGGATGGAGCAGGTTTGGGAGTGCGCAGCATGGCGGATGGAGCACGTTTGGGAGTGCGCAGCATGGCGGATGGAGCACGTTTGGGAGTGCGCAGCATGGCGGATGGAGCACGTTTGGGAGTGCGCAGCATGGCGGATGGAGCACGTTTGGGAGTGCGCAGCATGGCGGATGGAGCACGTTTGGGAGTGCGCAGCATGGCGGATGGAGCACGATGGGGGGTGCGCAGCATGGCGGATGGAGCACGATGGGAGGTGCACACCTCCCCCAACACACACAACACACCACACACACACTGGGAACCACAAACACCGCCCTACACAGACACCCACACACACAGACAACGCTGCACACACACAACACCCAACACACAAACACCGCGCCATACATAAATATACGCACATATCATGCAACACACACATTGCACAAAACATACCTCCCCCCAAAACACACCACACCCACACAAACCGCGCAACACATACACACACAACGCTACAGACACACAGCGCTCCACAAACAACGCAACACACGCAACACACACACAACACCGCTCTCACCCCCCGCCACACCCAGACAACACCCAGAACATGTACAGCTCCTACACAAACACTTGGTAACCACACACAACAACATCTATATATATATATATAGATATATATAACAAAAATCATACATTAACTACACAATACGTAAATTCTAGAATACCCGATGCGTAGAATCGGGCCACCTTCTAGTATGTATATATATATATATATATATATATATATATATATATATATATATATATATATATATATATATATAAAATATTTTTTTATTATTATTAGCAATATTTTAAGTATTTTCAATATTTAAATATTTCATATTTAAATATTTAATATATTAAATATTTTATATACGGTGTATGTTTTTTTATATATATATACAGTACAGACCAAAGTTTGGACACACCTTCTCATTCAAAGAGTTTTCTTTATTTTCAGGACTCTAAAAATTGTAGATTCACATTGAAGGCATCAAAACTATGAATTAAAACATGTGGAATGAAATACTTAACAAAAAAGTGTGAAACAACTGAAAATATGTCTTATATTCTAGGTTCTTCACAGTAGCCACCTTTTGCTTTGATTACTGCTTTGCACACTCTTGGCATTCTCTTGATGAGCTTCAAGAGGTAGTCACCGGAAATGGTTTTCCAACAGTCTTGAAGGAGTTCCCAGAGATGCTTAGCACTTGTTGGCCCTTTTGCCTTCACTTTGCGTTCCAGCTCACCCCAATCCATCTCGATTGGGTTCAGGTCTGGTGACTGTGGAAGCCAGGTCATCTGGCGTAGCACCCATCACTTTCCTTCTTAGTCAAATAGCCCTTACACAGCCTGGAGGTGTGTTTGGGGTCATTGTCCTGTTGAAAAATAAATGATGGTCCAACACAAACCGGATGGAATAGCACGCCACTGCAAGATGCTGTTGTAGCCATGCTGGTTCTGTATGCCTTCAATTTTGAATAAATCCCCAACAGTGTCACCAGCAAAGCACCACCACACCATCACACCTCCTCTTCCATGCTTCACGGTGGGAACCAGCCATGTAGAGTCCATCCGTTTACCTTTTCTACAAAGACACGGTGGTTGGATCCAAAGATCTCAAATTTGGACTCATCAGACTAAAGCACAGATTCCCACTGGTCTAATGTCCATTCCTTGTGTTCTTTACCCAAACAAGTCTCTTCTGCTTGTTGCCTGTCCTTAGCAGTGGTCTCCTAGCAGCTATTTTACCAAGAAGGCCTGCTGCACAAAGTCTCCTCTTAACAGTTGTTCTAGAGATGAGAAGGTGTGTCCAAACTTTTGGTCTGCACTGTATATATAATATAATGTATATATGTATATATATAATGCATGTACATATATATAGTGCATATATAATGTATATAAAGAATGAATATACATATATATATATATATATATACTAGAAGGTGGCCCGATTCTGCGCATCGGGTATTCTAGAATTTACGTATTGTGTAGTTAATGTATGATTTTTGTTATATATATCTATATATATATATATAGATGTTGTTGTGTGTAGTTACCAAGTGTTTGTGTAGGAGCTGTACATGTTCTGGGTGTTGTCTGGGTGTGGCGGGGGGTGAGAGCGGTGTTGTGTGTGTGTTGCGTGTGTTGCGTTGTTTGTGGAGCGCTGTGTGTCTGTAGCGTTGTGTGTGTATGTGTTGCGCGGTTTGTGTGGGTGTGGTGTGTTTTGGGGGGAGGTATGTTTTGTGCAATGTGTGTGTTGCATGATATGTGCGTATATTTATGTATGGCGCGGTGTTTGTGTGTTGGGTGTTGTGTGTGTGCAGCGTTGTCTGTGTGTGTGGGTGTCTGTGTAGGGCGGTGTTTGTGGTTCCCAGTGTGTGTGTGGTGTGTTGTGTGTGTTGGGGGAGGTGTGCACCTCCCATCGTGCTCCATCCGCCATGCTGCGCACCCCCCATCGTGCTCCATCCGCCATGCTGCGCACTCCCAAACGTGCTCCATCCGCCATGCTGCGCACTCCCAAACGTGCTCCATCCGCCATGCTGCGCACTCCCAAACGTGCTCCATCCGCCATGCTGCGCACTCCCAAACGTGCTCCATCCGCCATGCTGCGCACTCCCAAACGTGCTCCATCCGCCATGCTGCGCACTCCCAAACATGCTCCATCCGCCATGCTGCGCACTCCCAAACGTGGTCCATCCGCCATGCTGCGCACTCCCAAACGTGCTCCATCCGCCATGCTGCGCACTCCCAAACGTGCTCCATCCGCCATGCTGCGCACTCCCAAACATGCTCCATCCGCCATGCTGCGCACTCCCAAACGTGCTCCATCCGCCATGCTGCGCACTCCCAAACGTGCTCCATCCGCCATGCTGCGCACTCCCAAACGTGCTCCATCCCCCATGCTGCGCACTCCTCATCGTGCTCCATCCCCCATGCTGCGCACCCCCCATCGTGCACCATCCCCCATGCTGCACCAGCATCAGCCTCTCTGCCCCCAGCATCAGCCTCTCTCCTCCCAGCATCAGCCTCTCTCCTCCCAGCATCAGCCTCTCTCCTCCCAGCATCAGCCTCTCTCCTCCCAGCATCAGCCTCTCTGTCCCGAGCATCAGCCTCTCTCCTCCCAGCCTCAGCCTCCCCCAGCATCAGCCTCCCTCTCCCAGCCTTCCCCAGGATCAGCCTCTCTGCTCCCAGCCTTCGTCCTCCCAGCCTTCCCCAGCATCAGCTCTCCTGTCCCAGCCTCCCTCAGCATCAGCCTTCCCCAGCATCAGCCTCTCTCCTCCCAGCCTCAGCCTCTCTCCTTCCAGCCTCCCCCAGCATCAGCCTCTCTCCTTCCAGCCTCCCTTAGCATCAGCTTCCCTTTCCCAGCCTTCCCCAGGATCAGCCTCTCTCCTCCCAGCCTCCTTCCTCCCAGCCTCCCCCTCCCAGCCTCCCTCAGCATCAGCCTTCCCCTCCCAGTCTCCCTCAGCATCAGCCTCCCCAAGCATCAGCCTCCACCAGCATCAGCCTCTCTCCTTCCAGCCTCCCCCAGCATCAGCCTCCCCAAGCATCAGCCTCCCTCGTCCCAGCCTCCCCCAGCATCAGCGTCCCCCAGCATCAGCCTCCCCCTCCCAGCCTCCCCCAGCATCAGCCTCTCTCCTCCCAGCATCAGCCTCTCTCATCCTAGCATCAGCCTCTCTCCTCCCAGCATCAGCCTCTCCTCTCTGTCCCCAGCATCAGCCTCTCTCCTCCCAGCCTCCCCCAGCATCAGCCTCCCCCAGCATCAGCCTCTCTTCTTCCAGCCTCCCCCAGCATCAGCCTCTCTCCTTCCAGCCTCCCCCAGCATCAGCCTCCCTCTCCCAGCCTTCCCCAGGATCAGCCTCTCTCCTCCCAGCTTCCGTCCTCCCAACCTTCCCCAGCATCAGCTTTCCCCTCCCAGCCTCCCTCAGCATCAGCCTTCCCCAGCATCAGCCTCTCTCCTCCCAGCCTCAGCCTCTCTCCTTCCAGCCTCCCGCAGCATCAGCCTCTCTCCTTCCAGCCTCCCTCAGCATCAGCCTCCCCTTCCCAGCCTTCCCCAGGATCAGCCTCTCTCCTCCCAGCCTCCTTCCTGCCAGCCTCCCCCTCCCAGCCTCCTTCAGCATCAGCCTTCCCCTCCCAGTCTCCCCCAGCATCAGCCTCCCCCTCCCAGCCTTCCCCAAGATCAGCCTCTCTGCTCCCAGCCTCCTCCAGCACGCCGTGCTCCTCTGCCGACACTCACACACCCGATCGCATACACTCACACACACCCGATCGCATACACTCACACACACCCGATCGCATACACTCACACACACCCGATCGCATACACTCACACACACCCGATCGCATACACTCACACACACCCGATCGCATACACTCACATACACCCGATCGCATACACTCACACACACCCGATCGCATACACTCACACACACAGACACTGACGATATCGCACATACGCGCTGACATTCACAACATCCGGAGATACCACATGCTTCTGGCCATGTGATCCTCCGTCAGGTCCTGGAAGGTCACAACAGCACAGTATCGAGGCCGAGAAGCAAGGGATATCGCCGGATGCTGTGAGTGTGTGGATGCGATGGGATGTGTATGTGAGGTGTGTGTGAGAGTGAGTGTGATCTGATGTGTGTGTATGTGTGTGTGTGTGCGTGTGGATCTTCCGCCGCTGCAGGACCTTGATGCGCTTGTAACCATGCTAGCATGGTTACTAACGTATCCACACCACTCCCGTGCGAGCGAGGGACGGGGGGGGTGTTGTACAGTACTCACAGCCGTGTCAGTTCGGGGAATGCGCGGGGCGGGAGGGGGGGGGGGCGTACAGTACTCACCTCCGTGACAGCCGTGTCAGTTCGGGGAATGCGCGGGGGGGGAGGGGGGCGGGGCCAGAGCTAGCGTGCATTGCATGAGGGGGCGGGGCGTGGCGTGGCCGAATTGCCAATGCCTGCAGGGTGCCGGGGCGAGAGGCCAATCTGTGGGGGGGGCGGAGCCTGGGCGAGCGGCTGGCCAATCCGTGTGGGGGCGCAGCCTGGGCGAGCGGCCAATCTGTGTGGGGGGGCGGGGCCATGGCGAGCCCAGCGGCCAATCAGCTTTGTGTCACCGTAAGGACACAATTTTGGAGCATGACAGACAGACAGATAGACAGAATAAGGCAATTATATATATAGATATATATATATACTGTGTGTGTGTATATGTATTTATATATATATTTATATATATATATATATATATAATATATTATATATATTTCATAGATACCAAACACGTATATGTTTATTTTTATTTAAGGGGTTAAGAAAAATTCAGAAGGTTGTCCAAAAAAAGTGGCGCCCTTTTTGCGCTATTTTCAGCGACCCGTAACATTTTCATTTTTTGGGATCTGGAGCTCATTGATGATTTATTTTTTGCATCTCCAGCTGATGTCTTTAATGGTATAATTTTTGCGCAGACACTACGTTTTTCTCACCTGTTATTGCAATTTGCGCACAATTTGCGACAACCAAAAACCGTAATTTTGGAGTTTGGAATATTTGTTGCCTCTGCGCCATTTACCGATCAGGTTAATTGATTTTATATTTTGATACAGTGGGCATTTCAGGACTCGGCGATACCAAATGTGTGTATATTTTTTATTTTTTTTAACTGTTTAATTTTCCATGGGGCGAATAAGGGGTGATTTGAAATTTCAGTTGTTTTTTTGTTTTTTTTTTTAAAGCTATGTTTTAAAATTTTGTTCTTATTTTACCATTTCCCCTAGGGGACTATAAGGATCAGCAGTCTGATTGCTGGCTCATTTCTGTAGATCAAAGCTCCAAAGTACTGATCAGCAGAAATGCTGCGTTCTTGTTACAGCTAGCACTCTGTCGGCTGTAACAGGAACTACGTCATGATAGCAACAGGAGTCATCACATGACCCTGTGCTACTATGGCAACCATCGGCTCCCCGTGATTGCATCATGGGGCCTCTGATAATAGCGGAGATAAATGATATCCCCTCTGTGGCCATTTAAATCGCACTGTCACATTTTGACTACGTGATCTAAGGGATTAACAGGCATGGGTGGATCGCGGATCCACCTGTGCCTGATACCAGCACATGTCTGCTGTACAAATCAGCAGACATGTGTAGGGATCGCCGCCAGCTCACCGCAGCAGCCGGCAATGATTACACCTTCATGATTTAGGACATATTGGTACGTACTCAGTTGAGAAGGGGTTAAGTAGCTTTCAATGTATTGTAACATAAGAAAACAGAAAATAAAGTAATTACAATTTTTTCTTTTTTATTAAAACACTGAAATGTTTTTTTTTTTTTCACTTATTATATGAAAACCAATAATAAACAAAAAATATCCAGAAGTGTCCTTATCCTATAGGTGATGGCTAAGTATTGCTGCTATGTATTGTCTATTAGATAGCCTGTAAGGGGTTTTAATTAATAAATTCTATCCTCATTATAACAACATTTATCACCTATTCTCAGTGCTCAGACCCCAATGAATAAGAACCTTCCCAGTGTGAATGGAGTTGTATTGTGCATATGAAAACAATTGTTAATTATATGCACTACCATTCCCATAGATCCATAGAAGTGAATGGAGTTGTCCACGCACAAGCGCACTACTACTGCTCCATGCACATGAGGAATAAGCTCTCAGGATTAGTGGGTGGAGGGGGCAGCCATGTTACATGTATCACCTAAGCGGATAGGACATCCCATTTCTGGTGGTAGGATTATGAAGGACATAAGGATTGTGCTCAGCAATGAGAATGGGGACCCATATACACTGGAGAGAAAAATTAGAGAACACTGTCTGATCAGTTGTTTTTTCCAGAAATAATATAATCTCCATTGATGACCATGCTCCGGTTTTGTGTAAGGTGGGCACCATGCCACTAGAGCAGGGTAAGGGGTGCACCATGCCACTAGAGCAGGGTAAGGGGTGCACCATGCCACTAGAGCAGGGTAAGGGGTGCACCATGCCACTAGAGCAGGGTAAGGGGTGCACCATGCCACTAGAGCAGGGTAAGGGCAGCACCATGCCACTAGAGCAGGGTAAGGGGTGCACCATGCCACTAGAACAGGGTAAGGGGTGCACCATGCCACTAGAGCAGGGTAAGGGGTGCACCATGCCACTAGAACAGGGTAAGGGGTTCACCATGCCACTAGAGCAGGGTAAGGGGTGCACCATGCCACTAGAGCAGGTTAAGGGGTGCACCATGCCACTAGAGCAGGGTAAGGGGTGCACCATGCCACTAGAGCAGGGTAAGGGGTGCACCATGCCACTAGAGCAGGGTAAGGGCAGCACCATGCCACTAGAGCAGGGTAAGGGGTGCACCATGCCACTAGAACAGGGTAAGGGGTGCACCATGCCACTAGAGCAGGGTAAGGGGTGCACCATGCCACTAGAACAGGGTAAGGGGTGCACCATGCCACTAGAGCAGGGTAAAGGGTGCATCATGTCACTAGAGCAGGGTAAGGGGTGCACCATGCCACTAGAGCAGGGTAAGGGGTGCACCATGCCACTAGAACAGGGTAAGGGGTGCACCATGCCACTAGAGCAGGGTAAGGGGTGCACCATGCCACTAGAACAGGGTAAGGGGTGCACCATGCCACTAGAACAGGGTAAGGGGTGCACCATGCCACTAGAACAGGGTAAGGGGTGCACCATGCCACTAGAGCAGGGTAAGGGGTGCACCATGCCACTAGAACAGGGTAAGGGGTGCACCATGCCACTAGAACAGGGTAAGGGGTGCACCATGCCACTAGAGCAGGGTAAGGGGTGCACCATGCCACTTGAGCAGGGTAAGGGTGCACCATGCCACTAGAGCAGGGTAAGGGGTGCACCATGCCACTAGAACAGGGTAAGGGGTTCACCATGCCACTAGAGCAGGGTAAGGGGTGCGCCATGCCACTAGAACAGGGTAAGGGGTGCACCATGCCACTAGAGCAGGGTAAGGGGTGCACCATGCCACTAGAGCAGGGTAAGGGGCGCACCATGCCACTAGAGCAGGGTAAGGGGCGCACCATGCCACTAGAACAGGGTAAGGGGTGCACCATGCCACTAGAGCAGGGTAAGGGGTGCACCATGCCACTAGAGCAGGGTAAGGGGTGCACCATGCCACTAGAGCAGGGTAAGGGCAGCACCATGCCACTAGAACAGGGTAAGGGGTGCACCATGCCACTAGAACAGGGTAAGGGGTGCACCATGTCACTAGAGCAGGGTAAGAGGTTCACCATGCCACTAGAGCAGGGTAAGGGGTGCACCATGCCACTAGAACAGGGTAAGGGGTGCACCATGTCACTAGAGCAGGGTAAGAGGTTCACCATGCCACTAGAGCAGGGTAAGGGGTGCACCATGCCACTAGAGCAGGGTAAGGGCAGCACCATGCCACTAGAGCAGGGTAAGGGGTGCACCATGCCACTAGAACAGGGTAAGGGGTGCACCATGTCACTAGAGCAGGGTAAGAGGTTCACCATGCCACTAGAGCAGGGTAAGGGCTGCACCATGCCACTAGAGCAGGGTAAGGGGTGCACCATGCCACTAGAGCAGGGTAAGGGGCGCACCATGCCACTAGAACAGGGTAAGGGGTGCACCATGCCACTAGAACAGGGTAAGGGGCGCACCATGCCACTAGAACAGGGTAAGGGGTGCACCATGCCACTAGAGCAGGGTAAGGGGTGCACCATGCCACTTGAGTAGGGTAAGGGGTGCACCATGCCACTAGAACAGGGTAAGGGGTTCACCATGCCACTAGAGCAGGGTAAGGGGTGCACCATGCCACTAGAGCAGGGTAAGGGGTACACCATGCCACTAGAGCAGGGTAAGGGGTGCACCATGCCACTAGAACAGGGTAAGGGGTGCACCATGCCACTAGAACAGGGTAAGGGGTGCACCATGCCACTAGAGCAGGGTAAGGGGTGCACCATGCCACTAGAACAGGGTAAGGGGTGCACCATGCCACTAGAGCAGGGTAAGGGGTGCACCATGCCACTAGAACAGGGCAAGGGGTGCACCATGTCACTAGAGCAGGGTAAGAGGTTCACCATGCCACTAGAGCAGGGTAAGGGGTGCACCATGCCACTAGAGCAGGGTAAGGGGTGCACCATGCCACTAGAACAGGGTAAGGGGTGCACCATGCCACTAGAACAGGGTAAGGGGTGCACCATGCCACTAGAGCAGGGTAAGGGGTGCACCATGCCACTAGAACAGGGTAAGGGGTGCACCATGTCACTAGAGCAGGGTAAGGGCTGCACCATGCCACTAGAGCAGGGTAAGGGGTGCACCATGCCACTAGAACAGGGTAAGAGGTTCACCATGCAACTAGAGCACGGTAAGGGGTGCACCATGCCACTAGAGCAGGGTAAGGGGTGCACCATGCCACTAGAGCAGGGTAAGGGGTGCACCATGCCACTAGAGCAGGGTAAGGGGTGCACCATGCCACTAGAGCAGGGTAAGTGGTGCACCATGCCACTAGAGCAGGGTAAGGGGTGCACCATGCCACTAGAGCAGGGTAAGGGGTGCACCATGCCACTAGAGCAGGGTAAGGGGTGCACCATGCCACTACAGCAGGGTAAGGGGTGCACCATGCCACTAGAGCAGGGTAAGGGGTGCACCATGCCACTAGAGCAGGGTAAGTGGTGCACCATGCCACTAGAGCAGGGTAAGGGGTGCACCATGCCACTTGAGCAGGGTAAAGGGTGCACCATGCCACTTGAGCAGGGTAAAGGGTGCACCATGCCACTAGAACACGGTTTTACAAAAGGTCCAAAGTTTATCCACATAAAACCTTTATTTTGCCCAAAACGTAATCATGATAATTAGAGAGCAGCAATGACTGTAGAGAGAGATGATCAGTAAATTTTCTGAAGGTAAGAAAAATCACAATCAGTAGGACGTGCACCGGCCGTCACTGGGAATGACTTCAGCACATCTGTGGCCACAGGACATCACTAGTCTCTCACACTGCCCTGGTGGGATTTTGGTCCACTCTTCTTACAGTCTCTTCCACAGTTCTTTCACTGTTGTAGATTTCTTGGCCATAACTTTGTCCAGAGGTTTTCTATTGGGTTTAGATCAGGACTCTGAGCTGTGGCCATTTCATTGTTTCCAGGATCTGCTTTCCCCGTTTTGCTGTGTGCCGGGGGCATTGTCCTGTATGAAACTTGCTGGCTGATTGAGTGATGGACACAAGTAAGGAGCCTCGTGTTGTGAAGAAGGTTCTGATCCACACTTGCAGTCACTCTGCCATATAGCTGTATGAGAGGTCTAACTCGTGCTGCAGAAAACATTCCCCAAACCATGACACTTCCTGCACCGCCTTTCACTGACTTCTTAACACACTTTGGGTTCAGTCTTTCCCCAGTTTGTTGATGAACATAATGTTTCCCTTCAGACCCAAATAAATTAAACTTGCTTTCATCACTAAAATGACCTGTGGACACTTCTCTGTCCACACAACATGCTCCTCACCAAAGATGAGTCTAGCCTTGTGATTCTTCCTGCTAATGAGAGGTTTGGTCACTGCAGAGTAGGCTTTCAGTCCAAATGCTCTTAAACATCGTGACACTGTATGATGACATAGATCCTTACTCTGTTCAGTGCTGACTGCCGAGCAATGCCAGCTGCAGTGTGGAAATGATTACCCTTCGAGATGCTCCGCATTATCCTGTCCTCTCTTGCATTTGCCTTGCGACGGTGACCAGCCTTCTTGGGGGACTTGAAAGTGTTTGTTATGTTTTAAAGATGCAATATTCTCAAAATCACAGACTTGGAACGAAAAACTTCTCTTGCTATGGCTGATAGGGTAACCCCTTTGGCCTTCATCTGGACAACCTGCTGCCGGAGGGTTTCAGTCACTTTGGAACGGCACACCATTTTTCCAAAGTCAGTGGATACTGGAAAGTTCGGCTGCCAGTTACATAGGGTTTGTCAGATAATTAAGGAAATTAGCTCCAGGTGCCAGATTAACACCAATAACTTGCAGGGATCTGAACGTGTTCTCTAATTTTGATCCGTGTCTTTTTTCATTTATCTCATTTACATTTATATTTGCTTTACAATAAATTCAATTTATGATATAAAGTAGAAAATAGTTTTCTCATGTTAGGATATAGTTACATAGGACGACACAATGACCCCAACATTTAGGAAATTGTGTGTTCTCTCATGTTGATCTCCAGTGTACAGTTACTGCACAGGGGCCGTTTGCTCTTTGTGTTTTATTGTACCTTCGTTTTATGGTTGTAAAGTGTAATAATTTCTATTTTTACAGCAGATCAACAAAATCCCTCCGATTTGTAAAAGGCAGAATCTATCTTTTTTTCAGCTAGAGGAGGTTTAGACCGCCTTATAAGCCATTCACCACAATTTCAGCATACATCACCGCTATACTATATTTTTCTTAATGACCCCTTGTCAGATCGCTGAACGGGGGGCTTCAGCAGTGATTTTTCCAGAGCAGTTTCAGATTATAGACCCGAGCTTTGCTGAAACCAATGACTGTGTTATTACCATTTGCTGTCATGGAAGGACACACATGGCTGTGCCAAGCAGGGGGGGAGCAGTGTATTAGATAGCGTTCGCTTTAGGTGGGATCAATATAGTGTATATAGCCAGCTGTGTTATCTGAATTGTGTTTCCTTAGAATTGCTTTGAGGTGGAAATTCACCATAATGTTCACCTTTTGTATCACTGATTTACATGTTCCTCAACACCTCTGAAGTTGGCCGCTGTTCCCAGCTTCATTAAGGACAGTTATAGTGAGCATGTCGATAAAGTGTAAACAGGATCCAGGCATGCAACAGCACGGTAAAGGTGACTCAGTGATGACTCACAATGGGTTTTTATTTTACAGCAATAAAGCGTTGGCTGGCAGTGATGACAGATCATTCGAAAACAGTAAAGATGGCTATCGAGAGGCAGGGTTTCACCTTGACAAACAAGGAGTACACCGGGGGCACTTTAACATTGGTTGCCTTAACGCTAGTGAGAGGGAAGATGGACATCTCCACTTACCTGCAACTGTACCCTGCACTCTTAGCTAGTCCCTATACAGGTTCCTCACTTGTCGTCGGGCAGGAACCTGAATGATCACTAGTGACTCGCCCACCCCAGGGCTATGGGACACCCGGTGCCGGTCCGGACTTGTCCGGTGGTAGTCAGTGGTGGCTGGGCCCGGCTCCGTGGCCCTGGTGGGTGTTAGTAGAATACGTGGCTTGATGAATACAGTTTGTGTTCGTGACGCCACCTGTGGTCTGCGGCTATTAAGCCAACGCTGCTGTGTGAGGCCTCCGGGGTGATGTTATAGCAGCAATGGTGGTACTGCTCCCCACAGGTGGAGCGGAGCCCCGGGGACACTGTTAGTGCTCGTGAAAGTCTATGGTGTTGTGTGGATAACACGGTGCAGGGCCGACAGGCAATGAAAGAACCAGGCACAAACAACAGTCTCTTTACCTTTTCCTCTTTTACTTTGGGAACAGTCCAGTCCTGGGAGACCGTTACAGGTGGTGATAGGGATCCGGTCGGCCTGGAAGTACTTGGGGTGATCTTTCTGGCCAGCTGAGTATGAGGCCTAGTCCTGTACTTTTCTTTGTTATCATAGGACCCTGCTTCTCTGAATCCAACAGTGGCCCTCTTTGCTGCTGGGACTGATGGTACGTCCCTTTCCCTCTGTAGCAGGCTGCGCAGGCCCTCTATCTATGGTGCTTCTCTGCTGGTGTCCACACCGGGCCTTGATGCTGCAGCTGTACCTTTGGGATGTTTTTGGGCCAGGTGCTTGCAGCTCTCCTGCCCTTCAGATTCAGCTACCAGGAATATGTTTAAGCCCTGGTGGCCACAGACTCCGATGTCCGAGTCTCTCCGCTGCCTCTCAGCTACTCCTGCTTCTCTGGGCCAAGCTACTCTAGCTCTAGGCCCCAGATCCACAGGACAGCTCACTCGGCGTCTGTTCACTTCTACTGCTCTCTACAGACTGACTGCTACTTCCTCCCCCAGATCAGACTTAAGGGATGCTCCCTGGAATCCCAGGTTCAGAGTTCCCCCTGCTGGCCGGAGGGAGAACTGCGTTGGATGTTAAACTTGCTGGCCAATGGACCTCCCAATTACCTCCAGGCTCAGCATTAACCCTTTGGGAGGGCAATGCTGTTGTGGCGACCAGGTCCTGGGGCGCCACACTAGTCCCACCGCTGCACTAAAACAACACACAAAGGAGGAAGACGAACAGGATAATCAACAAAGGATAAACTCCAACTTGTCGGCTGCAGTCAGGCACCAGGACTGCAGCCTACACCACAACAGACAGAAATGGCTCCAACAATTCCTTCCACCTCCAGGCTTGACCTGTGAAATCTTGTTCTCAGTGTTTGGTCTTCAGTGCTTGACCTGTGAAGTTTGGTTCTCTGTTTTTGTTCTTTGGTGTTTTATCTTTGGTGCTTGACCTGTAGTGTCTGGTTCTTGGTACTTGGTCTTCGGTATTTGGTCTTCATTGCTTGACCTGTGAAGTCTGGTTCTAGGTGTTTGGTCTTTGGTGTTTGATCTTCGGTGCTTGACTTTCAATGTCTGGTTCTCGGTGTTTGATGTTCAGTGCTTGACCTGCAAAATCTTGTTCTCAGTGTTTGGTCTTCAGTACTTGACCTGTGAAGTCTGGTTCTCGGTGTTTGGTCTTCGGTGTTTGATCTTCCGTGTTTGACCTTCAAAGTCTGGTTCTCAGTGTCTGGTCTTCGCTGTTTGACCTGTGAAGTTTGGTTCTCCTCTGAGATCAGATCACTCTCAGGTACTTCTACTGTAATAATGAACACAAGTCTGCTCCACTGCTCACAAGTCTGCTTCTTCTGAAGTTTTGGTGCCAAATCCTTGTGACACCGTGTCACCTTCATATTTTTCCCCTGAGGAAACGCTCTCTCTGTTCTCCAGTTCCTGTCTGCGAAGTCCAACCGGCAGAAAGTGGTGTTTACTTACTAGTACTATAAGATGTTAACAGGGTGCCTCTTTGGTTCACCACCCCCTTACAAAAGGACCATCTATATATGTAGGTGGGAGAATGCAGATATATTAAATAAAACTGATTAAGATAAAGAGATATATGGATGTGATCTGTAAATCTAAGTGATTGTTGCAAGAAATATAGAGCACATACTTTATCTCATCTGGCCAGTCATCCCCATAGATTTGATCTCATTTAATACATAATGTGATAAATAGACATTCTGCAGAACACTTTATAAATTATTTTCTCTTATCCCTGAAAAATCACTCTGAAGTGGCTGCCACTAGGTGTCTCCCTTCTATGTAACTTTCTGTCCACTGCCTATTGCCAAGTGTAATCCATCTCTAGCAGCAGAGACACTGAGGTGGATTCCGGGAAGTGGTGGCAGGACTTAGTCTCTCTATAGGAAATGGTGGTCCTCCTTTACTGCTCTACAGGAAGCAGGGGTGGCTCTGTGTCTCTTCAAGAAATGGGGGAGGGTTCTTGTCTCTCTACAGGTAGTGGGGGTAGGTCCTTGTCTCTTCCGGAAATGTGGGCAGGTCTATGTCTATGTACAGGAAGTGGTGATAGGTCTATGTCTATGTACAGAGAGTGATGGTGGGTCTATGCACAGGAAGTGGTGATGGGTCTATGTACGGGAAGTGGTGGTGGGTCTATATCTATGCACAGGAAGTGATGGTGGGTCTGTGTCTATGTACAGGAAGTGATGGTGGATCTATGTTTATGTACAGTAAGTGGTGGTGGGACTATGTCTATGTACAGGAAGTGATGGTGGGACTATGTCTATGTACAGGAAATGAAGGTGAGTCTATGTCTATGTACAGGAAGTGATGGTGGATCTATGTCTATGTACAGCAAGTGGTGATGGTGCTATATCTATGTACAGGAAGTGACAGTGGCTCTATGTCTATGTACAGGAAGTGGTGGTGGGTCTTTGTCTATGTACAGGAAGTGATGGTCGGTCTTTCTATCTATACAATAAATGGGAGTGCATTTTTGTCTCTATAGGAAATGGGAGATGATATTTTTCTCTCTATTTCTACCCTGGCTGCATACAGGCACAATAAAGATGTGGAATTTCAGTTGGAGGCAGGAAAGCCATTGGCCAATATCAAGGTCAATGCTGGAAAATGTTGGAAAGAAAATTCCAGCACCCATAGTCCTGACAGAATGATGAGAAAGAAGAGCCATTCACTAAAGAAAAACAAAAACAAAAAATAGTTAAAAAATTTAGGTGTGATAGCTAATTCTGCAGTCTAATAAGTCTAAGAACTGTAACGGAGGCATGAGTAAACTCTTTCTGGTGTATGGCAGGTGAGGGAACTGTTACAGATTTTAAATAGGAACAAAGAGCTTCTAGTGGCACCTCTGATTCTACCTCCACTATATGCAGTAGTGGTCCATAAAATCATCGGTAGAAGGACCACATTTAACATAGTCTATATCAGGCAGATGCTGATAATTTGTCAAGTATAACATCTGTAGAAAATTTCATTTTTGTACCTATTATTTTATATATATATATATATATATATATATATATATATGATCACAATAACCTTTTTCCACTTTTTAGGCATTTCCTTAAATCAAATTTTTAGAGGACGTCACACATTATGTATTATATCTATTATATTGGAAGCAAAACAAAACAATCCTGAATTACCAGGAGTTAAATTTCACTCGAAAAATCTTCACAACCTCAAATAACTTCTTGAAATTAGAAGCTGTTGACAACCAAGGAATGACATTCCGCTTTAGCATGAGTCAGATATTTAAAGGATCAGCATTATAATGGAGCATTTATTCTTTTAGTCAGGTCAGTCTAGTTTTGACACTTACATTCTTAAACTTAATTAAACTCCGGGAGCAAAAAAAAAATTTGCTCTTGAAATTCTTTTTGACTGTAGACATGTAAAACTCATGAATCTCGGAAAGATATCAAAGTTGACATCGCCTCCGTTGATTGTTATTTGTGTACGGCTAGTCTTCCCATCATTATTTAGTTTTGAGAACATTCAGTAAGTGACTGGTTTTCATGTTGCCTTCATCTGGAATGCTCACTTCAGTTGAGTCCATATTTCCTCAAATTTGGTGGTTATATTTTTATAAAGAAGTTTGAAGACTTCGAAACGGGAATATAATAAAATTGCACCATCTACTTTGTATCCTGGATGATTCTTTCGTATCTTCGTATCTCCATCAGCCTCGCAGATGACCCACCTACTGTTTTTTCCTCTGACATTTCAGCGTTCTTTGAACCTATGGCACAGCAGCAGCTGACAATTTTAATCTTTATTCTCGTTGTGTGATACGCAACTTTACCAGGTGAGGAATTCCCTACACACGATGGTCTTTTATCATTGGATAAGACCCTATTGTACTTTTTGTTCCTTGGCTTTTTCCAACACTTATCTTGGGATATAATGATCCAAGAGGAAAAGTCAAGAAGGACCCTTACATGGGCCAGAGGAGTAATCTAACAGATTTTGGTGATTTGGCCAATAGGCCTTAGAACCCTCTAAAATAGGACCTATCACTGGGACAAAAGCCAGTTTTCTCTAATTTTATTCCTGCTTCTCCAAAGTTTCAATTTAGTATGTCAAACAATGTGTCATGACTATAGCTTGGCTTTGAATGTGTTAAGTTATGTGGGAGGGGTCTGTGCGGTCATGCCTCATTTCGGGCGCTTTATTCTTGTGTGGATACCTCCGGAATAGCTCTGCTCTGCGCTCTGGATCCTGTGAGTTTTCTCTGATCTGTCCCGCTACCCAGCCTACCTTTCCCTGACCTCCGTTCCTCTAATTCTGTCCTCCCATCCTGTCTACCTGATCCCGGTACCATTCTGTATCTTAACCTATCTTAACCCCTCCTCTGTACTTACCTTATCTCTCGGTCTCCGACCTCGGTTACGTTCCCTGACTATGGCTCTGTTTCCCTCCGGCTCCTGACATGACTCCTTGGCTTCCGACCCCCTTGCTTCTATTTGACGACGGCATGCTCAACCTCCTTGGTTAGATGTGACATCCCAGTTAGGACTGTAGCTTGTTTGACTATTCTGATGCTTGTGCTAGTGACGTCTTGTGGGCTTTTTGTCTGACTGCACTTAGAAGTTTGATCTTCTGTAAGTCCCTGCATTCCCAAGTGAAAGCTTGTAACAATGCTAATTTTGTGATCTTTACTAAGAAAGTGCTGGGAACATGATTTTAGGCTACTAGCTGCTCTACATAATTACCCTCTGATCAACGATTTGCCAAAATACTCAAAAATAAGAGCAAAAAATAGTCCATTTTTGACCTGGTAATGTGTACTCTTAAGACCTTACATGAAAAAAGACCTCTAATAATTTTGCAATAGAGTGGAGATCACACCATACTACATTTCCAATGATTTTGAAAAGCCAAGAAGAAAGGTAAGGAAGGATATGTTTCTATTTCCAAAATGGTCAGATTCAAACCCATGACCCAGTAGGGCCATCCTGATAATGCTCACCAATCAACAACTATGAACTAGTTGCCTAATTCTTGCCGTATTAATGGATATGTTCTACACACTTCACCCTGACGCTTGTTGTGTTTGTCCAGTTAGGATTGTGTATAAGCAGAGCTTCAGCATCCGTCCTCAACTTCAACTGCAGCCTGGTTCTATTGCCGATGTGCCGATCTCTGTTGGCTTTGGTCCGTAGATCTAAAAAGGTGAGTGCATGTCTCTTCTGCATTTGTCTTCATCGAGATGGTGGAATGCTTTGTTGGATGAGTAGATGCTTTGTGCTTCTAGTTACTTTTGCCAGTTCATGACCCTATGTCTTGGGTTTCATGTTGGAACTAAGCAATTCCGTCAGAGGTTTTGATATGTTGGATAGCAATATCAATATTTGCGGACCCCTTATAAGTCAATACCTCCACTAATTGCGTATGTCCTATATCTGGTCCTACAAAGCTGTCATCGCTCATAAATACTCTATAACACTATACCCTCAGCAATCAGGAGAATGAGGGTATGAAATGCCCATCAGAATTGGGAGATGGCTGTGCAGTAAGGCAAGTACAGCTTTTGGGTTTCTCAATCTTTGACAGATACTGTATATAGACAATGAATTAAGCAAAGGCCGAGCATGCACATCTGTGCTCCATTCAATAAGGGGCTACGGGGTTCGACAGCTTTTCATGGGATTCTTTGAGTCCCCTGTCCAATGGATAGGGGATAGCTTATTTCTTTGGAACAGCTTTTTAAATTAGGTTCTTAAAATTTATGGCTCTATGGAAGCCTTTAATGACTCAGGAGATGGCCAAAATCCTTGAGATCATTGCAAGTGGGCCATGACTTTTCCTCATAAAATGGGAAGGATTTATAAACATCACAGCAATGCCATGATTTTGCTACAGCTTACGCATGACCAAAAGACACCATTGTGTCCTAGCCTAAACCACAGGAGAAATCAGGAGAGACATGAAGCTTCTGTGCCCTCAGCAGAACATTAGTAAAGGTGGCCTTAATCGGCCATTTAAGTTTATTGCACTGTTGTCCATTTACGTGGTGGAAGGGTCCCTGTAGTGACCCCTGGTCCCGAAAGGGTCCCCCACATAGCAACCTCAGACTGGATTCTCAATGCTACAGTCTGTAGGTTCCCAAACTATTTATCCTCATGGTTGTCAACGTCTATGACCTCTAATCGTAACTTTCTACTACCGTTTCAACATTTGGCTTGATGACCTCTCTTTTTCACGAAGAAGATAAAATGACACATACCCATAAATTTACCATGACCAAATCAATGAAGCTAGCTCTGATTGCAGCAGTTTAACCTCTTAGATGCCGATGTCAATTATGACCATGACATTTATGAGGTTGAAAATGAAAGAAGCTATGCCTTCCAATGCTCATTGACCATCCCCACAACGTCATGGCAGGTTGGTTTTGGAGGGGCTGTAAAAGACTGTGTGTCTGCCATGTTTGTACACCAAGAAGCCTACTCTGTGGCGGAAAAATGTATAATATTCTGCAATAGTACAATACTGCAGTGTATTGTTCAAGCCATAAAGTAACTACAGGTTCAACTGCTTAAAAGGAACCAATAAAAATAAACAATAAATGAAAAAAATAATGACCTTTTAAAGATTAAAAAAATTAGTGTCCAGCCCACAGAAACCTCTTTCCTCAAAATAAGTAAAATCTAAAAAATAAAACATTTGATATTAAACCAAATAAGAAAATATAGTAATATCCATCCATAAAGGTAAAAGCCGAAAAAAGAAACAAAAGAACAAACGCAGTTTTTTGTTCACTTTTTCTCCTGCAAAGCTAACAAAAAGAAATTAGAAAGTCATATGGAAATCAAAATAGTAATGATAGGGCTAGTTGTTTTTTTTTTTGTAGTATAAACTGTAGTTTCTAATTTGAAACATAAAAAAGATTATTTTTCCGCTTTATGTCACCTTTTTATGCCAGAATTGTGGCGTAAAAAGCTGCAAAATGTTGGCACAGCGCAAGGCTTCGCTAAAATTTAGTAACTTATGATGGTCCTATGCCATTTTATCCCAAAATGGCCAGAGTTTGGGGGAAGACGGAAGTTTGGAGCCCTTACTCGTCAACTGTATGAGCGGTGGCCATTTTATCCCAAAATAGGTGGAACTGGGGCCAGACTGGAGCATGGAGCCCTTACTCCTCAAATTTATGATGAGTGGCAGCCATTTTATCCCAAAATAGGTGGAGCTGGGGCCAGACTGGGTCATGGAGCCCTTACTTTGGTTTGAGGCTTTGCTAAAATGTAGTGACTTTTGGCTGTCTTACGCCCTTTTATCCCAAAATGGGTGGAGCTGGGGCCTGACGGGCGGGTGGAGCCTTTACTCATCAAATTTATGATGAGCGGCGGCCATTTTATACCAAAATATTTGGAAATGGGGCCAGACGGGGTTGTGGAGCTCTTACTCATCAAACGTATGATGAGTGGTGGCCATTTTATCCCAAAATAGGTGGAGCTGGGGTCAGACAAAGGTGTGAATTTTTTACTCATCAAACTTATGATGAGTATCTGCCATTTTATCCCAAAATGGATGGAGATGGGGCTAGACGGGGGCTTGAAGCTCTTACTCCTCAAATGTATGATGAGCAGCGGCCATTTTATTCGAAAATAGATGGAACTGGGGCCAGACGAAAGAGTGGAGCCCTTACTTATCACATTTATGATGAGCGGTAGCCATTTGATCCTAAAATAGGTGGAGCTGGGGCCAGATGTGGGCTTGTAGCCCTTACTTGTCAACTGTATGATGAGCGACAGCCATTTTATCCCAAAATAGGTGGAGCTGGGCCCCGATGAGGGCATGGAGCTGTAGTGCCTCTAAAATACTCAGGGCACTACTAGGTACTGCATCTTCACCAGGATGCAGGGCCTACCCCCAGGGACCTGGAACACCAGTGCCAGTGACATCTGCACACACCAAAATCCCAGTTTCCACTCCACACCAGTGGTAATTGGCTAGTTAGACACCAAAGGGATGGCCACCTAGAGGGCGGACTACACAGCCTGGTGGGAGATGACAAGAGTCAAGAGTCGAGGAGGGTGAAGAGGAGAGTAGAGAAGTGTAGTGAGATGTGCCTAAAGCTCCTGTAATGGTGACCCAGGGGCACAAGACAGTGGTCGCCAGGGTAGGTACACCTGAGTACCACTGGGACCAGAGCACTGACGGGGCACAGGGCTCTAGGTCAGGCGTCAGCTTCATGTGGCCTGGCAAGTACCTGTACAGTGAGGGGACCTTCACGGACATCACTGACCCATAGATCCGGGGGCATCAGCAGTAATGAGCGGATCAGGGTGTGGAACATGGACTGACCCTACAGGGTCCACACTGCCCGCTGTACAGACGAGGAGACTGCCAAAGGACAGTCGGGCCCCAAACCAGCTCCAAGCTATGGGGACTCAACCACACTTAGGGTGACGGGGACAGAGCAACCGAGTCATCAAACTGGCACTGGAACTACAGGGACCTAAACCAGCCGTCCGAGGGCCCAACTGTGAGTAAAGACTGTTAACTTACAACCCACGGTGTGGCCTCCCTTCTTCGGCGAAAATTTCCACCGTATATCCCCCGGGGCTTTGCCCTACCTGCGGAGGGCCTACCACCACAGCTGCCATTACTACCAGCCCTGGGCCGGGATAATCAACTCAGCAGCGGCGGTTCCACCATCTTAACCTCAACCCGCAGGTGGCATCACACCAATGACTTCAATCTCTCCTGTAAATACTCCCCATTAAAAAGGCGTCCCCAGGGTCACGGAACCGGGCAACAGCCAGCATTCATCCGTGACACAGCATCCCCGTAAATATACGGCCCGGGACCGAGTACCCCATAGCCCTGGATGACACAGAGCGCTTATATCAGCGTCTGTGTTCAGTCTTGATCAGTTGGGGCCTATAGATCTTGAAAGTTAAGGAAATATCCAAACTAGCCTTGTTGCCTATAGCAACCAATCAATGCTCTGCTTTCATTTTTTAAACTGCGATGGAGAAATGAAAGCTGCTTTGTGATTGGTTGCTATGGGCAATAAAGAAAGTTTTACTAGTAGACGGTCTTGAGGCCTATATCTGTTTTTTTCTTATGTGCCTCTGTAAACAGTACAATTCAGATTTTTTCAAAAGGTGACGGGGGCCACACAATATCCATCATTTGTCATTTTTCCTTATGTAGTAGGGTTTCCTGCAATACTGATATATAAATCACCACATTGTGATAACAGACCCGGCTCTGCTATAGCCGAAATGTGTTACCATGGTAACTGATCTGTCTGCAGTCATCAGCTGTGTATTATAAGTGGTTAATATATATATATAAAAAAAATTTCTTTCTCTCTACAGATTGTTAGCAGGAAGACCAGAAGACTTCTGCATAAGTACAAATCATTTCACGCAGCTTGTGGCATCACCATATGTGTGTTTTCAGGTAATCTTTACAACGTTCATCCCCTCAACAAAATACTTTAAGGTAAAAAAAAGTAAAAAAAAATAAAAAATTGCCATATCTTTTACACCATAGTGGTCTGCTTTGAGTATAATGTAATTTGCATACTTTTTTCATTCATATTGCATTGTCAATAAGACTTCATAGTCAGTTGGCCTTCTTAAAGGGGTTGCTTGGTGAATGATAGAAAATAAGTTATAGAATGGTGGGGGTCCGACTGCTGAATCGGCAGAATGTAGAACTTTTAATGGAGCAGCAGTGTTCATACATGGCCTCCGTTTTATTCATTCCTGAGTGCTGCGTTCCATAGAGAATGAATATACCGGCCACTTGATTGGTTGACCGAGATAAAAGTGCCCCATAGGGTATAAAAATATCTGTTCTGCTGATCGGTGTGGCTCCCAGCGATGGGTCCCACACAGATCAGCAAGTTAGCTTGACAACCAGACATCTTTAAGGAAAACCAATTGCTTCACAATGTGACTATGGCATAGTGAGGGGAAAGGGGGCTCATATACTGTCCCTCACGCTAGCGGACCCTAGGCTACCCCTAACCTCAGGGTTACCACTAATGGTGGAGATGCCAGAGTCCCATGCCTGGCTATCTTCCTGACCAGAACTATTCTGCTCTCCCTCCACTGAAAGAAGGTGCAGGAGTGTGATGGCAAGATAACAATAGACAGGGGAAAACTAAAGTTCAGACATACTGCAAACTCACAGAAACAAACATAAAGAGACTGAAGAGAAAAGCAAGAGAAGTAAGGTAGCAACAAAAGGACAACAAGGGTTAACATCACAACCACGCACAGTAATAAAGCACTTCATCACCAGTAAGACTGGATCACAGCACCTTGCCAGACCAGTATAGATCAGCTATAGCTGGCATTAATGTTTTTTTTCTTTTTTTTTTCTCTTTTTTGTTTTTTTTTTGTTTCTTTTTTTAATACATAAGTAAACCATAAACATTTCTTACATAACAAAAAAGACACATTACAAACACAAAAGTAGGAGGAAGGAAAGAGGGAGGATGGAATTGTCCAGCCAGCATATTCAGGAAGGGAGAGAATGTGATTTGCTCCCCCACAGCATGTGAACAAAGGAGATTAACAAGTAGAACTGTCATGGTCATCTCCCTTCTGTTTTGAGACTAGTAACAGCCTTAGGACTGGAGCCTCCCATCTCCATCTTGACTCCTTGTTTAAACGAGGTTTCATTTCCTTTGGCGTCTCATGAGTTAATTTCAGGTTTTGTTGCCAGCAGCTCTGAGCAGGGCAGGTCAGCTGTTGCTGCTTTGGATCCATACCCACTTAGGTTAAATATTGGAGCCTTCCCAGCATTCCTTGCTGCTGTTAGAATTCTTTTCTACTTTGGCCAGCCTGGTGGAAGGAACTGTTGAGGTTTTGTCCTGTGCCCATCCATCTGTTGATTTAGAGACCGTCTGCTACGTTGAAGTTTGTTTTTTTTTGTAGTCTACTGTTTATTCCCCCTGTTTGTCTTTCCTTTCCCTTCGTGTTTATTAGTTGATTGGCGAGTCTAGTGTACTCATCGGCCTACTCACTAGACAGGGTGAGTTTAGGACCAGCTGCGGGACCCAGGTATTCTGCTCACAAGACTCATATATGTGATAACAACTAGGGAATAACAAAATACATGCACATAGACTATCCCTATAAAATTTAATTACTTTATTAAATCACTTAAAACCACACCGTGATTACTAAAAGTGCACACCAATTTATTTGTTGCACTTATCTTAGGCACTGCACCTTTTTCCGGCAGGGACTTCAGGGGCAGCAGGGAAAGTCGTCGCGGATTGGGAACGCCACATCGCATTTTTAGGGTGCCAACCCCCGCTGTTAGGCAGTGCAAAGATAGGTGCAGCTATTGAGGGCTAGCAATCTATCCTGTGCACTTTTAGTAATCACGGTGTGGTTTTAAGTGATTTAATAAAGTAATTAAATTTTATAGGGATAGTCTATGTGCATGTATTCAGGTATTCTGCTCACCAACAGGTTATGTGGACTCTATGGAGCTCAGGAGTCAGCTTGAGGTGAGTTCAGGAGGTGCCCCCTTACCCCTCTCCCTAGCGGCAGGGACCTTCATTGCATCGTGACCCCGGTGTGCCCCCCTTCTTTGTTTGGGGTGTTTTTGTAGTGCGTCAGACACCCATTGGTGCCACGCATTATATACTAAAATCTCCTATATCATGCGTGAGAAGCCCAGAAAGAATTAACTCTTGCTAGCCTGTCTATGAACTACAAGTCTGTGGTCAGACACCCCAGTCTCCCTGCGGTGTTCAGACATCAGAGAAGGTAGCCGGCAGAGTGCCAGAATATGAAGTCTCCACAGATCATGACTCCGCCATGACAGTTGGCGATGCCTGCAAAAACGTCCTTGTGACAGGCACCTTATTCATCCATCTGTACACAGGTGAGAGTCAAGGCCCCCTAAACAGCTGCTGTAAATAAGAGATTGGCTTTGCTATTATCTCTGGTCATGTTGTCCAACAATTTTCCAGAACTGGTCTAACTTTTGGAAACAGTTTGGCAAATTTGGATTTGTCCCCAAAATGGGGTGCAAGTTTGGGTTCCCTTTTCACTCATTTCATGATGAATACCAGATACCTGTTTCCACTAAAAAAAGAGCTGATAAGTAGATTGGATACCTGGGGTAAATAAATGTAAAAGTCCTGCTAAAGGCACATTTACATTTTTAAGGTCTAAACTACGATTAGATTAAGTTATTGTTCAACAACAAGGTCAATAACTGGTTCATTCTAAATCTTCTACCTCCTCAAATTATTGTGGTCCAACAGCAACTGGCACTGTTCAAGGAAGTCTTGAAAGTTTCATCCAATGTCTTGTCTTAGATCAATCTCTTTACCTTCTTTTTCCTTAATTCTTAAGATGACCACAATACAAACCTGGTTATTTTTGTGCCTCTTTTCTATCCTTCCATTTGTGGATCATGGTATGGCCAACTACAATTTACTTTGTCTCTCAGTGAGTCAGGGTTTTTGATGTGTCCTCCTGATTCCTGTTGGTTCCGTCTGAGATTAGAGTCTTCATTTGCCAAGATCCAAAAGGTCAGTGGTCCCATCTAAAAGAAGTCCCCGTATGAGACGTGAGCAAAGAACAGATTCGTCCTCTCTTACTTTTAACCAAATTATAGAAGTCTTACAATACAAATGTAATAAATTGTTGTGAAGAACTTGACCATAAAGCTGTTCAAAACCACTGGTTGACCACATAGTGACACATCTAAGGTAAAGATCTTCCAACAGAGTATCTCAATATGTCTTTTCTTTTCAAAACTGGTCAGTTTGCCTCACGTTTCAAGAGGACATATCTGTATGGTTATTCCATGGAACAGTATGAGATGAGAAACCCAACAGGGAATGGGGATTTTGATCATAGACCTTGGGACCTTGTTAAAAGGGGGCACCATGCTAACTGAAATCTGCTTTTAACTCTTGGTGGAGGGAAATATCACTATGGATTCCCATTCTCTGATAGGAATGTCCACATTTTTGCATTTTTTTGTACAAAAGATGGGTTTAGTCTTTTTGAAATTTCACACTTTGTGTAACCCAATTATTTTTCAAGTTTAATACTGTAGATGGAGGTTTTTCGATACTTATTTTCAATGACCTCCATTAATCATGGACTCCATGGTCTTGGGTGGCTCGTCTTCTGGTCGAAATATCCATGTAGCCAAAACCTTCCTTTCCTATCTCCCAATCAATCGGAGGTTTTTCGATACTTATTTTCACTGACCTCCATTAATCATGGACTCCATGGTCTTGGGTGGCTCGTCTTCTGGTCGAAATATCCATGTAGCCAAAACCTTCCTTTCCTATCTCCCAATCAATCGGAGGTTTTTCGATACTTATTTTCACTGACCTCCATTAATCATGGACTCCATGGTCTTGGGTGGCTCTTCTTCTGGTCGAAATATCCATGTAGCCAAAACCTTCCTTTCCTATCTCCCAATCAATCGCATTTTGGATATTCTCGGAGTAGTTTATTGCGGTCATGGCTTCTACATCTGTGGGTATTTTTGTTCCTTTGTAGACAATTTATTACATTAGCAAAGATATTAGTGATGTCTTCTGAAATATTGCAGGATTTAGAAAGACTGGTCTTTCCTTAGTGATTGTGAAATAAATTATTCAACATAAAGTATCAGAGGTCATCCCAGGCTTCCCTTATCAACTCCCACATAATCTTGACTATATTTACTGCACTGCTGAGCCTGTTAGTCAGCAAACACGATGTGGTTCATGGGAAGGAGAGGACTCGAACAGGATTTTAAATTATCAAGAAGTATTGCCATGGAAACAGCCAGAATAAGACATACAGGTACCTCGAGATATTCCTGGAGAAACCACAATTTTTTTCAAGTGTTTTTTTTTTTTTTTGCCTGTCTTAGACTCCTATGTGTTCATTGCAAAGTCGTTTTCAAATTTTTTGTAAATAGCAAGTAATTAGGGATGAGTGTAAAGTTTGGGGGTCGTACCGGTCACCGGGTGCCTGGGGCTCAGATACGAACATGTCATGTGTCTGAGTTCAGTGTTTGGGTACTGTTCGTATATTAATAAAGTTTGTTGAAAGGCAGCAGTGCAGCCAATCAACAAACTTTATTGCATTCAGAAGATAACTGTAAGCTGTTGTGAACACTAAAGATTAAAAATAACATTATATGGGCTTCTGCCTATTTTTGATAACCTGCGATGGTAAAGCAGCAGTTGTGGGCTACAATTGTGTCAGCTTTATCTTGGCTGGTTTTCAAAAATAGAGGGGATCCCATGCCATTTTTTTAAATAAATAATTTAAAAAAAACGGCGTGGCTCTTCTCTAATATTGATAACCAGCCAAGGTATAGTAGACAGCTGGGGGCTGGTATTATTAGGCTGGGAAGACCCATGTTTATTTGGCCCTTGCCAGCACAAAAATAGCAGCCCGTAGCCATACCAGAAGTGCACATCTATTTTATGCTCCATTTCTCGTGCTTTGCCTGGCTCTTCCCAATTGCACTGGTGCAGTGGCAAATGGGGTAATACTTTGGGGTTAATGTCAGCTGTGAATTGACAGCTGGCTTCAAGCCTAGGGGTCAGTAATGCAGAGGCATCTATCAGACAGCCCCATTACTAACCTGTCAAGAATAGAGTTAAAAAAGAGACACACACAAACACACACACAAACACACACACACACACACACAGTTTATTTGAATTCCCTCATTCACCAATTTATTAATTAAAAATAAATCATAGAGTTCTAACGTAATCCAGTGGAGTAATGTCCCACGAGGTCTAGCGATTCCTATGGAGGATCGTTCTGAGAATGTTCTCAGAATAACGCTCCTTAAGCATAAGTCTCGCTGACTGGCAGTGAACCATGGAGCAATGTTGTGAGAAAGTTCTCAGAACGATCCTGCATAGGAATCGATCGACATTGTGGGACATTACACCATTGTATTGCATTGGAACTTCCAGCATTTATTTTGAATTAATACATTGGTGAACAAGGGAGTGTGGGGGATTCTTTATTCATGATTGGATTACTTCAGAACTTCCAGTATTTATTTTAAAGTAATAAATTGGTGAATGAGAGCATGTGGAAGAGTCTTTATTCAAATAAACTTTTTCCCCTGTGTCTTTTTTAACCCCACACTTGCTGAGTTAGTAATGGGGGTGTCTGATATACGCCTATCTATTAGTAACCCCTGGGTTTGATGTCAGCTGTCAATTCACAGCTGACAACCCCCAAATGTATTACCACGATTGCCACTGCACCAGGGCAATTGGGAAGAGCCAGGTAAAGCTCCAGAATTGCCCCATCTAATGAATGCACCACTTTTGGGGTGGCTGCGGGCTGCTTTTTTTAGGCTGGGAAGGGCCAAATAAATATGGACCTTCCCACACTGATAAGTTTGAGGTGAACTTTGATGAGATTGGGGGGCCCTAGCTCAAACAGGCTCCATTCTCAATTCCAGTTTCCAAAGACTTGTATCTTGGGACATCAACCACTGTAAGTACCTTGGGGGCCTAATGGCTGTTTATTGATTATCTATTAGCCATTGGCTTGGCTAAATCCATAATATCCATAGACTTCATTGGAGAGTTCCATGCATATGAATGGCCACTTCTCTTATTTGTGGCTGCAGTAGGGTGTGGAGATGGGTCTGGGTCCCACATGTTGGATATCTGTCTTCACCTGCCTTATTACGACAAACATTTTAAAGGGGTATTCCCGCCTAAATAAGTTATTATTTATCCACTTGATAGGTGACAACTAGTAGATCGGTATGGCTGAGATCTCAACCGATCACCATGATCTGTCCAGTTTGTTCCCGTGTTTCTAGATTTTTTTTGTGGGTCAGTAAACTTCAAAGAGAGGTGCATTAATCGGTCATTAAAAAAGACTCCCTCCTGGTTCTTCATCGCTGTGAAAACTGCAAATTCTCCCTGTGTTGCTTTCAAGTCTATAACAGTGAAGATGCACAAAGATAATTGAGCATTGTACTTGGCTATCGTCATCTGATAGGGAACCTGGCAGCGGGATATACCCCTATTAACTAATTTTCAGCACTGCAGTTGTCATGTAATGGTGATTTCTCGCAACCCAAATGTTAATAGAAAGTTGCCCCAGCATAGACGTGAAATCATTATTTTAATCTTATGGTGCCGCATGTTCCAATTAGTTTGACTTAAGTTAGTTGGAATGGTGTGCACTTAGTAATGAGCAGCCCAGCCAGCCGATATCAAGCCCACAAGGTATAATGTTAGTTTCTGGAGTGCTCCTCTGCCTTCCCCCTCCTTCCTCAATCACACAATGTCATGCTAGGTACAGGGATGTACCACGCGTGTGACGACAGGGCTGGGAAGGGAAACCCTGTGCCTAGAGATGGGGGAGATGGTGACCCCTGACCAAACCTTTCGCTGGCCCCTGGTGACCCTGATCACCCTAGATAGGTTCCACACCTATGCGCCGAGCAGGATACTTGAAAAATGTGCCACTTCTTGCCAGCTCAGCTATCCACGTTTGCTGTGAGATTGCTGAGGGTAGCGATCAGGGTGGGTCAGACTTTGGGTTTGCGCAGAGTCACACCGAAGCAGTAGCACACCGAAGGAGTGGCACACCGAAGAAGTGGCACAAAGGCAGAACATCACGGCGATGCCCGAAGTCACTGAAAACGCATTTGTATGTGTGTCGCCCTGGGCAAGCCAGGGGACACAGGTCACACACCACCACACCCCACATCCCAGTTAGGAACACCTAAGCTAACCAAAAATCCTTGTTGCCTTCCTCCAGAGGCTGATGATTCACACCAGGGGGTGGGCCAGGCGGTTGGCTCCGCCCACCGAGGAGTTCACAGCTCTGGAGGCGGGAGAAACCAGGCAGTTAGAGCTCAGGAAGAGCTTGAGTAAACAGCTAAGATGAGTTAAGGAAGTGAAAGTAGAAGGAAGTAAAGTAGTAAAGGAGGAAAGCAAGAGTGGTGACAGAACAGCAAGAGTGTGCAAAAGCCTGAAGTAGTCCAACTGTGTGCAGGACAGGTCAGCAAGGTCAGCAACGGCGGTGACTGTCTGGAGGGGGACCGTTTGGAAGTTCCTGGAAAGACCCCGGAGGCTGTGTGCCCGGCGGTCTGGAGCAGAGTTCCGAAGGACAGTCAGCACCAGGGCAGGGGCCTCTCGGACCCCGGCAAGGCTTGGAGTCGCCAGAATTTGCCAAATCCGTCAGTGAAGGGGACGTAGATCCCCCAACAACCAAGTCCCGATTGAAGGCAACAGCCCAGCCAGTGTAGGAGAGACACCGCCACCGCCAAGGCACCAGTTTCTCAGGGCCAGCGCCTGCGGGCAAAGAGTAGAGCTCCTCCGGTCCAGCTTGAAGCCGGGGAGCGGGTTACCGGTGGGGACCCATCGCAACCAACAAGTACACAAAGGTGCCAGGAAGAGGGACATGACCGTCACCTACTGGGAGAGCAAGTGCAGCCGTCTGTGGGACCGTCTTACCAGCCGTTTGGTTTACCGTAAAAACTGTGTCAACGTCTCAAGGCTGAGTGAGTACCACAGTGCCGCAAGGCACAGCGCTGCCCCCGCGTCCCTGCGCCCACCAGGCCCTGCACCCCCCCAAGCCATCACCGGGCCCCGGGATCACCAACCCCTACCCACGGAGGGGCAACACAACACCTGGCTGCTCCGCATCACCATCCCCGGGATCCCCGTATTGAGCAGCGGTGGTGAAATCACCACAACCGTGGGTGGCGTCACGGACAATAAACAATCCCCACACCCAACCAATCCCTTTCACTCACGGGCGAGGAGTGCCGCTCGAGAAACCCCCGGGATCCGGCCCACAGCTCGAGCCACCACTGAGCAGCAACCGCCGGACCCGAGCAGAAGGGGTGAGCGTAGTGTGCTGACACCCTCCTCCCCGCCCGCGACAACTTGGCGTCACGAACAGGATCTTACCGCTCTGCCATCTGGTAGAGGTGCGCCTTGTTACCGCCGGAGGTATCCGGCAGAAAAATTTCAGAAGCCGCCATCTTTGGCGCGAAAAGTTCCCGCTCGAGCGTCTTCTCGAGCAGTAGAGGCGCGAAGGCCAAAACCCCGCCCCGAGAGAGGAGGGGCCGGAAAGAGCTAAGGGGGACGCGATGGCGGCTGGACGCATGTAGCTGCAGCTATAAAAGCAGGGACGCCAGGACTCTGCGGACATACCGTTCCTGGAAAAAGAAGCCATCATGTGGATGCCGTCCCGCGACACCGTAGCCCCCGCGCCTGGAACCGCAGCGTGGGTGGAAATCCGAACCGCGCAGCTCTACCAAAGGCTGCAGGTCAGGATGCAGCTCCTCATGGAGGAGTGGGAGGCCGACATGGCGGACGTTGTAGCCACCGTGCGGAGACGCGAGGAGGAGGCGGAGAAAGGGAGGGTGAGTGACCCACGTCCCGATGCCCTTGAAGGGCCGGTCATCGCGGCTGTGGGGCCCGGTCCAAGCCCTCTCCCCCCATTGCCTCCCTCGCCACCCGTCCCGGAGGCCGTGACCCCGCCACTAGGCCTGCTACCACCGCAACCGGTAGCAGTACCCAGCGTCCCCGCCCAGGCGGGTCAACCTGTAGCCGGAGCTTGCAGTACACCGGAGGTGTTACCGTGGAAGATCCCGAAAGTTGAACCGGAGGCATCCCCTGAAAAATCCCCCGAGCCGGAGCCGATGACCCGCTCCGAGCCGAAGGCCCAGCAGTGGAAAGCCCCTATGCCCATCCCCCACACCTCGGCTGAGGTAGCGCCGGGTTGTTGTTGCAAAGCAGCGCCCAAGGCCAAGACACCGCGGGACATGCCGCCCCGATTCCTGACAGTGGGCAACGTCCAGGATGTCCCGCGGGGCCCGACCCGTGCGCCGGCGCTGGCAGCAGCGCCATATTGGGATAGGGAGCCGATACCGCTGGGCCTGGAGATCGCCGAGAGGGAGCGGAAGAAGGCCGAGCTGGTGGCCCGAGCTATCCGAGAAAAAGAAAATCTCCGCCAGGCCACGTTCCGTGTCCGGGGACCGTTGTACGAGGGGCAGGTGAGGCGGTTTGATGTCCGCCGGGGCTACGGGTTCATCTACGAACCGGGCCTGGAGGCCGAGGTGTTTGTAGCCCGGCGGGATGTGAATACCCACCTGCCCGAGGAGCATCCTGGCCGCAACCTAATGCCGGGAGACCTTGTGCGGTACACCCGACACTGCGGAGAGAGGGGGTGGTTTGCCCTGGATGTGAAACTACGGGGCAGCCAGGAGAGCAGAGTGAGCTCGGCACCCCCTCTCTCGGATGAAGCTGAAGGCCTGGAGTAGGGCAGCGGAGCACCGTTGTCCAGTCCCCGTTGGGACCACCACTTTGTTGTTTGTTGAAAAGTTTGAAAGTTCTGCTAATGATGAAAATGATTACCGAACAGTAACCAGATTATCTTTGTGATTTGCAACCGGCTGGAGCCGGCACCGTTGTCCCCGTGGGGACCGTTTAAAAAGTTTTTGCATGGGAACTATCCATGGACAAGCCCGTGAACTTGCAGGGCACCCACAAACGTTAAGTGGCTTGTAAATATGTTGTTTGCCGTTACCGTTTCCGCAATGCCGCCTCCGGAGAGGCAGGTTGGAGGGAGGGCCCTCAGCAGAGCAGGCTGGGGCCCAGCCACCAAAGGAACCGGTGGCTACCCTCTGGAGGGAAGGACAGATCCCGCTCGGGTACCGTGTGCTGGACTGTGGGTCAAGGGGTGCTGCCTGGGCCTTAGGGGCAGCATCAGGGCCAGGTTGCTTGGGTGGGAGAGAGCGGAAACCGTAACCGGAAACCGTTATGCAACGTTAAAGTAAATGTGCCTCCCGTTAAGGGAAGAGTTATTAAAAATGTATATATGTTACCGTTACCATGTTATCTTTTACAGAAAAATAAAACCGGTGTTGGACGGCAGCCCGCGGACGGTCTGCATTTTGCTAAGGGGGAATGTGTCGCCCTGGGCAACCCAGGGGACACAGGTCACACACCACCACACCCTACATCCCAGTTAGGAACACCTAAGCTAACCAAAAATCCTTGTTGCCTTCCTCCAGAGGCTGATGATTCACACCAGGGGGTGGGCCAGGCGGTTGGCTCCGCCCACCGAGGAGTTCACAGCTCTGGAGGCGGGAGAAACCAGGCAGTTAGAGCTCAGGGAGAGCTTGAGTAAACAGCTAAGATGAGTTAAGGAAGTGAAAGTAGAAGGAAGTAAAGTAGTAAAGGAGGAAAGCAAGAGTGGTGACAGAACAGCAAGAGTGTGAAAAAGCCTGAAGTAGTCCAGCTGTGTGCAGGACAGGTCAGCAAGGTCAGCAACGGCGGTGACTGTCTGGAGGGGGACCGTTTGGAAGTTCCTGGAAAGACCCCGGAGGCTGTGTGCCCGGCGGTCTGGAGCAGAGTTCCGAAGGACAGTCAGCACCAGGGCAGGGGCCTCTCGGACCCCGGCAAGGCTTGGAGTCGCCAGAATTTGCCAAATCCGTCAGTGAAGGGGACGTAGATCCCCCAACAACCAAGTCCCGATTGAAGGCAACAGCCCAGCCAGTGTAGGAGAGACACCGCCACCGCCAAGGCACCAGTTTCTCAGGGCCAGCGCCTGCGGGCAAAGAGTAGAGCTCCTCCGGTCCAGCTTGAAGCCGGGGAGCGGGTTACCGGTGGGGACCCATCGCAACCAACAAGTACACAAAGGTGCCAGGAAGAGGGACATCACCGTCACCTACTGGGAGAGCAAGTGCAGCCGTCCGTGGGACCGTCTTACCAGCCGTTTGGTTTACCGTAAAAACTGTGTCAACGTCTCAGGCTGAGTGAGTACCACAGTGCCGCAAGGCACAGCGCTGCCCCCGCGTCCCTGCGCCCATCAGGCCCTGCACCCCCCCCAAGTCATCACCGGGCCCTGGGATCACCAACCTCTACCCACGGAGGGGCAACACAACACCTGGCTGCTCCGCATCACCATCCCCGGGATCCCCGTATTGAGCAGCGGTGGTGAAATCACCACAACCGTGGGTGGCGTCACGGACAATAAACAATCCCCACACCCAACCAATCCCTTTCACTCACGGGCGAGGAGTGCCGCTCGAGGAACCCCCGGGATCCGGCCCACAGCTCGAGCCACCACTGAGCAGCAACCGCCGGACCCGAGCAGAAGGGGTGAGCGTAGTGTGCTGACACCCTCCTCCCCGCCCACGACATATGATTTAGGAAGCAGGGAGGACGGGGAGAAACACGATAGAGATGCGGCAACTTTGCCTTAAGGTCCCCTTCACACATCAGTGATTCCGTTTTCATACGTACCGGAATCACCGATATATGCAGACCCATTAAAATCAATTGGTCTGCGCACACATTAGTGATTTCTCTGGGACCAAGTGTCCATGTGGCATGTGTCCATGTGTTGCGCACGGAGACAAGTCCATTTTTCTCCAGTACCACTGATGTTACATGGACTACAGTTTGATGTGATCCATGTGAAATAATATTATTTTCTATACTCACCTGTCTCTAGCGATGCTGTCTTTGGTAATGCTGTCACTTGCTTCTGGGCCCGCTCATTATGCACATTACATATTCACTGCACCGCGGACCTGGAAGTAAGTATGACCGCAGCGCTGGAGACATCAGCACCATGGACAGCAGCAGCATGGACAGGTGAGTATAAAGTTCATACACTCCGTGTGCTATCACAGGTAGCACACAGAGAACACGTGTGCCAAAATCATGGAACGAGACAAACTCTAGCGCCACCTATTGGAAGTAGCAATCCTAAAAGTCAAAAGTGGCTTTTTAAACACGCCTTTTCATAAGACTGAAGGGCGCTTTACATGCTACAATATGTCTGACGATGTGTCGGCGGGGTCACGTCGTAAGTGACACACTTCCGGCATAGTAAGGTACATTGTAACGTGTGACAGTTACGTGCGATTGCGATTGAACGGTAAAACGTTCATCCCACGCACGTCGTTCATTCCTCATGGATTGAACGTCAGGTTGTTCATCGTACCCGGGGTAGTACACATCGCTGTGTGTGACACCCCGGGAACGATGAACTGCAGCTTACCTGCGTCATGCCGGCAATGCGAAAGGAAGGAGGTGGGCGGGATTTTTTAAGTCCTGCTCATCTCCGCTTCTATTGGCCGGCTGCCGCGTGAAGTCGATGTGACGCCGAACGTCCCTCCCACTCCAGGAAGTGGACGTTTGCCGCCCACAGCGAAGTCGTATGGACAGGTAAGTACGTGTGACGGGGGGTTACTCGTGTGTGCGGCACGTTGAACAAATTGAACGTGCCGCACATACGATGGGGGCGGTTACGATCGCATACGATATCGTATGCTGGACCGTAACATGTAAAGCAGGCTTAAGGATTTAATGCCAGATCAGAATCCCAATTTGCACAATATGGGTATCTGATCTGGCTTATGAGAAGCTATGTGGGGACCACGGGGAAGACTATTCTCCTTATGGAGAACTGACATACAAATCTGGCTGCCAGTGAGGGGACTTATAGCTGCAATGCTCCTCTGGGAATTATTCAAATTGTCTCTCCAGTGAGGAAGGAGACAAGCTTTAGCGCCACCTATTGGAAGTAGCGATCCTAAAAGTCAAAAGTGGCTTTTTAAACAAGCCTTTTCATAAGACTTAGGATTTAATGCCAGCTCAGAATCCCAATTTGCAGACACGGTGTTTCGGGGTGATTGCCCCTCATCAGTGTAAAATGTGTCTGCAAATTGGGATTCTGATCTGCCGTTAAATCCTAAGTCTTGTTTAAAAGCCACAAAGTCCCCTCACGGGCAGCCAGACTGGCTTGTCAGGTCTCGGTAAGGAGAATAGTCTTCCCCGTGGTTCCCAAAATCATGGCACATGGAGGGCCATACGCACCTTCAACACATCAGTAAAAAATGGGTGTTTTTTTTCCACTGACGTGTAAAAGAGACCTAACATTGGGGTTGCCATAAATCAGTGTTACATGACAAAGCCTGTCTTGTAAATAGCTAATAGGGGTAGACCCTGTTGTCCGATTCCCTTTGAACAAAGCAAAAAAGCGCGATTTTTTTTTTTTGCTCCATTCATTGCCACCTGGACATTGTCTTGCACCCAGAGGAGAACCAAAGAGGATGAGGCACATAAATCTCCTATTTTAGGGCTCCCAATAGTGGATAGGTGATAACATGTTTTTAAACTTTAATTTTGGTTTAATGACTCCATTCGGAGGATGGGATTGGACGAAGATAAAGAAAATGAGAAAAAAGGGAACTCGCTTGATTGCTCGAAATAGTCTCATATGAACACTTTTTTTGTTGTTTCTCATGTTTTGGGGCCACCAAGAAACAGGGACAATGTGGCTACTAAGATCTGTTCCTTTTTATTGCTTTTATGGCTAAGCTTTTTGCTATAAAATGTGTAAAATCCAGGCACATGAGATCAGTATCAGTAAGTGCCAAGTAACGAGCCGCACTCCGCAGGTGCCCGAATGTCCCGACCCCGGTGCTCTTCTGCATGCTGGAACGGTGCGACTTGGCAGCACCGGCGCATACGGGAATGGACACTTCAAATGGTTTAATTTTCCCTTCTTTTGCCTGTGTCAAGCTTTTTTACAGATTGTAGGTGATGTCATTGTCTGGCTAAATGTCTGCAACAGATGGGAAAACCACGATTAGCAATTATCTTGTGGATGATACTGAAGTCAGCTATCCGCAGACAGACATGTGATAACGCCGACCCCTGTACACCATCGCTTGTGTCAGTGTACACTACAGATGTATTATGTTTAATATAGCTGCATTCCCCCCGTCCTCCTCCCAGTGGAGCCTTGTTAATTGCCGTTGATTTCCCACCGAGGCTCTTACAGCAGCTTTCTCTCTTTTCTCCAGAGGCCTCCATAGAGCAGCCATATGTGCTTAGTGCTGGTTTTCATTCATCCGCAGATGCTCCCATTGTATCTCCGTTCATGGACGTGAATAAGTGGTGACTCAGAAATTGTTGATTTTCTTGGGGGACTGTGAACACCAGAGAAAAGTGCAATAATTAGTCATAAAAACAGACAAGTTAGCGCTGGACAATCTTCCTTCCCATTGATGCACATATGGCAAATTACTTGTGATCATGACATTGATCAGGGGTGCCCAACCTGTCGCTCTGGAGCCAAAGATCAGGGGTCCCCTACCTGTGGATCTGGAGCCAAGACCAGGGGTCCCCAACCTGTGGCTCTGGCATCACAGTCACAGATTGGGGTCTCCATTTGTGGATCTGGAGCCAAGATTAGGAGTCCCTAACCTGTGGCTCTGGCGTGACAGATGAGGGGTCCCCGACCTGTGGATCTGGAACTGTCGCGGGCGGAGGAGGGGACGCTGCGCTCTCCCACTGCTCGGGTCCGGCTGCCGCTGCCGCTGCGGCCTCGGCCGCTCGGTGGCTCGAGCGTTGTGCCGGATCCCGGGGACTCGAGCGGCGCTCCTCGCCCGTGAGTGAAAAGGGGATTGGTTTTGGGGATTTATTGTCCGTGACGCCACCCACGGTTGTGGTGATTGTGTGGACACCACCGCTGCTCTGTATGGGGATCCCGGGAGCGGTGACAGGGAGCAGCAAAGTTGTTAGTTCTCCCCTCCGTGGGTAGGGGGTGGTTGTCCCGGGGCCCAGTGATGAGGTGGGGGATGCTGGATGGCAGGGCCGGTGCGGGGCTTGGTGGGGTGCAGGGACGCGGGGGCAGCGCTGTGCCTCACGGCACTGTGGTACTCAGTCAGCCTGAGACGGTGACACAGTTCTCGGTAAAACACACGGCTGGAAAGGCGGTTCCCACGGACGGCTGCTGTTGCTTTTCCCCGGTTGTTGACGGTGACGGTCTCTGTCCCTGCACCTAATGAAATGTTGGTAGCGATGGGTTCCCACCGGTAACCCGCTCCCCGGCTTGGATATGGGCCGGAGGAGCCCCTCTTTGCCCGCAGGCGCTGGCCCTGAGAAACTGGTGCCTTGGCGGTGGCGGTGTCTCTCTCTAACGGTTGGACTGTTGCCTTCAATCGGGACTTAGTTGTTGGGAGACCCAGGAGGTCCCCTTCACTGACGGATTTGGCAAATTCACGGCGACTCCTAGCCTTGCTGGGATCCGAAAGGCCCCTGCCAATGGTGCTGGCTTCTCTTCGTATACCGCTCCGGTACCGCTGGGCCACCACCCGTCCACGGTCCTTTCGGCAATCTCCGATCAGCCTCTCCTGCAGACAGTCACCGCCGTCTGCTAACCTTGCTGTTCTCAGTCTGGGGCACACACCCGGACCAACTTCAGGCTTTCTCAACTGTCACTTTCTCTTCCACTTTTACTCCTCTCTCTTGCTCCTCTACCACTTCCTTTCACTTCCCTAGCTTAACTCTATCTCCCTGGTTTTCCCGCCTCCAGGGCTGTGAACTCCTCGGTGGGTGGAGCCAACCACCTGGCCCACCCCCTGGTGTGAACATCAGCCCCTGGAGGAAGGCAACAAGGATTTTTGTGTAGCTTTGGTGTACCTATCCGGGGTGTAGGGTGTGGTGGTGTCATGACCTGTGACCCCTGGCTTGCCCAGGGCGTCACAGAACCAAGATCAGGAGTCCCCAACCTGTGGATCTGGAGCCAAGATCAGGAGTCCCCAACCTGTGGATCTGGAGCCAAGATCAGGTGTTCTTAACCTGTGGCTCTGGTGTGACAGATCAGGGGTCCCCAACCTGTAGATCTGGAGCCAAGATCAGGAGTCCCCAACCTGTGGATCTGGAGCCAAGATCAGGAGTCCCCAACCTGTGAATCTGGAGCCAAGATCAGGTGTCCTTAACCTGTGGCTCTGGCGTCACAGTCACAGATTGGGGTCTTCAACCTGTGGATCTGGAGCCAAGATTAGGGGTCCCCAACCTGTGGATATGGAGCCAAGATCAGGTGTCCTTAACCTGTGGCTCTGGCGTCACAGTCACAGATTGGGGTCTCCAACTTGTGGATCAGGAGCCAAGATTAGGGTCCCCAACCTGTGGATCTGGAGCCAAGATTAGGGGCTTCCAACCTGTGGCTCTGGCACAACAGATCAGGTGTTCCCAACCTGTGGATCTGGAACCAAGATTAGGGGCTCCCAACCTGTGGCTCTGGAGCAAAAATAGACAAGTTAGTGTGACGCCCTGGGCAAGCCAGGGGTCACAGGTCACAACACCACCACACCCTACATCCCAGTTAGGAACACTTAAGCTACTAAAATCCTTGTTGCCTTCCTCCAGGGGCTGATGTTCACACCAGGGGGTGGGCCAGGCGGTTGGCTCCGCCCACCGAGGAGTACACAGCCCTGGAGGCGGGAAGAACCAGGCAGAACAGTTAAGAGGGTAGAGGAGTTGAGAGAGTCGAGTGGAGAGGAGAGAAGCTAAGTGAAAGTGAGGTAGCAGTGGAGCAAAGAAGAAAAGAGTAAAAGTGAGCGTAGAAAGACCTGAAGTTGGTCCGGCTAAGTGCAGGACAGTGTCAGGAAGGTCAGCAACAGCGGTGATTGTCTGGAGGGGGACTGCTCGGAGGTTGCTGGAAGGACCGCGGACAGGTAGTGGCCCGGCGGTCTGGAGCAGTATACGAAGGACAGTCAGCACCAGGGCAGGGGCCTCTCGGACCCCGGCAAGGCTAGGAGTCGCCATAATTTGCCAAATCCGTCAGTGAAGGGGACGTCTGTCTCCCAACAACCAAGTCCCGATTGAAGGCAACAGTCCAACCATTAAGGAGGAACACCGCCACCGCCAGGGCACCAGTTCCTCGGGGCCAGCGTCTGCGGGCAAAGTACCGGTGGGAACCCATCGCTACCAACACACGAACATTAGGTGCAGGACAAATGGACATCACCGTTACCTACTGGGAGAGCAAGTGCAGCCGTCCGTGGGAACCGTCTTTCCAGCCGTGTGTTTTACCGAGAACTATGTCATCGTCTCAGGCTGAGTGAGTACCACAGTGCTGCAAGGCACAGCGCTGCCCCCGCGTCCCTGCGCCCACCAAGCCCTGCATCACCCACCTCATCACTGGGCCCCGGGATCACCAACCCCTACCCACGGAGGGGCAACAAAACAACGGGCTGCTCCACATCATCACTCCAGGGATCCCCCTATCGAGCAGCGGTGGTGCTAACAAATCACCACAACCGTGGGTGGCGTCACGGACAATAGACTCAATCCCCACACCCAAAAACCCCCCTTTCACTCACGGGCGAGGAGCGCCGCTAGAGTCCCCGGGATCCGGCCCAGCGCTCGAGCCACCGAGCAGCAGCAGGCCGCGGCAGCCGGACCCGAGCAGAGAAAGGGCGCGGCGTCCCCTCCTCCGCCCGCGACATTAGCGCTAGACAATCTTCTTTCCCATTGATGCACTTATGGCAAATTACTTGTGATCATTACATTGATCAGGGGTCCCCAACCTGTGGATCTGGTGTCACAGGTCAGGGGTCCCCAACCTGTGGTTCTGGCATCAGTAACAGATTGGGGTCTCCAACCTGTGGATCTGGAGCCAAGATTAGGGGTCCCCAACCTGTGGATTTGGAGCCAAGATTAGAGGTCCCCAACCTGTGGATCTGGAGTCACAGATTAGGGGTCCCCAACCTGTGGATCTGGAGCCAAGATCAGGGGTCCCCAACCTGTGGCTTTGGCATCAGTCATAGATTGAGGTCTCCAACCTGTGGATCTGGTGTCACAGATCACGGATCCCCAACCTGTGGATCTGGTGTTACAGATCACAGGGTCCCCAACCTGTGGCTCTGGAGCAACAGATCAGGGGTCCCCAACCTGTGGATCTGGTTCCACAGATCAGGTGACCCCCACCCTGTAGCTCTGGAGCCACATATCAGAGGTCCCCAACCTGTGGCTCTTCAGTCACAGATCAGGGGTCCCCAACCTGTGGCCTTCGAGCCATAGATCAGGGGTCCCCAACCTCTGGCTCTGGAGACAGATCAGGGGTTCTCAAGCTGTGACTCTGGAGCCACATGTGGTTTGCAGGCCTATGATGTGCAGCTCACAGCTGTCTGTCAGCTTGGTATAGTAGCACAATGTATAGCAAATGGCTATGATCAATGGGTCTCCAGATGATGATCATGAATAATCAGGTACATAGGATCAAATTTAGATATGCATACACGGGACTTGAGGGTTTAAGGATATTTACTGGAGACAAGATGATAGTGCCAGGCAGAGAAGGTGCTTGAAGCTGAATGTGATAGAGTGGTGGTAGTGCTTGATGCAAGAAGACCAAATTAGGGTAAGGTGGGAACCCCTGGATGTATATATACTGCCTCAGTGCAATTTCTATGGGAAAGTTTTGGATGCCATTATATCGGTAATGAGGTCTTTGGGTGCTGCTACTTTGAGAGAGGTTCGAGAAGAATACTCTAGGGTGTATGTAGCTCTCCTGGTAAGAAAAGTTGGGGACCCCTGTGAGGTAAATCCGGAGATATGACGATAAATCATGATATTCAAGTTATGTCAGGAAGCCCTCTCCTGGTGTCACCCCCCCTTTCCTTCACACAACTCCTTCAATCAGAAAATTTACCACAGGGATAAACGGTTTGTTTAGCAGATAGGTGTCAAAGGAACTGGTCTGTGTTCCACTTACACCTCCAACAGCCATCTCCTCTGATATGGAGATTAGTGTTCTCTCAGGCCTCTAAAACAAAGAGAGAGAGGAAGAGCCCCTGGGAGCTGTGTCCGCTCATCAAAGAAAGTGGACAGTGACCTGGCAAAACCAAAAGGGAGCTAGTCACCACAGGAGAGCATACTGCTGGCTCCGTAATATCATACCCAGTTATGATATTACCGTGCGTCTCAGCCATACACCCCCTACATCGTTAGAATCGGGACTTCGAGCCGAATCTGTGCATATCCTCGGAGTGTATATGGCACCCTGGGGCGGCGAGATATAGAGAACTGCTAGTAGGAGTCCGGTAAATGAGTCGTGCTTGGACTCAAAATGCAGAGGGGACCCGGGCGGATCTGATGGCACCAGAACCGTCCCGATCGGACCTCCCAGTCCGGAGTTGCAGGTAATAGCCCCTTCTGGGATATTACTCTGACTCCATGCAGGGGGAGTGGCAGTGCTTCCCTGTGAGGTCACTAAGGTAGGAGGGGACCTGGATTTGCCCAGGTTGATAACCCCAATTTGGCCATTTTCCAGTGTTCTTTTGCTCGGGGGTCTGGTCAGGGAAGACCTGTGAGGGAGATCCTAGAAACCTGGTCCACGGCGCCCCCCTGTGGCCAGACGCACAAGGTAACTGCTGGAACTGTGTATGCCTGTTTGTAAACCATGCTTTATCTGTAACTGTACTCTGACCTATGTATATTCTGTAGATCCCCTATTGTATATATTGTAGTTTCTAGTGTGCTTTAGGCTGATTAAATTATATAATTAATCTCGGGCTGTTCTGTTATCTCGATCTTGAATCCCACGTCTGTGTGTTCGGCTAATAGTTACCGTGAAGCGGTTGGTGGCAGCGAGTTTGTGCCAAGGATTATTGTGGGGAGGCCAGTGAGATTCGGGGAGATTTTATATATTCCGCCCGCGGAGGTCGGGGGAATATATACCCTACTCTCACCGGGGACCCTTCAATAATCGGCATAAGTAGTATAGCGGCCTCCTTGCTTATTGTCGGGCAATTCCATAATTGGCCTGACTATAAGAGGGGCGCTAGAGAGCGCATCACGTGCTCTGTCTGTCGGTCGGGAGGTATAAAGGAGGGGTGACCCCCACTTGTTACCCCCCGATTGTGACGTACTGGTAGCCAGCGCGGGGGATTTCTGAGTGACCCCCCCGGTGGTTCGTGACAACCCCCATCATAGATCACAAAAAGCAAAGATCATAACTTTTCTTTTATTGGGAGCCCAATTATATTCTTGATTCTTGCTTGGTTAAGGCTGCCAGGAAGCTACCAATTTGTCACCAGGTCATCCAAACTTCAAAGAAATCCATAGCCCTCTTCATGTCATCTCCCTGTCATTCTATTTTCAACTCTATAATGTCTGTGCTGATGATTCAGAACATTAAAGTCATTGACAAGTGAATTAAATAATGATTGTCTAGTAAGAATAGCAAATGTCAGTTGTGGAATATTTGAGGCAGAAAATGGTCAATTCTGGAAGTTGATGTTTTGGAAGCAGGAAACTTTGGAGAACTCTGACAATGGTCAATTTGAAATGTCTACACGACTGGATTAGAGTATATCCAAAACAACCGGTCTTGTGTGGTGTTCCCAGGCAGGTCTTGTGGGGTGTTCCCAATACCTGGCAGCTCTTTTGAGGTATTCCTGGTATATGGTAGGGTTTGTTGGGTGCTCCCAGTATCTAGCAGTCCTTCTGAGGTGTTTCCGGTGTAAGGCAGAACTAGTGGGATGTTCTCAGTACCTGGAAGGTCTTGTGGGGTGTTCCTGGTATACGGTATGGTTTGTTGGGTGCTCCCAGTATATGACAGTCCTTCTGAGGTGTGTCGAAGGTCTTGTGGGGTGTTAATGGTATACGGTAGAGTTTGTTGGGTGTTCCCAGTATATGAAAGTCCTTCTGAGGTGTTCCTGGTGTAAGGCAGAACTAGTGAATTGTTCTCCATATCTGGCAGGTCTTGTGAGGTGTTCCTGGTATGTTGCAGGTGTATTGGGTGCTCCAAATATATGGCAGCTCTTCGGTGTTCCTGGTATATGGAAGAACTTGTGGGGTGTTCTAGGTATATGGCAGGTTTTCTCAGGTGTTTCTTATATAAAACAGATCTTGTGCAGTGTTTGAGGTATCCGACAGGTACTCTGGCATGTTCCCGATTATATAGCATGTTTTATTGGGTGCTCCCTGTATATAGCACATGGGATATTCCCAATATCCAGCAGGTTTTATGGGGTGTTCCTGCTGTACAGCAGGTCTTGCAAGGAGTTCATTGAATGACAGATCTTGGAGTGTGTTCTTGATATACAGCAGGTGTTGTGGTGTATTCCCAGTATCTAACAGGCTTTGTACGGTGTTCCTGGTATATGCCAGGAATTCTGAGGTATTGCTACTATTTGGTGGACATTACTGGGTGTTCTCATATATGGGAGGTCTTGTAGGGTACTCTCAGTAGTACACTGCATTTGAGATGAGCAAACTCATGGAAGTTCAGTTTGGTGGATTCAGCTGGACTTTAGATATAGTTTGGTTTGGGACATGGACTCGACCTGAACCCCAGTAGAAGTCACTACTTGGGCAATTTGAGTCTCCACCCATATACAGCCAGCCATAAAGAGATCACTTCCGGGGGCAGGTGGAGGAGGTGTTCCATTTTTTTTTTGTTTGGTGTACACTGTAATGCTGTGGCAATCCTTGCCTTCCTGCAGGGACACACATTGACTGACCGTTGCGGTCGGGTTCCTCCTGGCATCCCGACCTCTCCTCCACGTGGGTTCTCTTCTCCCACCTCCCAGAGACTGTCTACACATTACAGCATCTCTGAGGGCACGCTAAATTAGTGTGCGCGCATGCCGCCGCCCCTCTCTTAAAGGGCCAGGGTGCCACTCCCATGAAGCGCCTCCCAGCTATTGCTGAAAGGCACTGGGTATTTAAGGAAAGCTTCCACTAGGGATGTGGCCTGTTAACACCATTAGTTTAGTAAGTTGGTTCTGTCTAGTCAGTTGTCAGGTCACCTGTTCTGTCTCACTTGTCCCGTCTGGTCCCAATTCGTCTTGCTCCTGCCAGTCCCATTTGGTCCCGTCCTGTCCTGTATGCTGTCCGGTTTTTGCCCGTACCTGGCTACCAGCCTCTCCTGCATGTTGGCACCTACACCGTAGTTCCCGTCCTGTTTGTTCCCTGCCTGTCAGTCCTGTTCTGTCGGTGCCAGTGTGCCCGCCCATCCCAGCTGTGCCTCCAGCCTCAGCTATCTTGGTGGCCCATGCCATGCCAGAGACTGTGCCTGTCTGTCCCAGCTGTGCCTCTAGCCTCAGCTATCCCAGTGGACCTTGCCATGCCAGAGACTGTGCTTGTCAGTCCCAGCTTTGCCTCCAGCCTCAGCTATTCCGGTGGCCCTTGCCATGTCAGAGACTGTGCCTGTCTGACCCAGCTGTGCCTCCTGCCCTTGCCACTTCGGTGGTTCCAGTCTACACTTGAGGCCCAGGTCTGTCTACTCCTGTGTCTACCCCTGCCCTGGGGTCAGCTGCCACAATCCAGGTCCCTGTCCTGGAGTAGCACCTGGTGTCTGCCTCACAGTGGGCACTTAGTCAAGCCCCTCCAACTAATAGGGCAGGCCTGGAGTCCCACTGTAGTTCTAGTGGGTCCACTTCAGCTTGCCACAGTACCATTCCTGGAGGTGAGTATATGACACTATACATCCAATAACGCTGTTGTTACTGCGAGCCAATCAAACACTGCAAGTGGCTTGCACTGGGCAAGCATCAAGCTTACCCAAGGACAGCTTTGCTCACGCGAGTTGTTTGTCTATGTAAAGCATCCAAACTCCGAACCCGAACTCAGGTGTTTTTTTATATAGTCTATGTTCAGTACGAACCCCGATCCTCAGGCTGCTCGCTCGTCTCTGCATGGTAGGTCTTATACAGTGGGATTCGTCTAAAGCAGGTCTTATACATTGATTAGTATCTACCACAAATGATCCAAGAAAAGGCAACCAGTGAATGAGTTATGGGTTGATGGGCACCAAGACTCAATGATGCTGGTGGGGAATAAAGACTCGCCCATTTGGTCTGATTCAACAGAAGAGTGATTGTGTACTAATTGATGAAAAGGTTTCTGCTGGCTATGATAGTTAGGTGTCAAGAGATGCAGAGCATCGTAGCTTACTTTTTATGGGGCTATGTTCCCACCCATCACCCACGATGCCTGTATTGACTCTTGTCCAACTTCAATAGACACTTGAGCATCAGAACTAAAACATGGAGCAATGGAAGAAAGTGGTGTCATGACACATGTTTTACATCATATGGTCGGGTGGGTGTGTGGTGGATGGCACGGGGCAGGCAGTGTGTAGCAGTCATGGTAGCAGGGGAACAACAGGTCACAGCACAACCTGTTGTTAACCCCTCACCTGTCACGCGTATGAGCCGCTACCCAGGGACAGGGGCTTCTCTGACCCTGTAAGCTGAAAAACCCTGACTTGCCCTCAAGCCACGGGTACACTTGAAGGTAGCGAGGCGTGACCCTCCGACCTGTCCTTGTCTCCTACACGGACCCTGGTCTAGGGACCCCCTACCTGTTCAACGGGACAACTCCAGAGAACAGCACAAAAAATAAAATAAAGAAAAACTACAAAATAACGTAGCTTCTGCAAACTTCACCTTGTTTGCAGAAGGCTACACGAACTAGGATATAACATGACCAAAACACACAGGCTGTCTCGATCAACTGTGGAAAGAAAATAACCAGCATTGTGTGAAGGATGCTGGAAGCTTTTAAAGGTCCAGCCTAATAAATAACTTAGAGCACCTGAAGGGAAAAAAACGTCCAATTAAATGAGGACGAGTTTTGCAGGAAAGAAACCAGCGTGACATCACCTCCCGATCACCACACCACACACAGGAGGACTCCGTAACAGTCTCAGGTGACATCACATTCACTTCTTTTCATCAAATAAAGTTCAGGCTCAGTCCTTTTCATACAACAGGTTAACTTTATTTGTGGTATTCTAACTTACACCTTCGATCCACATCTTGCCGGCATCGGCACACGTCTCACAAGGTTCTCTCCTCTTATTCACACGTCACAGTTGCAGCAGTGTGTCCTCTGTCACCTGGGCCACATCTACAGTCTAAGCCCTTCCTATCCCTCACTCCACCTCATGTAGCACAGGGGTGGTCTCCCTTTTATGCCAGGCCATCCAGACATACCCCCATACCCAGGGAGCGCGCTGACCTTTCTCCGTGAGTGAGGGCTTTTTCCCATTACCACCAGTAGGCACCGACACTAAATCCCCGACTGTCAGACTAAACCCCTCTTCCTGGGGGATGCGGTTAAGCCATCCACCCAGGATCCCGCGTGTCACAGCCGTTGGTGTGACCCATAGGGTCAGGGACTCTTCATTGTGACATCTTCACTCTACATCTCTCTGGTCCCTCAGCTCCTGTCTACTCCCACAACTTTCTATTATATACACGTCCCTATCCTCCTACTCTGCCCAACGTGGTGCCAGGATCTACCCATAGATAGCAACACTACCACCTGGTGGCAAAGTCAAACAAAACAAGGCATATGCAGTTATTACATGGAACAGTGGTGTGATGGGTACAGATGCAGGGGTGGACCTAACCCTTAACCCCCTGCAAGTGCGTGTGCAACACTTACCTGAAGAAGAGATGGCACTATGGGAAGATAAGCCAGGGAAGGCAGTGTGATAGGGCAATGTTCTGCTGGGAAACCTTGGAATGGACACGTAACGAATCCAACTACCTAAATATTGTGCAGACCAAGAGACCAGGTAACCCCCTTCATGGCAGCGGTATTGTCTAATGGTAGTGCCTCTTTCAGGATAATGCCCCTGACGTACTACAGGAACATGCCAAAGAGGTCATGGAGATGACCTGCCTCCAACTTTCCCATATTTCAAGCATCAAGCATCTCTAGTGTTGCCTGCAGCCCTATAAAAACCACAAATAGCAAGGACAGTGCCGAAATCTAGCACACCCTAGATTGTCATTTCTTATTATCTGCTCTGTATTAATGCAAACAAGTAACTAATTGCTTCTTCTTCTTCTCTCTCTGTAGCTGTGCATGTCGGAGCTCACATCATCAATGCCGATAACTTCTCTATCAATTACAACAGTGAATATAGTGCGCTTAACGTTGCTCGCTACAAAAATGAGGTAAGTGGTCATGATCTTTATTCTGCTTTTGTTGGAAACAAACTATCTTATACTTGGGTCCTTCCTTACCTTTCCTCTTGGCTCAACATATGTCGAAATTAATACCATGCATGACATGATCAGCTTATGGGAAAAAAAACTAATTCATTGATATTCTGTTGGGTGATGTTTATGCTGTAGGTGTCTATAGCTGGTTCTGATATGTCTTGAAGCCTTTAGAGGCTTTTCTTAGCATATCACAACATGAATTTGTTATGTGAAATGTGTAAATAGCCTCTTCCGAGTGACAGAAGACAGGAACTCTAGTAATCCTAAAAGTCAATATTGACCCTTTAAAAACGCCTTGCCACATGACTTAAGGCCCCGTCACACTAAGCAACATCGCTAGCAACATCGCTGCTAACGAACAACTTTTGTGACGTTGCTAGCGATGTTGCTGTGTGTGACATCCAGCAACAACCTGGCCCCTGCTGTGAGGTCGTTGGTTGTTGCTGAATGTCCTGGGCCATTTTTTAGTTGTTGCTGTCCTGCTGTGAAGCACAGATCGCTGTGTGTGACAGCGAGACAGCAACAACTAAATGTGCAGGCAGCAGGAGCCGGCTTCTGCGGAGGCTGGTAACCACAGTAAACATCGGGTAACCAAGAAGCCCTGTCCTTGGTTACCCGATATTTACCTTTGTTACCAGCCTCCGCCGCTCTCACTGTCAGTGCCGGCTCCTGCTCTGTGCACATGTAGCTGCAGCACACATCGGGTTAATTAACCCGATGTGTGCTGTAACTAGGAGAGCAAGGAGCCAGCGCTCAGTGTGCGCTGCTCCCTGCTCTGTGCACATTTAGCTGCAGCACACATCGGGTTAATTAACCCGATGTGTGCTGTAACTAGGAGAGCAAGGAGCCAGCGCTAAGCATTGTGCGCTGCTCCCTGCTCTGTGCACATTTAGCTGCAGCACACATCGGGTTAATTAACCCGATGTGTGCTGTAACTAGGAGAGCAAGGAGCCAGCGCTCAGTGTGCGCTGCTCCCTGCTCTGTGCACATTTAGCTGCAGCACACATCGGGTAATTAACCCGATGTGTGCTGTAACTAGGAGAGCAGGGAGCCAGCGCTCAGTGTGCGCTGCTCTCTGCACGTGTAGCTCCGTGCGGTGGTAACCAAGGTAAATATCGGGTTGGTTACCCGATATTTACCTTAGTTACCAAGCGCAGCATCTTCCACGCGGCGCTGGGGGCTGGTCACTGGTTGCTGGTGAGCTCACCAGCAACTCGTGTAGCCACGCTCCAGCGATCCCTGCCAGGTCAGGTTGCTGGTGGGAGCGCTGGAGCATCGCAGTGTGACATCTCACCAGCAACCTCCTAGCAACTTACCAGCGATCCCTATCATTGTTGGGATCGCTGGTAAGTTGCTTAGTGTGACTGGACCTTTAGGATAACTAGCCAAGCCAAAAACTCCACTTGCAGACACGTGTTTTGGGGTGAATGCCTATCATCTGCGCAAAGCAGGAGAGCCGATTTGGGTGCATGAGAAGGTTCTGACAGTGGGCTTAAAGGGCAAAGTTTCTCCTTGTTGAATGTGCCAAGTTGTAACTCCATGCATGCCCCTGGATATTCAAGTATACAAATAGCCTCTTCAGATAGGAAGACCAAATGAGCTCTAGTACCAACTATTGGAAGTAGCAATCATAAAAGTTGGTTTTGATCATTTATAGGGGCTTGCAAATTAGTTAGGTCAAGATGCCAAACAAAAACTTAATTTGTAGACACATGTTTTGAGGTGTTTCCCATTCATCAGCGCAAAGCAGAAGGTCTGATTTGGCTAGATGAGAGCCGAGGTGATTGTGAAATGTCCTGAATGAAATTTGAGCAAAAGTAATGATAGACACATCTGTATTTATCAAAACTCCCCTCTGGTTCTTCCTCAGCCACAAAACTGTGCATGGACCATGCATTGCTTTCAAGTTTATGACACAAAAATTGCATTCAGCTATCATTATCTGACTTACACAGAGTAGTGAAGCGCATCTTTCACCCCATTTGTTTCTTCCTGGATATGGTATTTTGCCCAGTGGAGAACCAGAAAGGGCCAGGGATTTAAATGTCCTGTTATTGAGATCAGCTGACTGTCATGATGTGACTGTGGGATAGCGATTGACAGGGGCTCCTATACTGTCCCTAGTCGATCCCTCACCTCCGGATTACCCTTGTTGGTGGAGACGCCGGAGCCACGTGTCTTACTATACTCCTGAGTAACGCTGATCTGTTCCCTTCCCCCAGTGAAGGAAGGGACAGAAGTGTGATGGAAACACAGATGAGAAAAACAGGGATAACAGAAACTCAGTCACACTGCCCACTCACAGGGATAAACTGTAAGAAACTAAAGGGAAAAGCATAAGAAGTAATGCAGTACGGACAAGGGTTAACACTACAACCGCACACAACAATAACATACTACAATCACCTGTAAGTCTGGATCACAACACCTCACCAGACCAGTATAGAGAAGCTATAGCCGGCATTAAAAGGAAGCATCCAGCCAACATACATAGGAGGAGAGTGAATATGACTGGCTTTCACATAGCATGTGAGTAAATCAGGTACCATTAACTCTTGCTAGCCTGCCTATGAACCACAGGTCTGTGGGTCGACACCCGAGTCACTCTGTGCTGATCACAGACCTCAGACAAGTTAGCAGGCAGAGTACAGCAGGGCTGCTACTAGGAGTTTCAGGGCCCCTGACTGTCATAATTTTGGGGCCCCCTTGAGACTCCACCCCAGCTTTGCCTCCACACCTCACACAGAAGCCAATAAATAAAGTGTGAAGGGGCTCCCTAGAGTCCTGTTTTTCCCCCCCTGGTGGCGGCCCTGAGTTCAGGAACCTGAAGTTTCCCTAGATCCTGATACCACAATAATAGTTGGTGATGCCTTCAAACACCTCCTTGTGACACTGATAGTTGGAATCTGGAATACCCTTTAAGTGTTTTTTACACTTTCTTATATGGTTTAGTAAGAGTTTAATCAGTGGAGGATAGTTGACGAACATGAAGGAAATGATAAGAGAGCTCACAATTAGGAGGGACTATACCATTTTTTTCTTATACACTGTATGTTCATATTTTTAAAGACTTTGGAGTTATGACAAAACCCATTTTTACCTATTTATGCTCAGTTAAGGTGCGGTATTCGCCTCGGGTAAGGAGGGGGTTAATCACCGGTGTTCCACATTCATACTTGACATACAGCTTAGGAGCCTTCTCACTGGGAGCTGGACTAGTGTAGATAGGGGTTGGCCATCACGAAGCATGGGACTTCCCGGTCACTAGGACAACCACCTGGGGGGCGGGTTCCACTTGGGGTAGAAGTAGGAGCAACTCACACAATCTTCAGTCAGTCTACCCAGGATATCAGTTCTGGTGACACGACACTGCCATCTTCTCCATCTTTCTCTTACACGGGGCATAGGCTTGGAGCGGAACGCTCAGCCCGGGTTCCTCACTGTTGGAGGGGCAACTATGACAAAGAACATTTTCCAAACACCGGTGGCTTCTTCCCACTAATCCGAGGACGACTGGGCCCATCACAGCAGTGTCAGTGCTACTGCGGCAGCAACCGGGTTATTTAAAGAACTGTGAGTAAAGACACCTGAAATCGCAGCAGCCGATTCGGACACTTATTCCGGCAAAGTCGCTTCGCGCCTCGGCGCCAACAGCCACCGCCACTACTACTTCTCCCCCCATCATCCTCTCTGGGGCCCGCTCCACCTGTGGGGAGCGATACCATCTTAGCTGCTGTTACCATCTGGATGGAGGACAGCAACAGCAGCGGCGGCTAATTCCCTGGCCGCATACCACAGATGGCGTCACGACAACAACCCCTATCATCACCTCTTATCCCCCATTTATTGTGGACACCTCGGGGCATGAAACTGGGTGGGCCACCGCGACATCCCAGACCTCCACACCGGCCAGGTGACGAGTAACAGGTACCGTACCGCTGCACCTGACTCCCCCTGCCCCCCTGGGTTCCATACTATGTTTGCCATTTGGTATCCCCCATTATGAGTAGAAAGACAGTCACTTCATAGAGCAGCTTCCTCTCTGTCAGACTCCAGATTTCTTCGGATTTTATAGACAACCATTTATCTTGGAAGCCATTTACAATTTCTGCTCCCTGGGTCTTCCTCTGTTTGTGGAGGTGTAGAAAGAAAATTTAATTTACACTTATAATTTAAGGGTTTTACTGTGCCCCATACCCATTTTCAAAAAGCAAAAAGGAAATGATATGCCCTTGAAAGCAGAGATAGGAGACCTCTTCTCTAGCCATCCGGCATACTTGCCAACTTTGAGTTAAGACCTCCCCCAAGGATAACAATTGTCTGCCAGGTTTTCACAGACCACACTTTGTTACTCTTGCCACTTCTTGGTGTTTGCCCCCTGAACGTGTGAATGGATGTCAATGTTTCATCCATTAAGGAAGCATCCAAATGCCACACAAATGAAACCTTCCGGGAAGCCTGGCTTTTTTAAGGTTTTTGCGGCCCTGGGACATTTGCTTTCTCTTTTGGGGGTGCACAAGATCTCCCCTTTTTAATTGTGAAGAGTTGTTAAGTATGCTTTATGATCTCATGCTTCTGATTCAACCCAACCCAATTCCACAGAGAGCCAATTACCATATATACTCAATATATATACCATACTAGCTGTACTACCCGGCTTCGCCCGGGTTAATAACTGTTGTTAACAAAATAGAATGTATTAACATCCCGGGATAGAATGTATAAATAGAATGTATTAACGCCCGGGATAGTAACTGTCTCTCTGTTTCTCTCCCATTCTCTGTCTGTCTCCCCCTCTGTATATATCTCTCTGTCTCTCTCTCTATCTCTTTGTCTGTCTCTTTCCCTGTCTGTCTCTGACTGTCTCTGTCTCTTTCTCCGTCTGTCTCAATCTCTTTCCCTGTCTGTCACTTTCCCTGTCTGTCACTTTCCCTGTCTGTCACTTTCCCTGTCTGTCACTTTCCCTGTCTGTCTCTTTCCCTGTCTGTCTCTTTCCCTGTCTGTCTCTTTCCCTGTCTGTTTCTTTCCCTGTCTATCTCTTTCCCTGTCTGTCTCTTACCCTGTCTACCTCTTACCGTCTCTTTCCCTGTCTGTCTGTTTCCATGTGTCTGTCTCTTTGTCTGTGTCTGTCTGTTTACCTGTCTGTGTCTGTCTCTTAACCTGTCTGTCTCTTTCCCTCTGTTTCCCTGTCTGTCTGTTTCCCTGTGTCTCCGTCTCTTTGTCTGTGTCTGTCTCTTTACCTGTCTTTGTCTGTCTCTTTCCCTCTCTTTTCCTGTCTGTTTCTTTCCCTGTCTGTCTCTTTCCCTGTCTGTCTCTTACCCTGTCTACCTCTTACCGTCTCTTTCCCTGTCTGTCTGTTTCCCTGTGTCTGTCTCTTTGTCTGTGTCTGTCTGTTTACCTGTCTGTGTCTGTCTCTTAACCTGTCTGTCTCTTTCCCTCTGTTTCCCTGTCTGTCTGTTTCCCTGTGTCTCCGTCTCTTTGTCTGTGTCTGTCTCTTTACCTGTCTTTGTCTGTCTCTTTCCCTCTCTTTTCCTGTCTGTCTCTTTCCCTGTCAGTCTGCCTCTTTGTGTCTGACTCTTACCCTGTCTATGTCTGTTTCTTACCCTGTCTGTGTCTGCCTCTTTCCCTGTCTGTGTCTGTCTCTTTCCCTGGCTGCATTGTGACACACCAACATTCCATATAAGGGCGTGGCCACGCATTCTTCTGAAGTTCTGGCTGCACTGTGGCTCCCAGCTCCATTCGCTTTAATGGAGGCAGGTTTTTTGGTGAATAACTGTAAAGAGCGGGGTTAAAATTTCCCCTCAAAACATAGCCTATGACGCTCTCGGGGTCCAGAAGTGTGAGTGTGCAAAATTTTGTGGCTGTAGCTGCGACAGTGCAGATGCCAATCCCGGACATACACACACATACACACACACACACACACACACATACACACACACACACATACACACATTTAGCTTTATATATTAGATATACTCAATATAAGCGGTGTCCTCTTACCTGATTCTTGTGGATCGCAGGCACATAGATGCCTCAGTGATTGCGGCCGGTGCAGGGGCCGCCGCTGCTGTTGACAGCGCTTTACTTCATTTGAATGGTGTGCGGCGCCGCAAAGCATTCAACTGAAGTAAAGCGCAGACGATAACAGAGGCGGCCCGTGTACCGACTGAGATCACTGAGGGGTCTATGTGCCTGTGGTCCACAAGAAGCGGGTAAGAGGACACTGTGGGAACAGAGGACAGGTGACAAGGATCGAGCAAATTACTACAGGGGATAATATGTTCACATTACTACAGGGGACAATATGATCACATTATTACAGGGGAAAATATGGGCAAATTACTACAGGGAATAATATGGTCACACTACTACAGGGAATAATATAGTCACATTACTACAGGGGACAATATGGGCACATTACTATAGGAGACAATATGGTCACATTACTACAGGGGACAATATGAGCACATTACTACAGGAAACAACATGGGCACATTACTACAGGAGACAATATGGGCACATTACTACAGGGGACAATATGGGCAAATTACTACAGGAGATAATATGGGCACATTATTACAGGGAACAATGTGGGCACATTACTACAGGGGACAATATGGTCACATTACTACAGGGGACAATATGGGCACATTACTACAGGGGACAATATGGTCACATTACTACAGGGGACAATATGGACACATTACTACAGGGGACAATATGGTCACATTACTACAGGGGACAATATGGTCACATTACTACAGGGGACAATATGGACACATTACTACAGGGGACAATATGGTCACATTACTACAGGGGACAATATGGACACATTACTACAGGGGACAATATGGTCACATTACTACAGGGGACAATATGGTCACATTACTACAGGGGACAATATGGTCACATTACTACAGGGAACAACATGGGCACATTACTACAGGGAACAACATGGGCACATTACTACAGGAGACAATATGGGCACATTACTACCAGTAGCGGTTACATTTCCCACCCTAGGCTTATACTCGACTCAATAAGTCTTCCCAGTCTTTTTTGTGGTAACATTAGGTGTCTTGGCTTATACTCCGGTCAGCTTATACTCGAGTATATACGGTACCATCCTACATCAATGAGTGGCCAGGATAAGAATGTTAGGTAGGCACTTTTAAGAGGGTGGAATTAAATTTGTGGCAGTAAAGAAAATAGGCGTGGAAAAGGGGCCAAATAAATGTATCACAATTTTAAACTCGCGTTGGGTAGAGATGAGTTGACTTGTGGAAGTTCGATTCGGTGGGTTCAACCGGACTTTAGATAAAGTTCTGTTCTGGACCTGGACTTGACCTGACCGCCCAAATGCAACCAGCCATAAACAGATTACTTCCAGAGGAGGGAGGGTTGGCTTTTTTTTTATTTATTTTTTTTTATTTTTTGGGGGGTGAGGGGGGTGTGCACACTACATCCGATCACGCTCTTGTTAGCCGATCACACACTACAAGCGGCTCGCACGAACACCGGACTTTACTTATCCGGTTCGCTCTTCTCCAATATGGGGCACTTTTGTAGCCCTCGCCTTGGGCAGAGAGAGCGTTCTAATTGGCACTAGTAATCTGATCTCTCAGTGATTTACAATTTATCATCCTGCAATTTGCATTGATCGACTATAATGATAAATTACTAGGTTACTAAAGTAATAATTCCGTGCGCGGCCCTGGAAATATGCTTTATATAGACATTACCGTCTAATGCAAGCAAAACAAGGCAACGTCCATTTATTTCACCAAACTCATTTTTCAAGCGAAACGAGTGAGCAATATTCGTCATCTATTTTTTTTTTCCCGGAGATGACAGGAGATGGAGGACCCCGGAGCCGCAGAAATGAAGATTCATGGAGGATAATATGTCATTTGTCACTATTTCGCTTGTCAGTGTTTTGTGTCTTAATAATTAAAGTTAAGCAGTTTATGGAGTCTCAAATGTGATTCCTAATACAAAGCAATTTCAGGCAGGTGCTACCATTATCTTGCCCTATTTTTATTTTTCATTTTTTCATTTCAGGATCCGAGGAAAATTATCTTCACTTCGGGTGAGTGTCGCTAATTTAAATGGAAAAATTACATATTGGCGGTGCAGGAATAGACTGCAGTAGTTTGTTTTGCGTAGAGCTGGGATGTAATAGGGGCCATAGGGCTACACGGGGAAATGTGAAATTCGACCCTCGTCATCTCGTCTTCCTTGTTGCTGGCAGAGAATTACACTGCAATCATTCAGCTACCTGCGTGGAGCAATTGAAAGTGATGTAATGCAATTTTGTTCTACAGACGTAGCAAAGCTGAATTTGGCTTTTTTTTTGTGGCTGTTTTACTTAGTGTCATTCATAAATTTTAAAGAAAGGAAATAGTTAAAATCTTCAAACCAGCAAAAGAAGGTTTAAGGGGGTGAGAGTCCACTTTTTAGACAAAGAACTGTTGGCTAAGCTGTGTGGATGCTGGGAGTGTCTGCATTTACTATGCTGTTATGTATTCTACTATTTGCTATTGTGTAAGAAAAATGCCTATATGGTATGCCCATATTTCTGAAGACTATAAAATAGATGATTCTCATTAAAATCATTTGGGGAGCTTTGGAATTCACATGCCTGTGTATGTCTTTAATTCTTATAGGCGCCATAGAATGAATTTCAGAAACTTTAAATTGCAGTGAGAATTACATTAGCTTTCCTCTTGATTCAAAATATCTCAATAAGTGCGAATGAAGATGACTAGCTTTGAAAAAAACCCCCATGATTTCACGATACTCTGTAGGGAGCTATTTATGCTTTATATGTATGTATGTGGCTATGTGATGTGTAATGGAGCTTTTTGAATGTTTTGATAGCTAGATATTGCATTATGCTTAGTGTTTTCTGTATAGAGGTAGATGTGAGCCCCCTTACTTTTTGGTCTCCTGTGCGGCTGCACAATTTGTACCAATATATCATTGGTACAAATTGTGCAGCCGCACAATATATCATTGGTACAAATTGTGCAGCCGCACAGGAGCCCAAAAAGTGAGGGGGCCAACATCTACCTCTAAACACATATGTCCACCCCTGCTCTAGTGTTGAATATGATTTTAATGGTATTTGATCTAATAATTTAAAAAAATATTTAAAAAAATTTCCTTTAGATTTGTAGTGCGCTTAAAAGAGTGAGGTATAACTCTTGAGACATGTTAAGCGCCTACACCATGAAGCTATACCCTCAATAAGCCCGCCCCCCCCAAAACGTCTTTTTATGTAAATTTTTGATTTAGGCCCCTCATACTGCTGCATGTTTAAGTTTAAAAAAAAAACTAATAGGACATCAGTAGTCATTATAACTATCATTACATTCCCCTCCTGCTAATGTGTAATGCCTGCCCAGAACCACAGTCCCAAGGCTGATACAAACAGGATAAAGGGAAGCTGCTCACTAAGCAGGATTTCGAGAACCCTGAAACCTTTTAACCTCTCTACAGGGATTTGGAATTACACGGGGCCCCTGAGATCGCTACCTGTGGAAGGCTGCAGTCCAAGAGAGTAGTAGTCTGGCAGGGTCAAACCAGGAGATATGGAAAAGGGACAAAATCAGCAGACAAGGGCTTAGTCAGGAAATCAGGCAGGGGTCAAAACCGAAGATGTCAGCAAGGTACAAGTACAGCAGGGAGTAGAGTAGTCAGAGAACAGGCAGATGTCAAAACAGAAATCAATAACCACAGTAGGGAGAGCCGGAGCAGAAATACAAACTATATCTGGCAATGACGAGCAGATAAGAGAGTAAATAAGAAGGGTGTGGTGTCTCCCATTGCCTGTAGCTGAATGATGGTAACTTCAACTGGAAGACACACATCACCTACATTCAGCCAGTGGTACTGCAGGTGCCAGGGAAACCCAGCTTAGTGGGTGGGTGGAGCCTGTGCCCACCAGAGCCGCTGGCACCGACTCCTTTCCTATCACCAGCACAGTCCATGGAGGGAACACGGAGGCGCCTGGTGACCGAAGCAGAAGTCGCAGGAACGGACTCCGGTGAGAACGTTACATAATGACAGTGAGGTGACTCAGCTAACTCTCTCTCACTCTACACAGCAAAGCAATAAAAAAAAAGTTGCTGTAAGGCTATGTGCGCACTTTGCTTTTTACCTGCTTTTTTGCTGCTTTTCAACTGCAGCGTTTTAATGCCAAAATGGATGTGTTCTGCTTTTCAAGCATAGTCTATGGGAATTTGGGTTTCTTGTGTGCACTATGCAGTTCAAAATGCTGCCTTTTTGTGGCAGAAATTTGGGCAAAAACTCTGCTTTGCAGTTCAAAACGCAAATGGCAAAAACAATTGACATGTTGCTTCTTTAAAAAGAAGAGTTTTTGCCCACATTTCTGCCACAAAAAGGCAGCATTTTGAACAGCATAGTGCGGACAAGAAACCCAAATTCCCATAGACTATGCTTGAAAAGCAGAACAAATCCATTTTGGCATTAAAATGCTGCAGTTGAAAAAGCAGCAAAAAAGCAGGTAAAAAGCAGTAAAAAAGCAAAGTGCGCACATAGCCTTAAGAGGAAATGGAAATAAATTGTAAAGCACGGTATCTACGTCCTATAGAAATTGCAATGAATGGGAGATGATCTACTGATAAATGTCAGAGTATAATAGTCTGCAGGAAAAACTGTCTTACAGACCCTTCCCCAAGAGGCCAAGGTGGCAGAAGAACTGCATAGACTTATCTGTCTGTATAGTATTACTATCCTGGCTCCAGCAGCACTATAGAGGTGTTATTTGCCCTTTAATGTTAATGAGATGACTCTGCTGATGCTGCCTCAGTCTACATAGCAAAGCTATAAAAAAAAGTTGCTATTAACAGGAAATGGAAATAAATTGTACAGCATGGTATGTACAGTACGTCATATAGAAATTGCAATGAATGGGAGATAATCTACTGATAAATGTCAGCGTATAACAGTCTGCAGGAAAAACTGGTTTACAGACCCTTCACCCAGAGGCTAAAGACCCCGTCACACTAAGCAACATCGCTAGCAACATCGCTGCTAACGAACAACTTTTGTGACGTTGCTAGCGATGTTGCTGTGTGTGACATCCAGCAACAACCTGGCCCCTGCTGTGAGGTCGTTGGTTGTTGCTGAATGTCCTGGGCCATTTTTTAGTTGTTGCTGTCCTGCTGTGAAGCACAGATCGCTGTGTGTGACAGCGAGACAGCAACAACTAAATGTGCAGGCAGCAGGAGCCGGCTTCTGTGGAGGCTGGTAACCAATGTAAACATCGGGTAACCAAGAAGCCCTGTCCTTGGTTACCCGATATTTACCTTTGATACCAGCCTCCTCCGCTCTCACTGCCTGTGCTGCCGGCTCCTGCTGTGTGCACATGTAGCTGCAGCACACATCGGGTTAATTAACCCGATGTGTGCTGTAACTAGGAGAGCAGGGAGCCAGCGCTAAGCATTGTGCGCTGCTCCCTGCTCTGTGCACATGTAGCTACAGCACACATCGGGAAATTAACCCCATGTGTGCTGTAACTAGGAGAGCAGGGAGCCAGCGCTAAGCATTGTGCGCTGCTCCCTGCTCTGTGCACATGTAGCTGCAGCACACATCCTGTAATTAACCTGATGTGTGCTGTAACTAGGAGAGCAGGGAGCCAGCGCTCAGTGTGCGCTGCTCCCTGCTCTCTGCACGTGTAGCTCCGTGCGCTGGTAACCAAGGTAAATATCGGGTTGGTTACCCGATATTTACCTTAGTTACCAAGCGCAGCATCTTCCACGCGGCGCTGGAGGCTGGTCACTGGTTGCTGGTGAGCTCACCAGCAACTTGTGTAGCCACACTCCAGCGATCCCTGCCAGGTCAGGTTGCTGGTGGGATCGCTGGAGCGTTGCAGTGTGACATCTCACCAGCAACCTCCTAGCAACTTACCAGCGATCCCTATCGTTGTTGGGATCGCTGGTAAGTTGCTTAGTGTGACTGGACCATAAGGTGGCAGAAGAACTGCATACAGAGACATCTGTCCATATAGTAATACTATTCTGGCTCCAGCAGCACTATAGAGGTGCTATTTGCCCTTTAATGTTAATGAGATGACTCTGCTGATCCTGCCTCAGTCTACACAGCAAAGCTAAAATAAAATGTTCACATAAATGAGTAAATAATTATTTGAAAAGTTTTAAAAATTATAAAAAAATAAAAACTTCAGTTCACCACCTTCTCCCAAAAGAAATATAAAGTTGTAAAAAAATACGATATTTGGTATCGCCGAAATAATAAAAGTCCCAGAATCCCTTCTGTCCCATTACAGCTTAATTGTTAACATGATGACATTTTATGTCGTACCAAAAATGCCAGCCAATATTAATAGTGTTTTCACAATTTAACTTAATTTCTTACTTTGGCCAAATTAGAGAAGTTCATTTCATAAGTTTAATATCTGCCAGAAGAGTGCATTGCATTAGTTACATTATTACATTCTAGATACCAAAAATATACCGCACATACATGCTCTAGATTGAAGCAATGATCTTCAACCTCGAGGACTTCAGATCATGGCAGGATTCACATTTTATAATATCCAGTGATATAGAGATTGTCAATCTCTAGAGTCTAGACCATTGTGTAAGTAAAGTGACAACCTCTCTCCTTCAAAAAGACTGTTAGTTGTAAACTACTATAATACTGCAAACTACATACAGTTCTGTAACTACTATACTACTGCCCCTACATACAATATAGTAACGTCTATAAGACAGTCCCTTACGTACAAGAATATAACTACTATAATACTGCCCCTATGTACAAGAATATAACTACTATAATACTGCTCCTATGTACAAGAATATAACTACTATAATACTGCCCCTATGTACAAGAATATAACTACTATAATACTGCCCCTATGTACAAGAATATAACTGCTATAATACTGCTCCTATGTACAAGAATATAACTACTATAATACTGCCCCTATGTACAAGAATATAACTACTATAATACTGCTCCTATATACAAGAATATAACTACTATAATACTGCTCCTATATACAAGAATATAACTACTATAATACTGCTCCTATATACAAGAATATAACTACTATAATACTGCTCCTATATACAAGAATATAACTACTATAATACTGCTCCTATATACAAGAATATAACTACTATAATACTGCTCCTATGTACAAGAATATAACTACTATAATACTGCCCCTATGTACAAGAATATAACTACTATAATACTGCCCCTATGTACAAGAATATAACTACTATAATACTGCTCCTATGTATAAGAATTTAACTACTATAATACTGCTCCTATGTACAAGAATATAACTACTATAATACTGCCTCTATGTACAAGAATATAACTACTATAATACTGCCCCTATGTACAAGAATATAACTACTATAATACTTCCCCCTATGTACAAGAATATAACTACTATAATACTGCTCCTATGTACAAGAATATAACTGCTATATTACTGTCCCTATGTACAAGAATATAACTGCTATAATACTGCCCCTATGTACACGAATATAATTACTATAATACTGTCCCTATGTACAAGAATATAACTACCATAATACTGCTCCTATGTACAAGAATATAACTACTATAATACTGCCACCTATGTACAAGATTATAACTACTATAATACTGCCCTATGTACAAGAATATAACTACTATAATACTGCCCCTATGTACAAGAATATAACTATTATAATACTGTCCCTATGTACAAGAATATAACTACTATAATACTGCCCCCTATGTACAAGAATATAACTACTATAATACTGCTCCTATGTACAAGAATATAACTACTATAATACTGCCCCCTATGTACAAGAATATAACTACTATAATACTGCTCCTATGTATAATAATATAACTACTATAATACTGCTCCTATGTACAAGAATATAATTACTATAATACTGCTCCTATGTACAAGAATATAACTACTATAATACTGTCCCTATGTACAAGAATATAACTACTATAATACTACCCCTATGTACAAGAATATAACTACTGTAATACTGCTCCTATGTACAAGAATATAACTACTATAATACTGCTCCTATGTACAAGAATATAACTACTATAATACTGCTCCTATGTACAAGAATATAATTACTATAATACTGCTCCTATGTACAAGAATATAACTACTATAATACTGTCCCTATGTACAAGAATATAACTACTATAATACTGGTCCTATGTACAAGAATATAATTACTATAATACTACCTCTATGTACAAGAATATAACTACTATAATACTGCTCCTATGTACAAGAATATAACTACTATAATACTGCCCCTTATGTACAAGAATACAACTACTACACTACTGCTCCTATGTACAAGAATATAACTACTATAATACTGCCCCCTATGTACAAGAATATAACTACTATAATACTGCCCCTATGTACTAGATCATAACTACTATAATACTGCCCCTATGTACAAGAATATAATTACTATAATACTGCCCCTATGTACAAGAATATAACTACTATAATACTGCCCCTATGTACAAGAATATAACTACTATAATACTGCCCCTATGTACAAGATCATAACTACTATAATACTGTCCCTATGTACAAGAATATAACTACTATAATACTGCCCCTATGTACAAGAATATACTATAATACTGCCCCTATGTACAAGAATATAACTGCTATAATACTGCTCCTATGTACAAGAATATAACTACTATAATACTGCCCCCTATGTACAAGAATATAACTACTATAATACTGCCCCTATGTACAAGAATATAACTACTATAATACTGCCCCCTATGTGCAAGAATATAACTACTATAATACTGCCCCTATGTACAAGAATATAACTACTATAATACTGTCCCTATGTACAAGAATATAACTACTATAATACTGCATCTATGTATAAGAATTTAACTACTATAATACTGCTCCTATGTACAAGAATATAACTACTATAATACTGCCTCTATGTACAAGAATATAACTACTATAATACTGCCCCTATGTACAAGAATATAACTACTATAATACTTCCCCCTTTGTACAAGAATATAACTACTATAATACTGCTCCTATGTACAAGAATATAACTGCTATATTACTGTCCCTATGTACAAGAATATAACTGCTATAATACTGCCCCTATGTACACGAATATAATTACTATAATACTGTCCCTATGTACAAGAATATAACTACCATAATACTGCTCCTATGTACAAGAATATAACTACTATAATACTGCCACCTATGTACAAGATTATAACTACTATAATACTGCCCTATGTACAAGAATATAACTACTATAATACTGCCCCTATGTACAAGAATATAACTACTATAATACTGCCCCTATGTACAAGAATATAACTATTATAATACTGTCCCTATGTACAAGAATATAACTACTATAATACTGCCCCCTATGTACAAGAATATAACTACTATAATACTGCTCCTATGTACAAGAATATAACTACTATAATACTGCCCCCTATGTACAAGAATATAACTACTATAATACTGCTCCTATGTATAATAATATAACTGCTATAATACTGTCCCTATGTACAAGAATATAACTACTGTAATACTGCTCCTATGTACAAGAATATAACTACTATAATACTGCTCCTATGTACAAGAATATAACTACTATAATACTGTCCCTATGTACAAGAATATAACTACTATAATACTGGTCCTATGTACAAGAATATAATTACTATAATACTGCTCCTATGTACAAGAATATAACTACTATAATACTGTCCCTATGTACAAGAATATAACTACTATAATACTGGTCCTATGTACAAGAATATAATTACTATAATACTGCCTCTATGTACAAGAATATAACTACTATAATACTGCTCCTATGTACAAGAATATAACTACTATAATACTGCCCCTTATGTACAAGAATATAACTACTACACTACTGCTCCTATGTTCAAGAATATAACTACTATAATACTGCCCCCTATGTACAAGAATATAACTACTATAATACTGCCCCTATGTACTAGATCATAACTACTATAATACTGCCCCTATGTACAAGAATATAATTACTATAATACTGCCCCTATGTACAAGAATATAACTACTATAATACTGCCCCTATGTACAAGATCATAACTACTATAATACTGTCCCTATGTACAAGAATATAACTACTATAATACTGCCCCCTATGTACAAGAATATAACTACTATACTACTGCTCCTATGTACAAGAATATAACTACTATAATACTGCCCCCTATGTACAAGAATATAACTACTATAATACTGCCCCTATGTACAAGAATATTACTACTATAATACTGCCCCTATGTACAAGAATATAACTACTAAAATACTGCCCCTATGTACAAGAATATATCTGCTATAATACTGCCCCTATGTACAAGAATATAACTACTATAATACTGCCCCCTATGTACAAGAATATAACTACTATAATACTGCCCCTATGTACAAGAATATAACTACTATAATACTGCCCCCTATGTACAAGAATATAACTACTATAATACTGCTCCTTTGTACAAGAATATAACTACTATAATACTTCCCCTATGTACAAGAATATAACTGCTATAATACTGCCCCCTATGTACAAGAATATAACTACTATAATACTGCTCCTATGTACAAGAATATAACTACTATAATACTGCTCCTATGTACAAGAATATAACTACTATAATACTGCCCCCTATGTACAAGAATATAACTACTATAATACTGCCCCCTATGTACAAGAATATAACTACTATAATACTGCTCCTATGTACAAGATCATAACTACTATAATACTGCCCCTATGTACAAGAATATAATTACTATAATACTGTCCCTATGTACAAGAATATAACTACTATAATACTGCCCCTATGTACAAGAATATAACTACTATAACACTGCTCCTATGTACAAGAATATAACTACTATAATACTGCCCCTATGTATAAGAATATATCTGCTATAATACTGCCCCCTATTGACAGTACTGGCTGTGTGCACATGAAGCAGCAGTTGTCCTCCTTACAGCTGCTGGCATTCCTCTGACCCCCATGTGTTAGCAGTGTCAGTATGCCAGCGCTTCACACTACATCCTCTGCACTTGCTCCATCTGTTGTGCTGATCATTGCCATTATTGAGTTCTCACATTCTGGTATTCACCTCAATTTTTCACCCATTAGAATTGGTGGAAATGAGATGTTTGTAATTTTGTCAGATTTGTTAGATGCTTATAGTGAATTATAGGAGAAATTAAATCAAGCTGTGCATGATGTCAGCGGCTGCTGCGGGGATGTGTCAGACGGCTCCTTATTAACTGCTTATTACTGGTTTCTATGACCATTGGATCTTACTTATACACTGAAAAGATTAGTACGGCCATCTGGTGACACAGGTTAAACATGCCCCACTGCAGGGCCGAGGCAGGCATTATAGAGTCTGGTATAACATAGGACTAGTCAAGCTGTGGTTGTATTTATAGTAATTACAGGTGTAGTAGAGCTGAGTGTGTCACACATCTCAGGGTGATATCATACTGCGTTATTTATGGCATGCTCTGGCATACTTTATTGCTATAGGAAGAAGGGGATAAGCAGCTGCCAGGCAGATCTGGAACCACTTCTCTCATGCAGGATTCTACGTGACTTTCCTTATACCTAATGTGTGGTTCAGAGGAAGTAGTTATGTTATCCTCATATATGTATTATTGACAGTGTTATCCACTGATAATGAAAGCAGATGAAAAATGATGATAAGGAAGGAAGGAGAAAAAAAGGAAGCAAGTAGAGATAAAAAGGGAAGCAACAAGGAAAAAGGAAGCAAATACAGATAAAAAGGGGAGCAAAGAGGGAAAGGGAAGCAAATACAGATAAAAAGGGAAGCAAAGCGGGAGAGGGAAGCAAGTATAGAGAAAAATGGAAGCAAAGAGGAAAAGGGAAGCAAGGACAAGAAAAAAGGGAGCAAAGAGGAACAGAAAAGCAAGGACAGAAGAAAAAGGGAAGCAAAGAGGAAAAGGAAAGTAAAAAGGAAAAGTGAAACAAGAACAGCAAAAAGGGATGCCGCATCCAGTCAGAGTGGGGCACCTCCATCACGGCAAATTGTTGCTCAAAGTCCTTGAAGAACCCCTCCAAATCTCCGGAAGCCTCATCAAATGGCTTGAAGTCCGCCCGGGTAATACGTACAGGCTCGCGGATCGCTGGGTTTACACTCCAACTGATATGACTCCCTCTGTCGGACTCCATTGCTTTTTGTTTCCGCTGTGATTTACGAGCAGTCTCATTCTTATACTTTTGAGATACACCTGGGTCCAGAACCGCCATCTCTTCTTCGCACCACACCAACCACTGGCTTTTTGTGACAGTCCCCAGTGCTTGTCCATAAGACATCTGGGAGGAGGATGTCTGGCTCGTACCACCAGTAGATCAATTAAGGCCTCTTTGCTCCGTCCCTGGTAGCTCAGGACCAGATATCTGGCTCTCTCCTGTAGACTGGATACGGTTCAGTTTCTATACTGACTCTGATGGTGGTTCTCCATTAGGCTATGCTCTGTTGATCCCATCGCTGCCACCAGTTGTCACGGGGTCCTTCTCCGATATCACACTATCAACAGAGCGAGAGATGATTGAACCATCCAAAGAATATTTATTCCATCCAATCCTGAATGTCTATCAAATAATCCACCACACAGAGGGTAAAATCATCCAGTAATGGAGGTTAGTCATAATCCTTCAGCAGTCCTTTTCCAGGGATATCGGAGCTTCTCACAGTCTCTCTGGGGTGTTAGCTTCTCCTTCAGAGGATCAATGTTACTCCTTCTCTCTTGTCTTTCTCACCCAGAATGGATAATCTCCCAGGTAAACAGAGAGTTTGGGTGGATTCCAGGCCCCCTCCCCCAGACCTAGGGACAGAAGCACTGCAAGGGGATATAACTTGACTTAACAAACAATATATTGACTAGACCACCATGCCCAAAACATGAACCCTCACAAAATAGTACATAACCCACAATATCACACCATCACAGATGGATAGATGACTAGATGGATAGAGGGATAGATGGATAGAGGGATAGATAGAGGGATAGATGGATGCCTTTGACACAGTTGACCATTCCCTTCTACTACAAATTCTCTCGTCTCTGGGCATCACAGACTTGGCTCTATCTTGGATCTTCTCATACAATCAAACTTTCAGCGTCTCCCACTCTCACACTATTTCCTCATCTCCCCTGCTATCTGTTGGTGTCCCCCAAGGTTCATTTTTAGGACCTTTGCTGTTCTCTATCTACACCTTTGACCTAGGACCGCTCAGAATCCCACGGCTTCCAGTATCATCTCTACGCTGATGATTCGCAGATCTACCTCTCTGGACCTGACATCACCTCCCTACTAACCAGAATCCCACAATGTCTGTCTGCTATTTCATCCTTTTTCTCTGCTCGATTTCTAAAACTGAACATTGACAAAACAGAATTCATCATCTTTCCTCCTTCTCACTCGACACCCCTATCTGACCTAGCCATCAATGTCAATGGCTGCTCACTTTTCCCAGTCCCACGTGCTCGCTGCCTGGGAGTAACTCTAGACTCTGATCTCTCCTTCAAGCCACACATCCAAGCCCTCTTCACCTCCTGCCACCTCCAACTCAAAAATATTTCCCAGATTCGCAAATTCCTTTCCCAAGAAGCTGCAAAACACCTAGTGCATGCCCTTGTTATCTCCTGCCTGGAATATTGCAACCTCCGGCTCTGTGTCCTCCCTACTAACAGTCTGGCACCCCTATAGTCTATTCTAAATTATGCTGCCCGACTAATCCACCTGTCCCTCTACTCCCTGACCTCTCCTCTCTGCCAATCCCTTCACTGGCTTCCCATTGCCCAACGATTCCAGTTCAAAACCCTAACCATGACCTACAAAGGCATCTACAACCTGTCTGCTCTCTACATCTGTGACCCAGTCTCCCGATACTTACCTGCACGTAACCGTCAATCCTGATAAGATATCCTTCTTTACTTCCCTCTCATCTCCATTCCCACCATCGCATCCAAGATTTCTCCCGTGGCTCCCCCATACTCTGGAATGCTCTGCCACAACACATCAGACTATCGAATACCTTGACAAGCTTCAAAAGGAACCTGAAGACCCACCTCTTCCGACAAGCCTACAACCTACAATAACCCTCAGTCTGATACAGTGCCGCACAACCAGTTCTACCCTAACCTACTGTATCCTCACCCATCCCCTGTAGACTGTGAGCCCTCGCGGGCAGGGACCTCTCTCCTCCTGTATCCTCACCCATCCCCTGTAGACTGTGAGCCCTCGCGGGCAGGGTCCTCTCTCCTCCTGTATCCTCACCCATCCCCTGTAGACTGTGAGCCCTCGCGGGCAGGGTCCTCTCTCCTCCTGTATCCTCACCCATCCCCTGTAGACTGTGAGCCCTCGCGGACAGGGTCCTCTCTCCTCCTGTATCCTCACCCATCCCCTGTAGACTGTGAGCCCTCGCGGGCAGGGTCCTCTCTCCTCCTGTATCCTCACCCATCCCCTGTAGACTGTGAGCCCTCGCGGGCAGGGTCCTCTCTCCTCCTGTATCCTCACCCAACCCCTGTAGACTGTGAGCCCTCGCGGGCAGGGTCCTCTCTCCTCCTGTATCCTCACCCATCCCCTGTAGACTGTGAGCCCTCGCGGGCAGGGTCCTCTCTCCTCCTGTATCCTCACCCATCCCCTGTAGACTGTGAGCCCTTGCGGGCATGGTCCTCTCTCCTCCTGTATCCTCACCCATCCCCTGTAGACTGTGAGCCCTCGCGGGCAGGGACCTCTCTCCTCCTGTACCAGTCTGTGCCTTATATTGTTTATGATTATTGTACTCGTTTGTTATGTATACCCCTTTTTCACATGTTAAGCGCCATGGAATAAATTACGCTATAATAATAAATAATAATAATAATAATGGAAGAAGGGATAGCTGGATGGATAGAGGGATAGATGGATAAAGGGATGGATGGAGAGATGGATGTAGGGAAGGATAGATGAATAGAAAGATAGAGGGATAGATAGAGGGATAAATAGATAGAGGGATGGATGGATGGAGGGATAGATGGATAGAGAGATAGATAAATAGAGAGATGGATGGAGGGATAGCTGGATGGAGGGATAGCTGGATGGAGGGATAGCTGGATGGAGGGATAGATGGATAGAGAGATAGAGATAGATGGATGGAGGGATAGCTGGATAGAGGGATAGATGGATGGAGGGATAGATGGATAGAGAGATGGATGGAGGAATGGATAGAGGGATAGATGGATGGAGGGATATCTGGATGGAGGGATAGCTGGATAGAGGGATGGATGGATGGCTGGAGGGATGGAGGGATAGATGGATAGAGAGATAGATGGATGGAGGAATGGATAAAGGGATAGATGGATAGCGGGATAGATGGATGGATAGATGATGCAGTGTATATGCTCTCGGTGTATGGAATGACTTCTTGTAATACACAGGATTCCTTATATCCTAGCAACAGCGCCGGCTTCCCCCGCAGAAGTCATTTAAATTCTGGAAATGTAAGGGGCTGGTTTTTTTTATCAAGGTCAGCTTCATATCCGCACACGGCCGCAGAATATTCCCAGTCCTCATAATTAGAGTCTCCGTGTCTGGCGGGTAATGGGCGAGGAGCGTATGGCCCATGTTCTCCCATTCAGGACATGCGGCTGGTGTCAGTGCGGCAGTGGCTGCCATCATTCTTGCCTCCTGTACAGCCGGCTGCCAGCGCTGCCGCCTATTATCACTGCATTACTTATTCCTGTGCACAGATAACACATCTCATTATATGAGGCCGAGAGCAAAATGCACAACCCGTCTCCTCCCGCGACCCACGGTCACTGATCTGGGGCTTCAGGTCACCGCACGTCACATCCCATGATGGGAACAGGAAAACAGGGACATTGAGGATGAAGGACTTCCTATAAATGTGGAAAATCCAAATTAATACTGGACGTTGGGTAAATTCCATGTAATGCAGAATGGAAGATATTTAAAGGGAACCTGTCACCACTTTTTTTTGGCTATAAGCTGCAGCCACGACCACAGGGCTCTTATATATGTACCGCCCCACGGCCTCGGCTGCGACCGCCGAGCCGCTCGGATCCGTGCTCGTACTGTGGGCGGTGGCTCGAGCCTCTCACGGACCCAGGGGTCACATCGCTCTACAAGGGGGGTTGGCGCTACGCGCGGGGAAATGCGGGTATTTGGTTTTGGGATGATTGTTCATGACACCACCCACGGGTTGTGGTGATGGTAGACACCACCGCTGCGGTGAAGGTACGGGGACTCCCGGGAGCGGTGTAGTGGCGCAGCTAGGTGTTGACCCCTCCGTGGGTAGGGGTTATTGGTCCCGGGGCCCGGTTGTGTGAGGGCCGGGGTGCAGGGCGCAGGGTTGCGGCGCGGTGCGGTGCCGGATGGCACTGGTGTACTCACGATTAAACCACATAGAGTCACTGGTAAACCAAACGGAGGGATGGACGGGGCCCGCAGCCGGCTGCAGCTTCCTATTCGGGTTGGCAATGTCCGCCTTTCTCCTGCACCTGTGTTTGTAGTGTGACCACTGTGCCTGGGCACTGGTAGTCCGCTCCACGGTGTGTATGTGTCGTAGGAGCCTCTTTTGCCCGCAGACGCTGGCCCTTGGATCTCTGGCCTCTGGCGGTGGCTCTTATCCGGACGGGTTGGGCTGTTGCCTTCAATCGGGACTTTGGTGGGAATGAACCCCTGAGGTCCAGACCACAATCAGTTAATTTGACTATGGTGGTGGCGTATAGCCTAGTTCGGGTCTGAGTACCCTGCCTGGTGCTCCGGTATCCTGTTGGCTCCCCGGTTCGGTTCCGGCAGGCCGCTACCCTGTCCTGGTCCCTCATGGTTCCACCGGTCGTATTCCCGGTCTCCTGCAGGCGGCCACTATCGTCTGCCTGCCTGACTGTTTGGGGGGGGGGGTCCTAGGCTCCAACCCAGGCCCCGCGCAGAACCGTACTCCACTACTCTCCACTCCACTGTACTGAACTGGACTGTCTACTGTGTTCCTGCCTCAGGCCAGCAGACTCCTCGGGGGGCGTGTCTTTCCACCTTACTCCGCCCACCTGGTGTGCCTGTCTGACTCTGAGGGAGGCAATCAGGTCTTTGTGGTTGACTGGTGGTACCTTTCTAGTGTGGGGGGTGTGCGGTGAGTGTAGTAACCTGTGACCCCTGGGGTCCAGGGCGTTACATATACAGCATTCTAAGCTGCTGCATATAAGAGCCCAGGCCGCTGTGACAACATAAAAAACAGTTCATAATACTTACCTAATGGTCGTGCTGCGGTGGAATTGGGTCTCGGAGGTGTCTCCATTCTCCGGTGCTGGCGCCGCCTCCTTCGGCCATCTTCGTCCTCTATCTGAAGCCTGTGTGCATGACGCGTCTACGTCATACACACTCGCCGGCATTCAGGCCCTGAGCAGGGCAGGTCAAAGTATTGTAGTGCGCCTGCGCAGGACTGGCGAGTGTGTATGACGTAGACGCGTCATGCACACAAGCTTCAGAAAGAAGACGAAGATGGCCGAAAGAGGCGGCGCCAGCACCGGAGAACGGAGACGCCAGCGCGACCGTTAGGTAAGTATTATGAACTGTTTTTTATGTTCTACAGCGGTCTTGGCTCCTATATACAGTATGTTAGAATGCTGTATATAAGAGCCCGGTGGTGGTGGCTGCAGCTTATAGCCAAAAAAAGTGGTGACAGGTTCCCTTTAAAGGGGATTTCTGTAAAGAAAAGAAAACACCAAAGTATGGTTTGAAAATATCTACTTCCTGAACGGAGACATTCCTGTATACAGCTGCTTACAGCTGAGGGTTTGTTACAATTTAGTCTAGCCTCAGGACGAAATATTTACTGGGGTTGTACTATAAATTCAGCTTAAGGCCCGTTTCACACGTCAGTGAAAAACGCACACATGTCCCTCCGTGTTCTGTGATTCACGGCACACGTGGGTTGTCCATGTGCAATCCGTGATCCATGATCGCAAATGGACATTACTCACCTGCCTTCACTGCTGCTGTCCATGGTCCTGAACTCCTCGGCTCTACAGCGTCCGCCCACCGCTCTCTGCAGCTACTTCCGGGTCGGCTGTTCCTGCTTTCACGAATATTCATGAGCCAGGCAGGAGCTGCAGAGAGCAGAGGCTGCACAGCGCGTCGCTGGAAAGGTGAGTTGGAAATGTTTATTATTTAATATGTCAGTGTTTTTCTGGTGCGTGTTTCACGGATCACACACAGATCACACCATAGTGTGGTCCGTGGGTCATCCGTGATGACAGAAAAAAACGGACTTGTCTGCGTGCAGAATCACGGACACGGGTGTACGCTGCACGGAGACAAGTTCAGTGAAAAAATACTGGAGTGTGAGCAGACCCATTGATTATAATGGGTCTGCATATGTCAGTGATTCTGGTACGTACAAAAAAAAAGCACAAACGTACCAGAATCACTGACGTGTGAAACGGGCTTTAATCTGTTGATCACACAGACGCCTCTCTCCTTTGTCAAGGAGCCTCCGTGTACAGACATGGCTTTGGGTGGGTGCATGACACTTTCTTTTGTGATGCACATCCGGTCGCTTTAGCGATGTCTTTGCGTGTGACACCTATGAGCGATTTTGAATCGTCGCAAAAACGGTCAAAATCGCTCATCGGTGACATGCCCTGCTATTCTATTCCCCTATGGGCGGAATGTTACGTCCCGCTCATCTCCGCCGCTCCGCTTCTATTGGGCAGTGGTTCAGTGACGCTGCTGTGACGTCGCTGTGACGCTGAATGAACCGCCCCCTTAGAAAGGAGGCGGTTCGCCGGTCACAGCGACGTCGCAGAGCAGGTATGTGCGTGTGACGCTGCCGTAGCGATAATGTTCGCTACAGCAGCGATCACACGATATTGCATGTACGATGGGGGCGGGTGCTTTAGCGCTCGACATCGCTAGGAATTGCTAGTGATGTCGTAGCGTGTAAAGTGGCCTTAAGACATACAACACCAGAGTTCACTTGGCCAACCAGTTTCTGTTTACACCGTGTGCAGAATTATTAGACAAGTTGTATTTTAGAGGATTTTTTTTATTATTGATCAACAGCTATGTTCTCAATCAACCCAAAAGACTCGTAAATATCAAAGCTTAATATTTTTGGAAGTTGGAATGGGTTTTTTTTAGATTTGGCTATCTTAGGAGGATATCTGTTTGTGCAGGTAACTATTGTGGCACCCTGGACTAGCCAGGTCGTCACAGGTAACACTCAAACACCCCCACCCCCATTAGACAGTAAACACAAAACCCTTGTTGCCTCCCTCCAGGGTCTGATGTCCACACCAGGTGGGGCGGAGCCAAGAGGTTGGCCCCACCCACCGAGGAGTTCACAGGCCTGGAGGCGGGAAGAGTGTCAGTAAGGAGTTCAGGAGTTGAGTGGAGGAGGTTGAAGTGAAGAGTGTCTGGGTTTGGGGCCCAGGCACTGCCAACAAGGTTGGCAGACGGTGGTGGCCATCTGCAGGAGTGGTGAATCGACGCGGAACCGTAGGACCGGGGTCGGGCGTTGGCCCGCTGGTACCGACCGGGGAGCGAAGTGAAGCCAGCACACACAGGCAGGGCCATCGGACCCCGACTAGGCTTAGAGTCGCCATCAACAGTCAAATCCGAGTGTGACAGGAACCCCAGGGGTTTCCTAACAGCCAAAGACCCGATAGAAGGCAACCGCCCACACCGTGAGGGTATACAGCTACCGCCTAAGGCTAGAGACCCAAGGGCCAGCGCCTGCGAGCAAACGGGCTCCTCCGGCATCCATACACTGGGGAGCGGACTACCGTTGGGGATCCACCGTAGTCAAACAAGTACACAAAGGTGCAGGGAAAGACAGCCGCAATCACCTGTCCGGGGAGAGACACTGCAGCCGGCTGCGGGACCGGTCCATCCAGCCGTTTGGTTTACCGAGGACTTTGTGCATCTCTTACTGAGTGAGTACACCCGTGCCATCCGGCACCGCGCCACGCTGTCCCTGCAACCCTGCACCTCACCAACCCTGCCTCCCCGTCACACCACCGGGCCCCGGGACCACCGACCCCTACCCACGGAGGGGGAAAACAACATCCCAGCTGCTCCCCACCATTGTTCCCGGGATCCCCGTCACCAGCAGCGGTGGTGCCCATCTTCACCACAACCCGTGGGTGGCGTCACGGACTAAATCCCCCAAACCAACCACCCTTTTTACTCACGGGCGAGGAGCGCCACTCGAGTCCCTGGATCCGGCCCACCGCTCGAGCCACCGAGCAGCAGACGCAGCAGCGCCGGACCCGAGCGTTAGATGCGCAGCGGCGGCGTCCTCCCCGCCCGCGACACTATTACTGTGCAGAATTATTAGGCAACTTAATAAAAACCAAATATATTCCCATCTCACTTGTTTATTTTCACCAGGTAAACCAATAGAACTGCACAAAATTTAGAAATAAACATTTCTGACATGCAAAAAAACCCCCAAAAAATTAGTGACCAATATAGCCACCTTTCTTTATGATGACACTCAGCAGCCGACCATCCATAGATACTGTCATTGCTTGATCTGTTTACGCTCAACATTGCGTGCAGCAGCCACCACAGCCTCCAGACACTGTTCCGAGAGGTGTGCTATTTTCCCTCCCTGTAGATCTCACATTTTATGAGGGTCCACAGGTTCTCTATGGGGTTCAGATCAGGTGAACAAGGGGGCCATGTCATTATTTTTTCATCTTTTAGACCCTTACTGGCCAGCCACGCTGTGGATTAGTTGGATGCATGTGATGGAGCATTGTCCGGCATGAAAATCATGTTTTTCTTGAACGATACCGACTTCTTCCTGTACCACTGCTTGAAGAAGTTGTTTTCCAGAAACTGGCAGTAGGTCTGGGAGTTGAGCTTCACTCCATCCTCAACCCGAAAAGGTCCCGCAAGTTCATCTTTGATGATACCAGCCCATACCAGTGCCCACCTCCACCTTGCTGGCGTCTGAGTCGGAGTGGAGCTCTCTGCCCTTTACTGATCCAGCCTCTGGCCCATCCATCTGGCCCATCAAGAGTCACTCTCATTTCATCAGTCCATAAAACCTTTGAAAAATCAGTCTTAAGATATTTCTTGGCCCAGTCTTGACATTTTATCTTCTGTTTCTTGGTCAGAGGTGGTGGTTTTCAGCCTTCCTTACCTTGGCCATGTCCCTGAGTATGGCACACCTTGTGCTTTTTGATACTCCAGTAACGTTGCAGCTCTGAAATATGGCCAAACTGGTGGCAAATGGCATCTTGGCAGCTTCACGCTTCATGGGCAGCTATTTTGCGCCTTTTTTGCTAAACACGCTTCTTTCAACCCTGTTGGCTATTTGCCATGAAACGCTTGATTGTTCGGTGATCACGCTTCAAAGGTTTGGCAATTTCAAGACTGCTGCGTCCCTCTGCAAGACATCTCACAATTTTGGACTTTTCAGAGCCAGTCAAATTTCTCTTCTGACCCATTTTGCCAACGGAAAGGAAGTTGCCTAATAATTAAGCACACCTTATATAGGGTGTTGATGTCATTACACCGCACCCCTCCTCATTACAGAGAGGCACAGCACCTGAGTTACTTAATTGGTAGTTGGCTCTCAGCCTATACAGCTTGGAGTAGGACGACATGTATAACAAGTATCATGTGATCAACATACCCATTTGCCAAATAATTCTGCACACGGTGTACTTTTATTCTTCATGCCGTTATGGCAGACATGGCTTTCCTCTCTCGTTCTCTGAGGGGTCCCAGTCTTCAATCTATTCCCCACTATTTCAGAACTCGTCCTCAATACTCCGGAGACCGCACCTCTTTCCTCCTCATACTGTACACCTTCATCCGCTTCTGGGCCCCGACAGTTTTTCTAGCTGGACGACTCTAAGCGCGCTGTGGTGAGCCGTAGGCTCCAGATCTCTAGAGGATACCTCGGGGTTCACTTACTGATGCTAGCACCGATGGCACGTCTTCCCATTTTGAACCCACTTCTTGACTGACTTCCACCGGAGCTCCATCTGGGCCCCGACAGTTTCTCTAGCTGGACAACTCTCTAAGCCTGCTGGGGTGAACCATAGGCTCCGTACCTCCAGAGGTTACCTTGGGTTCTCTTACTGACCCTAGCACCGAGGCCATGTCTTCTGACTTTGAACCCACTTCTCTGGAGCTCCCTCACCTAACCATACACATAGCCATCTATCACTCTATTTCTAGATGGCAGAATTTATTAACCTGATAGACAGCCCTAACTCTGCTGCATCCAGAACCTATTCTCCTCTAAAAATACTTAAATATTAACACATGCATTTATCATATTCAACAGTAAATAGTAAATACATAAGACATAGCACAGTTATATCATGGGGGCACTGCCCACCTATTACACATGTATTATGCAAGATTATTGGGGCAGGGCTTCTACTGTAGCTAAACGCCTTACAGCGTTTCCAATCAGAAATTTGGAAAAAAGCAAGATATATATATATATATATATATATATATATATATATATATATATATATATAAAAGTATATATAAAATATATTTTTAATATACTAAAAAATCCAAACAAGGGAAGAGTTGCCATTTTTCTGCATTTATGTCATGCTAGGTACAGGGAAGTACCAAGCGAAAGGGAAGGGAAAACCTTTGTCTAGGAATAGGGAAGATGGTGACCCCTAAACAAACCTAACACTGGTCCCTGGGGTCCCTCACCACCATAGATAGGCTCCGCACCCATGCGCCAAGCAAGAAACCTGACCCTAGGTATCCCTAATGCTGGACCCTAAATACAAAATGGATGGGATGACCTCTTCGTCAACCCGACTAAACAACTGTAGAAGACACAAGGAGGACACACAATGGAAAAGCATGAACTACTTATCCACAGATGACTCAGGCAGGAGTTCAGCAAAGTTTTCAGCAATGATACTACAGAGGAGTACAAGCCACCTGCTTGTAACCAAGGCTTGAATGAACTGAAAAATATCACCAGCGTCAGTCCAGGGAAGGAAGGAGTATTTAAGCATCAAGAGAATGCTGATGACCAGCAGCTGGGTGGAAGGCGAGCTCCTGCTGTGTCCAAAAGGGGAGAGAGGAATCCAGCAGGAAAGATACCTATACCAATGACTACTGAGCAGCAACAATGGAAAGTCAGGCAGCATTCTGTGCAGCCAGACACTGTGACCTTCTATAGCCAGAAACCACATGACTGTCACCCGTGACAATTTACTGTTACTCGTAAATAATGTTTGTTGCTTATCCACCAGATCAATATTCAATGTATGATCACTGGAGGTCTGGCCTATGAGGCCACCACCGATCCCAAGAATAGATGTGCCAAAGCTCCTTGTGTGAATAGAGCGGTAGTGCACATGTGTGACCAGCATTTCCTGTAGATGGTGAAAGGAACAATGGTCGCACATGCTCACTGGTGCTCCATTAATGCAGGGGACTTTACAACCCCATTCTACTGGACCCTAGCAGTCAGACCCCATAGTGATCATATGCCTTTAGCTGTAAAGGCGTATGGTTATAGCAGAAGCCCTGCCCCCAAATCTTGCAAAATACATGTATACTAAGTCCTAGCCCCCATAAAAACCTATATCAGCTGACCATCTACAGAAAATGAAAGGTATGTCCCTATGAGGACAACAGGATTGGTGAGGCCTTGGGTACCGCCACTAGGACACCCTCTGATCCTGTGAACAGGGACCACACGCTAATCTATAGCACAGTTGTACTTCATTAACTATAGGTAGTTATCCACAGCCCTGGTCTTTGGAATGGAGAGCTTTGTGAGCCTTGGTCATGCATCTTCTGGAAGCGCGCCCCTCGAACACGTGTCAGCAGATTATTTGGATGCAACGAGACAGTAAAGGAGACTCAGTGGTGGATCAACAACAGATATTTACCCAAATAAGAGTGGCAATGGTAAGGTGCAATCAGGGAATAGCACAAGTGACTAGTAGAGGAATTAGCAACGGAGTTATTCAGAATACAATCACAATAATATTCCTATCACTATCCAACGGCCACTGTCAACGTTATCATAAACTAAATCCCTCTATCAGGACAACATCAGCGACACTCTACGCACCGTTCTTTATCTAAATGAGACTAAGTGGCACATAGGCCCTAACGAGGTCAAAGATGCTACCCACTAGGCCGCAAATCCATGTTGTTGGGTCTCCTCACACATTAAACCGGCTGGCCTCCTTCCTTCACGGAAACGCGACCTCAGTCCCCACTCAATACCGTATCTCTGCACAGGAGCCATTTGCCCGGTTCACTCGGATCTTCTTCTGGAAATGGAATGTTCTGTTTTCGGTATTCGGTTTATGGACTTCCACTGGTCACGAGCTTCTACTGGCATAGATCATGGTCTTCTGCTGGAGCTGGTTACGGTTCTCCTACGGGTGCAAGTCACGGTCTTCTACTGCAATTGGTAATGGTTCTTCTACTGGCATAGGAGATGGTCTTCACTGGTATATATCACCGCTCTTGGGCCCTTCTGCGGCACTGATGATATAAGCTCGTTTTACTGCTACCCAACTATCCCTGGTGCAGGTTCTTTCACCATCTCACCCTCTTCATGGCCCGGCCTTTTATATTTAGTAACTGTGATACAACTGTCACATGACCTGGTGTCTCTCTTCTAAACTCTTCCCTTGAGGAAACACACATTCAACTCTTTAGTTCCTGTTTGCTCTTATTACCTTGGACCACCAGATGGCGATATTTACTTGTATTGACTTCTGCATCCCCTTACACATGACAAGTCTAGCAAGAAATATGGCCATTATTGGATGCTTCAAAATGGAGATGGAGTCATTAGTAGAGATGGTTCCACCATAATGGTGCTTTAGTTTTTTAAAAGCTTTTTTTACATCGCACATTTTCCAGGTTCGTACACGTTGTGCAATCCAGCAAGCGTCCTTTCTGAGATTTCTTATTTTGCTGCAAAACACAGCATGAAACTGAACAAAACTGTGAAAATGATATTATTATGGGCCAGAAATGGGAACATGGAGCTGCATTTACACATCAGTTCTACCGGCAGTGTGACTGAATAGTCGTCTAGAAATCTCCCCATGAATTCGCACATATGAAGGTTCGTGTGAAAATCTCCTATCACCT